>NC_072733.1:45128059-45461042 GCF_026930045.1 Uloborus diversus | reverse complement strand
CGCACAGAATTCGCTTTTGTTGAGACTGCAGGCTTGATGATGGGTTTAGGCTTTGACTGAATATGATTATTAATCTGTATTATTGCTATGAAAATTTAAAATATAATGGCAATTAAAAATCATATGAATAGTTTACAGCGAAATGACAAACGAGCAAAAAAAAGTAGCAGTAAGTTTTAGTACAAAATCATATTTACTACAGAAATGATATCTAAATTTAAAAAATTAATTTGCATAATAGCGTTTTCAAAGCCACTCAAAAATTTAAAAAGGAAACAAAAATGTGTCAAAAACAAATGGTTACATTGAAAGGCGATAGCTCTGTGCAGGTAAATTGGATAAAAATGAAACAACGTTTAAAAGCATAGAAAAGATAAAAACTTTATAAAAACGCAGACATGTTTCAGAGGCAATAGCCTCCTTCCTCAGTGCGAAATGTACAAATGGATGAGTCAAGGTCAGTGGGAAAGTTTAAATTGCGTAACCGGAAAAACATTGACCAATCAGCTATCAGCGAGTGCCGAGGCAAAATATGACGTATTCTAATATATAGTTTTTATAAAGTTTTCATCTTTTCTGTGCTTTTAAACGTTGTTTCATTTTTATCCAAATGGTTACATTAATTAATTCAAAAATAAATAAATAAATAAATAAATGAAATAATTACTCAAGAACAAAAACTTTTTTATTACTGTTTAAAAATCTTATTTGTTTACGTTCCTACTACTTAGCTACTCAGTACAGTCTACTGCTCGGTTTATTATCAATGGCCATCAAAGTACATAGTGTTCTTTTAAACCATTAAAATGCAATGAAATTCTTTAATTAAAAAAATACAATTTCATTTGAATTAGGCCTAAAAATTCCATTTTACTCATTCCCAGATGTACATTTAGTGTTTTCGACCCATCTGCAAGTGCATATGAACGTACGGGCAATCAAAATGACCATTTTCGATAATTACTGAATTCATTATCGCGAGTTTTCTTGTCACGTCAGTAAGTACGTATGTATCAGAGATGAATTCGTAAATGTTCCAGTATCAGAAACGCTAATGAGAAATAATTGAATAATGATTCATAACCAGTTTTGTGTGAAAGCAGAATTTAATTTTGTTGAAAAGTAACGGCGTTCCGGTAAGTTCACCCCTGGTTTTAATTTATCTCGTATAAATGAGCAATTGCAAGCCGTAATAAGTTAAAATTTTGTATGTAGACTGAGTGGAGTCTGGTTGTGCACAGACGCTCCATTTTTTCATTTGCTATGCATTTCTGGTAAACACGAGTCGTACAAAATCAAATTTCATTAAATTACAAAAAACATAACGTAATACAATTAGCTGTTGATAAAATAAAAACTAAATGACAACTTTTTAGAAAAATTTAAATAATACACTTTTATTAATAAAATTAACCGCAAAAACGAAGGAAAATGGAACTGATGCATGAAAGTTTTTAAACTCTGTAATAATTCTTTGCACCAAAAAATAAAAATTTCCTAATGCAGGCACATACCTGAATAATACATTGCTATCTTAGCTTTTTGGCAAAATAAAGTAAATACAGGTCATTTTGGGATTTATTTCAATACAAGTAAATAATATTAAATGTGTAGCGTATTACCCTGTCGAGTCCATTAGTGGCAATAAACATTTTTGGCAAGGATAATAGTCCCACCACATCTTGTTCAAAATACAAACCTATATGTCTGCAATCAACATCAGCCTCCTTTATGAAGTTCTCTTACAGTGTAAACAGATAATTTAACAGAATGTTGTAACGTTTAAACAAAAGTGTTCTTAAAAGTACTTCTTTAGATCAAAGCTTAGAAAGTGTCACTCTTGTCTTTGCTACAGTGCTGCAATTACCCCTAAAAATTTAAAATTGGCTGCAGTGTATGCGTAAAACTTCTTTATACACAAATGCTCTTGAAAAAATCGACACAGGTACACTCTGTTGCTTACATCGTAAAATCCAATTAATAGGGCGCTTTCTCTGATGTGGCATGATACCCCGACTTACCTCTCTTTACGTTCTCATTAGAATTGTTTCATATTGTTGAAAATAATAAAATCTATAACTGTTAGTGTAATTGTAATGGTTTAGTTTTTATTTTCAATATCTCCCTCTTCTATCTCCATTTTTAATGTCTTTGAACCTTGTGCTGAGGACACGATTGAAAACGTTTCTAATTTATAACTTTTTTCGTCCATTTAGTAACAATTTTTAAGAAACATTTCTGAGCAATGCAAAATTATGTTCCCGAAACTATTTTCTGATGTCCTGATAACGTGTTTGCACCTTTAAGCATCTACATAATTATAGTAGAAGACTTTCATACATTAAGAAATATTCTAATATTTTTCTTGTTCTTTCCTGAAATAAAGTTCATGTGCATCGTCTTTTCTAATAGAAGATATGGTTATATTATTTTATTTATCTCTCTCTATCTCTCTTTTTTTATTTTGCTATTACATTTTGTTTTTTAATGTTTTCATTTCATCCCACCCTTCAAGAAAAGCTCTCAGAACTAATAATTGCAAATTCATGCAAAAGCAACAATTTTTAAACTGTCACATTCTTTCAGATTTCAAACGTTAGCAATCAGAAGAAATCGCATAAAAACCTAACTGAAAATGACTTTTTTAAATTTAAATCAGCAATTCCAGATGGGGAAAAAAACTCCCAAACTACCAAGACAGAAAGAAGAAAAAGGAAGCAGGGAGTCTGCACGCTTTCTTCCATTCTCTGCATTCTATCAAATCTTCGTTTGCGTGAGACAGTTCTGCTTGTGGAACCGAATTAGGCTTTGGAGGTAAGAAACTGCGCTCTTTCTGTAGTCTTTGTGGTTAATTGCGTCTCATTCCAGATTTCAAGATGTATTTCAAGACACAGAAAAGGAAATGGTGGTTTTTATGCTAAAAATAGAAAATCATTTTCGCCTCTCTTTATAAGAGTACAATACACAATAATACTGATTTGTATGGATTGAAAAATCACAAACATTTTTAGTTCAAACATTAAAATCTTTTGAATCTTGCAAAGAGGCTTAATATTAGCTTTTAAAGTGAAATGTTTTACTTTACATGACATAATAAGAATTGGCTTCATTTGCGATTCATTTTCTGTGTTAAGAGCCATTATTTTGAAGTTCAGACAAGGTGTGGCAGTGACCATTTTTGATTTTTATGATTTTTTTATATGTCAAAGTAGGTCATGAGAAGTGAACATTCTGAAATTTTTAGCCTTCCAAAAAAAATTTTCCGCTCGTTAAAAATTTCCAAAGTTTGAGGTTTCGCAGCGCTTTTTTAGAAAGGTTCTATACGTTGCATTTCAGTGCGCTACAACTCTTTACAGAAACACCATCCCACGGTTATGTTTATATTTATTGATTGTACTATATCTAGTAATGATGACTTCATAGTTATTTTGGTTGGGGGGTTGTTGCTTTCTTCAGATAAGGGGTCGCAAAGTATGGATTTTATCCGTTTTCGAGTAAGTTTAACCTGCGTTATTTCCCCCCCAAAAAAAATTTAACATATACTGAAAGTTTATACTATGAAGAGAGTAAATAGCACAAAATTTGTTTGAGGTTTAATTTTTTTTTAGGAGAAAAATGCCCTGATATTTTTCAAATTTTCAAAAATTGTGCTTTTTTGATCGCAATTAACTCAAAACAGCATCACTAGGAAAAAAAAACCTTTTATATATTATGGTACCTGGCTATGTGTAAAACATTATGAAAAAGAAAACAGCATGGGATCTCTTCTTGTTTTCTAGAAAATAATTTTTTTGTAGCTCATTTTGTGCGTTTTCTCGTGCGTAAAACGTGTGTCAAGTATGCAGATTAGATCTGCTAAAACTTAAAGTATGTAGTAGGAATGTATATATGTGTGAATAGAGAAAGAGAAATAGACTAGCAATACTTTATTTTTCTGATTTTTACAAACTGATGGTATTTTAATTGCAGGTAAATCAGAAAACGATAAATCGATATCATATATATATATATATATATATATATATATATATATATATATATATATATATATATATATATATATATATATATATATATATATATAATTAAGCAATCAGAATTTCAAATATTAAACAAATTATAAATAATAAATGATGATAAAAAGGAAAAATGAAAACAGCTATTAAGTAGGAATAGATAAAGAGTGAATCCAGAGCTCATCAGCCGTGGCGGATTCATTAATTATGGTCAAAAGACCAAAATTTTAACTATGAACTAGAAGAGAATGTTTAAGCTCCAGTACATGCAATATAGAGTAACAATGGGCAAAAGCACCACTTGCTAAACTAAAAACAATAAACTAGAGCTCAAACTAGCTAAAAACAATAAACTAGAGCTTCAGGTTTGAGCTCTAGTTTATTGTTTTTAGTAAAGCAAGTGGTGCTTTTGCCCATTGTTACTCTATATTTCATGTACTGGAGCTTAAACATTCTCTTCTAGTTCATAGTTAAAATTTTGGTCTTTTGACCATAATGAATCCTCCACGGCTGATGAGCTCTGGATTCACTCTTTATCTATTCCTACTGAATAGCTGTTTGCATTTTTCCTTTTTATCATCATGTATTATTTATAATTTGTTTAATAGTTGAAATTCTGATTGCTTAATTTTATATTTACTTGGCTTTTTAGTTTTGCTGCGTTGCGCATCTATGGGCTCTTGATGTGGTCTTTTCAATAGTTTTCACTTTATTATATATATATATATATATATATATATATATATATATATATATATATATATATATATATATATATATATAAAATATTGATTTATCGTATCAATCCCAAAATAATTCTTTTTTATTTATGTCCATAGCAGTGGAAGAAATTTCATGAATAATATCTGCTTCACTTTCCTCTAAATGTCTATTTTCTATGTCATCTTCAAATACCTGTTCAGATTTCTGTTTCTTATGGTCTTGGTCAGGCATCTACCAGTCAAGAAGGAGAAAACAAAGAAGAATATATTTTGTCAATCTCATGTGAGGGGTGAGCTCTCCCAACTCGTAAAAGTACACGATTTTCAATGAAACAATGAGAGTTTCTTTAAGGAAAGTTCCTTTATGGTGAGAAAACCGGGAGAAATCAGACGCCCGACCAAGTAGAACATGCAATGAGAACAGAGATGATTGAAGACATAAAAATATTCTAACCGAACAATATCTGACAAAAAGTCAAATTCAAGCTACTTTTAGCCGATATACAAAGCAAAAAAAAAAAGCAAATAATACTGATTTATCAAGAACCGACAGCCTTTTAGAGGTATTTGAAGATAACATAAAAAATAGACATTTAGAGGAAAGTGAAGCAGATATTGTTCATGAAATTTCTTCCATTGCAATGGACATAAATAAGAAAGAATTATTTTGGGATTGATACGATAAAACGATAAATCAATATATATATATATATATATATATATATATATATATATATATATATATATATATATATATATATATATATATATATCGATTTATCGTTTTCTGATTTACCTGCAATTAAAACACCATCAATTTGTAAAAATCAGAAAAATAAAGTAGTGCTAATTTTTTTCTCTTTCTTTATACATATATATATATATATATATATATATATATATATATATATATATATATATATATATATATATATATATATATATATATATATATATATATATATATACACATTCTTACTACATCCTTTAAGTTTTAGCAGATCTAATCTGCATACTGGACACACGTTTTACGCACGAGAAAACGCATAAAACGAGCTACAAAAAAATTATTTTCTAGAAAATAAGAAGAGATCCCATGCTGTTTTCTTTTTCATGATGATTTACACATAGTCAGGTACCATAATATATAAAAGGTTTTTTTTCCTAATGATGCTGTTTTGAGTTAATTGCGATCAAAAAAGCACAATTTTTGAAAATTTGAAAAATATCAGGGCATTTTTCTCCTAAAAAAAAAATTAAACCTCAAACAAATTTTGTGCTATTTACTCTCTTTATAGTATAAACTTTCAGTATATGTCACATTTTTTCGGGGGGTGGCTTTTTAGGGGGAAATAACGTAGGTTAAACTAGCGCGAAAACGGATAAAATCCATACTTTGCGACCCCTTATCTGAAGAAAGCAACAATCCCCAACCAAAATAACTATGAAATCATCATCACTAGATACAGTACAACCAAAAATATAAACATAACCGTGAGGTGGTGTTTCTGTAAAAAGCTATAGCGCACTAAAATGCGACTTTTAGAATTTTTCTAAAAAAGCGCTGCAAAACGTCAAACTTTGGGAATTTTTAACGAGCGAAAAAAATTTTTGGAAGGCTAAAAATTTCAGAATGTTCACTTCTCATGACCTACTTTGACATATAAAAAAATTAGGAAAATCAAAAATGGTCACTGCCAAAATTTCCGTTTTTTGTCTGAATTTCAAAATAATGGCTCTTAAGACCTGTATTTATACCTATAAATTGTTCTAGCTTTGTATTTTATGAATACAAGATTGAGCATTTATAAAACATGTTTATTTAAATCTTTAGTTGGTACGCCAGAAAAAAAATGCTGCAAAGCGTTATTTATATGTGCTTGAATTAAATCTCAGATAAGACACGATGTAAAAATAATTGGTTTCATTGGGAATTTCAGAAGTACATGGCATTAGTACACATGTAAAAGATGTTTCTGTGTTTCCTACACAAAAAGTCCTATTTAAGAATCATATTACATAAGGTGTAAATGTTAAATTATGTGAATAGAAATATGTAATGTAAGAATCTTAAGTATTTCGGAGAAGTTAAAATTAAGCATCAGTAATTTTTCGTCATTTCTATTAAATGTCAGTTTTTGACTCATGTGATTCTAAGTGGGCGAATATTCATGTGAAGCATTAGTCACCACACCTTTTTAAAAATAACAGCAACTTAAATTCATAAGTTTTGAAATTCAGAAATTTATTTGCAGGCTATGTAAGAAAAGTAACTAAGTGGTAACTTTTTCGAATAAGTAACTCCATATCAAATCTATGTCATGAACGTTAAGAGTTTTGTATACTTTTTAGCTCTTATATCGTCGCCTCAGAGCAACAGTAAAATATCTCAATGTTATTTCTGGGATTAGATATTTTGCTGTTGCTCTGAGGTGACGATGTGTTGCTTACAACTGAATATTACTTAAATATGATTAATTCGCTTGCTTTTTATTTTCACTAGTGAGACATTGTCTTGTCCGGATTACATTAAACAGAGGAAGCTTTATCAGTGTAGACGCTGTTTTTTTTATATATTAAGCCTTAACTATCGATTTTCAAAAAAAAAAAAAAAAAAAATGTTTGCTTAAAACACGGAGAAAAACCGTAAAACATTATGTTCAAATGAAAGTATGATTTATGGTTAAGGCATTATTTCGCAACTTTGAGCTTTAACTGGAAAAAAAACAAATATTTTACAATCAAATAGCTTAAAACGTTTATAGATAACGTAAAAATACCTTCCTGTTCAAGTATTAAATTTTTGCTCTACACAGAAGCTCAAAAAGTAGTCATTGTTATGCGTACAAAACTAAATGAAATACATTTGCATTAGAAGGGGAGAAATGTGAATTTTATTTTTTATCAGCACTATAGCTATCTACTCGTCGAAATTTATTTAATAGCATATTCAGTTTGCACTTTACTGGTTATGGACAAAATTTTGCTCTCATATTATTTTAGAAGACGAAATTGAGTGCGTTGTGAAATAAAAAAAAAAAAAAAAAACTTGCAAAATTAACCTTACTTTGCATTTGTCAAACTGCAAGCTTTAAAAACATGCCATTTGTTCAAGAAGGTCAAGAAGGAAAAATTCCCTTCTCCATACCTATAACAAATTAATGTATTTACTTAGTGGACTTCCAACAACGCGACTTCGAACAACGGACTACAACGCGATTCAACTTAGGCGAAATAGCTGTAACACGAGTTTTTAAAGAGTAATGAATTTTAGAGCATATACGTGAATTCCTCTTCCACTAAACGAAACTTGATAGAAGGGAATCCCTGGGCGTAAGTATTGACTACATCTCTTTTGCATCACTGAAGTGTGGAAGTTTCAACAATGTACCAGTCTAATGTCGCTTTGTTAGCGTGTATAAAAAACTACTCCATATTTTCTATTTTAAATGTAAAGGTTAATTTAACAAAGTGGCATCTAATCGCGCTGCTATAGCTTAAGATAGGGAAGACAAGTTTTTTTACAGTTAAATAAATGATGAAGATCCTCGATATGCTTGAAATTACTGATGTCAATCTGATCAGCCCGGATAGAAACATCTATCATCATCTTCATTCTTTTAGTTTTTTTCATATACTGTACAATAGTATAATAGATCTGTATTTCATTATTATTACTACTGTACATATAATATTGTACTTGTCTCTTTCCCATTGACGATTCATTTTTGACAGTATTTCATAATGACTAACGTAGGTATAAAAAAACAGTATAAAGTCACGTCCTTATGAGGAAAACGTTGGCATATCATTAAAGAATGGTTTAAAGAAGTTTGAGGGGTGTTATCAAGTGTTTCAAATAATTATATATATTAATGTTTATTAAAAAAGTATACGTATCCTTTTTTCACAACACGAAATTTCGACTTACGGAAAGGGCCTTGGAAGGCATCCCACGCTTTATTCGAAACTTCATGCATATGAGTATGATTTTTGTAGTGATTTTTTACATAAGTAGGGGGCTCAGTTCCTGCTCGTTTCGCTCGCCAATCCCCGTTCGTAACCTGCATTGGCTCAATGCCGCCTGCGGAGGGGGACAATTGATGATTTTAACGCTTTTCAGTGGGTCAGGACATCCTCAGGATTGCATGTCTCGCCCTTTTAGATTTTGAAGAGGCTGGAATCACTTCCCCTGGGTGCCCAGTACCCAACGGTACCTGTACTGACCTGGTAGACATTTCCAGTCCGGAGGAGATAGGGCTACAGACACACAGCCAGACAGACACGCCCAGATTTTAATAGTGCAGATATATCTTGATTATATACCCTTTGCCCCTTTCCCTCCTTTGGAAAATTTGAAATGACGGTTCTGCTGAACAATTACGTTGTTATATTCGAACGTGCCCTTAAGGTCAAGCAGCAAAGAATATATCCACCACAAAACAGTATAGTATGCAAGGTTTCGTTACAGAGATGGCGTGCAGAACGTCAGGATTTTAACTTCAAATAAATCAAAGGGGCTAAAACAGTGGGTTGGTAATTGCTTCAAGAAATATAAAGTAGTTAATAATGCAATTACCAAAAAACCTACTTATTTTGTGCGTTTGTTCAGAGATAAAATCATAAAGCTGCTTGAGATTAAAACTAAAAGTATTACACTTCTTCAACTTCTAAAATCAATACGCTTTCTGGAAAACGAGAATAAAAACCGCAAAATATTAAAAATAGTTAGTGATGTTTCATTCGGCCAAGAACTCTTTCTGCAGGAGCCAAAAAAAATAACAGAACTCACTTATTTAATTAGTCTTTTGGCTTGATGTTATTCCCTAACATCTCGAATGCGTAGTATTAAGAGACTTAAAATAAATATCTGAAGCGGTATTTTCTCCTGTAGCATATCTAGTTCCATCAGAAGCCAACGATAATGAAGACGAAACAGTTTTAGTAAAAGGAAAACTGTGTGTACGGTTAAACACGAAGTGTCTGTTCTAAGTAAATTATTGTTCCTTTGGGAAGGTTTCGAATTGTTTTGTTACGTTGAGATTTACCGTACGAAATCAAAAATTTCAGAGCGTTTACTTTTTGGAAAGCTTGGTGTATTACCTTGCTGGTAAATATATTTAAACTTTTAAACTTATACCAGACAGATTCTAGTCGAGTCGTTCTTTTTTTTTTTTAAGTAGAAGGCGAGTTATGTTTAAGAGCGTGTTAGTTATTTAGAAAAATGCATTGAATAACTGAAATGAATTCATACAATTTGTTTCATGATTTTTTGTACGTTTATATGTTGCGCTTGATGCATAAAAATTAAATTAAAAATTAACAACTTCAACTACTTCACTACACTTTTGTACTTCATATTATTCTGTATAATAGTGCAGGTTTTCCTCACCGTTTATAACAAAGTGCTGCTGCTAGCTATATTTTTGAATAAAATATTAAACTGTTGGGGATTAAAAGTTCCATTGGAAACTCTTTGATTATTTAAAACCTTTTTGACTATGCTAATTGTGAGACTTTGCTTAGTTCATCTACACGGATGTGGCATTCTTACCCATATATCTACACTTCATTCCCGAAATGTTAAACTTTGGCCTTTAATTGTAATATATTCAAATATAAGGACCCTTAATGTTTCATATTATGGAATATTATTTTCTTTAAAAAAATTGTGCTTGAAAATAATGCTGTGTACGTGTTGCGGGTGTGACTGTACAGTCACTATATCTTTGAAAGGTCAGTGTGATGCATCATATAAAGTCACTGTGTGATGCGTCATATCATCGAAGAGGGCAATAAATCCCATATTTATAGACGATATTGTCACAGGAGGGAAATATCGACAGTTTATAGAGTGTCATTATGGCAATGAAGCGGGTTGTCTCAACACGGCACGCCGATACTGTTAAATACAGGGTGGGGCTAATTTCCAGAGAACTGCTGACATCTTTACGTGGCTTGAAACGACGTTCGGTGAGCGTTTGATTGCATTAGCTGTTAAGAAATTCACGGGGCGCGAAATAGAACGCCCCCTCCCCCTCCATACAGTACCGTTTTAAACCCGTGTGATTTCTTCTTATGGAATTATTTCAGTGACAGAATCTTCAGGAAACCCCCTGATTCAATAGAGGACCTGAAATTGGCCATCAGAAGTGAGATTTATACACTTGTTTGTCCCTACACATTCCACAAATTATAGAGTTTCTTTGTGTATTAAATGTTATTCATAACTATATTCAATAAAATGGGTTTCACGATTTTGCATTGTGTCTTTTTTCAATAACGATCGTTTACGTTCTATCATCATTTTTGTACCACCCTGTAGTTTTTCATTTTGCAGAGAGCATGTTTAGAACCATGAGATAAATACCTTTGTACTACAAAGAAAAAGTATAATCAGCAACGTTAAAAAACAGCTTCACATTTTCAAAAAAAAAAAGGGTTTTAAGGTTACTGGAATCACTTTTGTCAATGCAAAAACATGTCATAAAATGACTGCTAAGATTACTTACAAACGGTAACTGATGGTGGCATTGAATACAGTACAGAAAAAAAGAGTTGTCTGTATCGAAGAAAACTAATATTATGTAAAATAAAATTGTTCGTTGCAGTTGTATGTTGGAATGTCTTTCTTCCCTGAAAGGTGGTTTCAATTTACTAACTATGAGTACATTTAATAAGTAGAATTTAAAAGCAGCACATCTTTTGAAAAATATTCTCTCATTTTACCGTCATTAGTATGAGTACCAGTGAAGGAATCATGAGGCATTTTAAAAAGGAATTTGAAAAGTGTAAAATAAGAAGTTAGATAACCGTTAATAAAAAATGGAATTTCTCTTATACTGTAAGTATACCACTTTTTCCCCCGGGAAATTCTTTGTGCCAAAAAAATGCTATTTTTCTGCTAGAAAAGCTAATCTCAGTTTTGCCTCAGTTTGCCATCTAATAAACGCATCATATAAAAAAAAATTTGCGGATAATTTCTCTTTAACTAACAAAAAGCAATGTTTCAAATACTTTTGAGAAGTAAGAGCTGCTAATTATATCCTCCAGCAAAACATTCTTTTCTCCTTATTTCTTTTCTTTTTTCTCTCTCTCTCTCTCTCTTTTTTTTTTTTGTCATCCAGATGAACGAGTTTCAATTTTCTTTCTTAATTTGGAATCTCAATTCAGACTAAGTGCTATTTTAAGCAGAAAACCATTAGAAGCTTTAGGAAAGAAGGTGTCAGAACTAAAAATCCTATGTTATATGAACACAGCAAAAACCAAAATTTTCTCCGAAAAATGAAGTTCTTCCTTTGAGCTATTTTAGTTGTCCAAAAAAGGAATCTTAATTCAAGAACATACCCATATTTTTTATGTGGAGTTTGAGACGTTTCATAAGATTAATGACATGTTGATGTCAAAAATATTTCAGCATTTCTTATTATAAAAAGAAAAAATATTCTCTTATGCCGTGATATAAACCTATGTTCTACGATCACAAATTCCGCAACGAAAAACATAGCTAATATGTATAACAGTTACTTTTTTCATTATTACGTTACTATTTAGTTATTCCTTATTTTTTTAACCTAAATTAATTTTATTATTTTATCCGTATTTTTATTTCGAGGGTAAACGTGTTCGAGATTGCTAATAAATATCAATATCTAAATCTAGCACAATTTATGTTATTGCCATCACTGCAATTAAATTTTTATTCTATAATTTACAACCACCTATTTTGTTTCTAATCTCTCACTTTTATAAGATTTCATAAAATATAGTAAAACTTTCAAGTTGACGACCAGTTAAACTGATCGCTTTTTTTCAGGTTAAAAAAAAGCATTTTGTTTGCGCATTATAATTTGCCCATTAAAATACTGCACCGTCAGCAGTCATTGCATTATATTGAGAAATATGGTTTTTTTTTTTTTTTTAACTCTTAAGATTTGTAACAAAATAACATTAGAAAAGTAACGAATTTTCTGTAAAGGTAACTAACGGTCTTTATTTCTCTTTACAATTCAAGAATATATGAAATATTGGTATATCTGGTACACAAATAAGTTTTAAAAGATATAAAGATATCAGCCACTACCTTTTCCTGCCTTTTTGTTGATTTTCGGATGCCATCTCGAAAATACGATGCGTCTTTTGATGCGATCCACGAATCGGTCCAATTTTGAACTTCTTTAAAAGAATGGAAGTGCTGATTCTCAAGAGCATGGTTCATCGACAAAAACAAATAGTAGTCTGAAAGGACAATGTCTGGGCTATATGGCGGGTGGGGTAGGACTTCCCATTTCAGCGTATGAAGCTATGTTTTGACCTGCTACGCAACAATTGGCTGAGCGTTATCATGCTGCAAAATTACCTTTGACCGTTTTTTCCGCAGTGGTCGGCTCAAATGCGTCAATTGAGATCGGTAAAGTTGTCCTGTGATGATCTCACCTAGTAGTAGCAGCTCATAGTACACTACGCTCAATTGGTCTCGCCAAATACAAAGCATGTCCTTGCCATCGTGAATATTCGACTTTGGCGTCAATTTTGGCTCATGACGGGCGGAACGTATGATTTTTCGCTCCTGAGGATACTCTAATGGATCTATTTTTCGTTACCAGTAACAATACGATGCAAAATGCAACCCGCCTCCCCCTTTTTTTTTTTGCCGTTGAAGCAGCTGCCAACACATGAAACAACGGCGTTCGACGTCCATCGTCTTCAAACTATACGGAACCCAATATCCTACATTTTGGATCATTCCCATGGGTTTTAAGCAAACAGATATGGCTTGTTGAGTCACTCCTTACGTTTTTGATAGTTTTTTTTTTTTGCATTTGCCACGAGTCTTCGTCCAATATATCCTCCAATTTGGCATCCTCAAGCTTTTGTGGCCGTCCATCACGCTCTTTGGCATTGGTATTGAAATCACCACTTCTAAAACGTTTATACCAAAACTCACATGTGAAAATTGATGAAGCATGTCCCCTAAAAGCTTCTTGCAGCGTTTGATGGCTTTCAGCTGTACATTTCTTCAAAGGGAAGCAGAAAAAAAAAACTTTCCCAAAAATTGTGTTTTGTTGTCACAATAGTTGATACATTCAGATCACACAAAAGCTAAGTTGTTTCCACTTCAGCGAAATGCCACATACAAAAATAAAAGCCTAACGATGAAGTTATAAAATAAAGTTAGTTACAGTATTGTCCGTTTCTATTTAATACTAGTGAAGCTATCTCTTTAAAATCCTATAAAATTTATTTGTACAGCAGATACGTAGTTTCAAGGCTATTTTACTCATTATGAAAGTTTTTTCTTTATTTCCAGAATTATACTAGTGCTGAAAATTTCTAAGAACGAGCTAATGTGCCTCACATCACTTCCTTTTACTCCAATTTAATGCCATTTTCCCATTATTGGTAATTTTAATGTGATTCAATAGTTTATTCTTAATATCACCAACAGTGGTCTATTTGAAATCAGATTAAACAAGAAAAAAATCGCCAAATTTGTCGCCAAGTTGGCGACAAAACTTGGCGACCAAAAGACTGGCGATATATTGCCAAGTGTCCGCCAAACTGTAACACCACTTGAGTTTACATCGAAATGAACAATGATTCCCCCCAAAAAAGAGGCAAAAGACTTCCTTAGAAACACCCGAATGCAACCAAAAGAGGAGGTGCACAACTAGACCCCACTAGGAGTCTACGTATCAAGTTTCAACTTTCTAGGACATACAGCTCTTGAGTTATGCGACATACATACACACATCCGCACATACACACATACGCACGTACGCACATACATACATACGTACATACAGACGTCACGAAAAAACTCGATGTAACTAACTCGGGAATCGTCAAAATGGATGGTTTGCGTGTCTATACGCTCTTAGGCACTTATCCACGTGTGGTGGAGTCGAAAAAAAAAACTCGACATTCATTCGGGGGTGAGCAAAATGGAAATTAAAGTCGATTTTTGAGTGAAAATTTTTTCGCTTAATACAATGCTTCCTTTTTTGTAAAAAAGAAGTAAAAACACTTAGAGTAGTTTAAATAGAAAAACGAACTCGCCAGAAAATACAATAGCTTCACTGTGTAAGTGGCTGTGCCATAGTTAGAGTCATTGAGGTATGTGCATTAAAAAAATAATTATTAAATAAAAAAAAACCCCGACTGCGTAAAAACCAAAAAAAAAAAAAAAAAAGTAAAAAGTATAAGCCCAGTAGTTTATAATGTTATTATGTATTACTGAATAACTACACCATTGAAATAGTTTCATAATCGATACACACATAAGACAAATCATAAATTCAAAAGCAGAATAGAAGTAGCAACAATCGGGGCCCATCCCTTTTGACCAATCACGGAACCCCGTAAAATTTGAATGGGCTCCGACTGTTGATCCTTCTATTCTGCTTTTGAATTTATGATTTGTCTTATGTGTGTATATCGATCATGAAACTATTTCTGTGGGGTAGTTATTCAGTAGTACTTAATAACACTTTAAACCGCTGGGCTTTTACGTCGTCATGTACGTCGTCAAGTTTAACTGACGAACTAGATATAACCTCTGGTTCATCAACGCAGATCTGAGGGCAACAGAGCCTCTATTAAAGAGTTGTGATGACATTAAAAGCAAAAACCCTTAATTTGATTCAATCTCAAATATTTAATTCTAGCCAATTTTCCCAAAATCCCTACCTGCTTTAATCCACGGTAAAGGGTGGTAAGTCGAAAGGTTAAGGGTTCTCTTGATTTGTGTATCGAAAATAAATCTTAGTTTCCTCTTTTATGTGTTAAGAATGAGTACAATATAATATTATGCATTAAAGAAAGAAAAATAACGTTAAAAAAAACACAAATTTTCCAATTACAGCATGTTGTAGTTCGCAAATTTGTGCTTTTTTTTAAACGTTGTTTTTCTTTCTTTACTGTTCAGCACAAAGGTATTGATTTATCTTATTATTATGCATGCTCAAAAAAAAAAAAAAAAAAAAAAAAAAAACAGTGAATTGGAACTAAACTTTTTTTTTTTTTACTATCAAAACGAACATACCCGCTTCGGACTTACCTTCCCTAGCACTAAGAAGTTTAAAGAAATTTAACGAAGACGACTTTGCAGGCATACGTATCGTGTAGTTTTATTGTTCAAAACAAACACTAGAGGTGATTTGTATGAATTAGCTGACCCAGGAGCAAAAAAAAAATCAATTAATATTAAATTTCCATTTTATTTTTTACTGGCAGTACCCGCACAGCGATGCCCGTGCTAAATATTTAATGGAAGTCCGTTGAATAAAAAAAATTGACGCCCCCTCCGTCTCTGAGGTGAAATGATCATTTTCACTTTGTATAAAATGCGTACACACCTTTTCAAAAAAAAACTATTAAAGTTTTTTTGGAATTTAAAACTTTTCGTCAAATCATTAAATTAGATTTACAGTTGCTTTAAAACTCTATTTAGCGAGTGAAGCGGTTTTTACTGCAATTTAAAATATTTAGCCAAATAAACAAAAAAAGACATCAAATAATATCTTTCAAATGTAAAAATAGTTCCGCAACTCTATTGTTTATCGCCAAACTCGCCCAGCAAGCACGCTATCATAATCCATCCGTGTAACGAAAAAAAAAAAAAAAAAACATCCTGTGGAACATTTAAAAATCATCGTCAGTAGACAATAAAAAAAATAATAAACTGGTCGTCGACTAATCACAAGTTACAAAACTTCATTTTTTTTTAAAATGCATCTTTTTTTTATTTTAAACCTGGTTGCGCCATGCCGCTTCACTGCTGCTTCGCTGGGACTGATAATAACTCGGGGGGTGTTCGGGTAAACACGACATACATATTCATCGCCGCTAACACACCATGGGGGGGGAGCATGTGAAGGCCTACTTTGGGCGACCTAACCGCTTTGGGCCACCCTCCCTTATAATTTTATTGCATGTCTTACTATTAGGCATTCCGATTTATAAATATGCTATAGGATATAATTGTAAAGCTTTATATAGTTTCACATTAGATTACTTATTGAAGCTGAAAAAAACTTTTCATAAAACTCCCTAATCTCAGCAATAAACTTTCTCTTCCGAATTTATTAATTTTCATCACGAAATTGGGTGCTAACGTTTTACAGCAACTTGGGCGCTTTATCTTAATATATCTAGATTGTTTTTCAGGCTGCAATACTTTGGTCAAGTGACTCTAATCTTTCAATATTTCTTTTTGTTTCTCATTCCTGGGAACACAAGAAGCTATTCGCGTTAGCGAAATGTAATCCATATTACGAAGTTCAGATTGAAGAGTTGATAAAAGGTAATTATCCTGTTTATTTTCTAAGGCATATTATGTAGGTTGATTAGTCGTATACAGATGCTTTAACTGCGCTCCTTTTTCGAGTGAAAGGGTAGTCACTTGATTAATTAAATTAGTGTCATTTATTTATCCTTTAACTGATGACATGTTTTTTTTTTTTTTTTTTGTAACGCAAAGGGAGAAGTTGTGTGCGTGTAGCCCCATCATTATACAGAGTGTCTGAAAAGTCCTTGACGAATTTTAAAAAATCACTGAAAAGCAACAAATTGTATTAATACATGCAGTTTGCGCTTTAACACCTCACAGGTTCATAACATTTTTGACATCATAAAAAAAAAGAAAAAAGTGTAATTATGAGTAATTTACATTAACATCTGTATCGTCACAGTAAAAAAAAAAATTGTGTGCCATACAGTCGTCAATGTAAATTACTTGTAATTATAACTTTTTCTTTTTTTACAATGTTCTAAAAATTCTGTGAAACATTATGACGCAAACCATATATTGATACGACAATTTGTTGCTTTTCTATAAATTTTTAAACAGTGTCAAATACTTTTTATAAACCCTGTGTTTCTTGTGCAAATTTAGCAAACTCGAGTAAGAAAAATTTGAAATAATTGTGTGTTATTAAAAACTACTAAAATAGTAGGTTAGGGTATGGCACATTGAGACGCGGGGTAGAGTGAGACAAAGCTATTTTTTGAATTTTTTAATTGTAATCGGGAAATGATGCTAGGTATCCATGAATCTGTAGCAATTGGCCGGGTCTGAATATGAAGTTCTTGCTTGTGTTTGCAACCAAATGATGGTTATTTTTCTAAATTCCAGTAAGCAATGATTTTTTATTTATTTATTTTATTTTATTTTATTTTATTTTTTTTTTTGTGACTCTTGCACGCATCGATTTATAACATTTTCTTTTATAAATTAAAATTAGCCATTTGATCACTTTCATTGAACTACCTGTCTAACTAATTATCATTAAAAACATTTGGAATAGGCTTTAAACGAACTCCTTAAAATGTTGAATTAAAAGAAAAAGATAGCGTGGGGTACGGTGAGACAGTCGTAGTTGGGGCTGAGTGAGACAGTCGTAGTTGGGGCAGAGTGAGACAGTCATTGTTGGGGCTGAGTGAGACAGTCATTGTTGGGGCTGAGTGAAACAGTCGTAGTTAGAGCAGAGTGATACAGTCGTAGATGGGGCAGAGCCTCACGGTGCCCCATCCTGAAGTCTGATTGGAAAGGGATATTTTTTTAAAGTGTATTTTATGATATAAGAGTTTTCAACTTGCTGTTTATTTTCTTTCAAGGTATTTGTACCTCATTAAAAATACGAATTAAACCAAGTAAGACGAAAATAGGAACATTTTCTGACGATTCCATGAGAAATCCATTTGTAACTTACTTTCTGATTCCAAGTGACATTTCAGATAAAGTAGATCTGTAATAACCCGTAAGCCAAAAACCGAAGAAAGAAAAGGTTGAGTAATAAATAAAGAACATAAAAAGGATAAAAGTTTCATTGCTAGTGATACTCATGGAAAACAAATTTTTGAAGAAGAAACACAAAAATTAGAGAAATGAAAAAAAAGTCAAGATTAATGAAAAAATGTGGGCCTATTTGACACAACTGATGAGGTATAAAAAAGTAAATGAGGGATCTGACATTTTATCAGACTATATTGACATGTGCGAAAATCTACCTTCTGAGTTTGAGTCGTAGGACACTTGAAATTTTGATAGAATTTGCCATCAAACATAATCTTTTTTATTTTGGTGTTCTTTTTATGTTCCAATGGTAGCTGATAACAATGGAGAATTGTACATTTGTTTTTTGCTCAAAAGTAAAACCATTTTGACTGCTTTTATTTGACCATCTCTATCAGATGTTGCATTTGCTCCGAATAAAACTATTAAATTGTTGATAACAACTCCAACGAAAAGAAATGATACAAGGAAAATCAACCTTATTTTGTGTTCTGAAAATTAAATTTTTATTTAGATGTACGATGAAACTTTAATCTTATTTTTACTATGATATAATTTTCATTTTAAACGTTGAACATATCCAGTCACACTCAAACCTATGTGCTGTCTCTCTATGCCTGGTGTGCTGTCTCACTGTGCCCCATACGTGGGATACATTGAGCCAAAATTTTACGTTTTCTGTTTTTATATTATCCCACAAAAATTATATAGTAAGGAAATTTTTTGTGTCTCAAAAGTTTGTATACTTAAGCTGCATAAGCAATCCACATTAAAAATTTTTTTATAGAATCAAAGTTTCCAAATTTCTTGAATTTTATAATTTTCGTCACACTGTGCCCCACCCTTCCGTACCGTAAGTAACATGTATATAGTCGCCTCGAAGCAAAAAAGAAAATCTTACTGTTATTCCTGGAATTAGAAATCTTACTGTTGCTCTGAGGCAATGATATATATATAAAGCCATTAATATAAACATTATAAAAACATTTGAATGTAAAAGACTATTCGTCTGTTGCCTGTCGAAGCTAAGACTGTATAGTGCAGTGTAGTTAAATTTAGAGCAACACATTTTAAAAATGCAAAAATAATTAAAGAAATTAACTGATTTTAACTAATGATTTTGTCAAAAAAAATCACCTGATTCAAATCATTTGATTTAAATCAATGTTTTCTTTTTAAATAACTTGATTTAAATCAACGAATCCTGCTAGATAGTAATGACAAGTTGTTTTGATATTACGGATAGAAAAGGGACAACTCCCAACGGGCTCTGGGCCCAGCCATTTAGGTGCTTGTCAATTTACCAGTCCCCAATAATAATTAACGGATCTGTATTTGTAATTTGAAACTTACATAAATAGACAATTACAAAAGATTCAAACATCTTGAAATATTGTAAATCAACAGAGGCAGAATAACTGTCTTAAGCAGTAACACCAATGGCGGCTCGTGGGAGGGTCCAGAAGGGGCCCGGGTCCCCTCATTTTTTTGAGAAAATAATTTATAACTTTTTTTTCTTTTTTTTCCGTGCGTACCTGCTTGAAATTTTAAGAAGATTGCATTGTCCGGTATTTTCCTTCGTATAATCTGCGGATTATCTGCTAAAAAACGTAAAAGATTAATGAAGTGCGGATTTTCTGGGGTCCCCCCTCTCAACATTAATGCATTGAACCTCAATATTTGCAGCAAGTTCACAGAGACAGTTATAAAGCATGTATGCTGTTTATTTTACATCGCTTGAATGCTCTTCTTATGCGATTCAGGCTATGTAAAATAAACAACATACAGTAAAAAAAAGGCATTCATTTGCACAAGGTTTGACCGTTTGCTCCTTTCTTAACTCTTTGTCTTCAAGTAATTAGCGTACTATAATGATAATTCAGAAAAGAAGTCATAATTTTTTCAGATTATTTTCCTTTTAGTTTTGAATATACCTTAAAAGTTATTACTTCTTCACGTTTTTATTTAGTTGCTAAAATTCTTTGTTAAATCAAAACGTATATGAGAAACACAAAAGGGCAAACAAGATTTTAATTCGAAAACAATAATGTTAGGGTAAATCTCAATTTTTTTCAAACGAAATCTTTGAATTAAAAATTTTCAATAGTTACAGCTAATTGGTCAACAAGTTGCCCCCCCCCCCCCGTCCCCCGCCCCCAAAAAACTTGACGGAACATTTCACCTTTCATTTCCAGATCTTCAATTTTGCAAAATTTCCTGGGAAAGTTTCCGAATACCTTACAACATCGTTGAAAATTTCGTTCGAAAATCACTTAAAATTCCGTTTTTGGAGCTTCAATTTCGAAAGATTGCTGTCCCTAATGTCACCAAATATTCTCCTACAATCTCGTTTTTAAGACTTCATTTTCAGAAAATGTTCAGACAATTGTTCCCGAACCGCTTTAATTTAATAGCATCAAAATATGGGTTTTTTAAAAGCAACTTATGAAAAATTTGGGTGAAAGTCTCTGAACCTCTCCTCATAATATCATAGAATATTGTGCTTAAGCTTTTATGACTTCGATTTTGAAAAACAATTCAGCGGAGAGCCCCAGAACCCCTTTCCGTAAAAATTTTCGAAGTTTGTCTATCATTGCGTTTTTGGAACTGCAATTTCGAAAAATTGTAGGCGAAGGAGGAATTTATTTTCATTTATTATTCGAAAAAAAAAAGAAGAAAAAAAAAAAGATTGGGAGAGTCCCCCAGAGTTCTATCTTTTACCATAACGTCAGTTAATATGGCCTATAACCGCGCTCTAAGGCTTCAATTTCTACAAATTTCCGCTGAGTCCGTTGCACCGTTCTTTCCGCAAACATCACCAAAGATGATCATGCAAAATATCGTTTTTAAAACTACAAGTTTCAAAATTGAGAGATTTGGTGATGAGCAAATCAAATCAAACTGATTGAGATTTTGTTAATACTATGCCCCCCCCCCCCAGGTTGGTTCAAAAAGACTTTTTTTCAGCTAGAGTCCCGGATACCCCCTATTATTTTTTTAGACTTATTAATAATATTATGCTGTAAAAGTTTTAGCTTCTTACTCAAATTTTAAGAGGGTGCAAAATGAACCCTTAATTTAGCCATCACCGTAGCATAGAAAATACCACAAATTTAGAAACATTTAATTTCCCAAGCTGTTTTTTTTTTTTTTTTTTTTTTTTGTAAATTATTATTTTATTGCAATGTAAATGCATATTATGCTATGTAGCATTTTCTTTTCAGTTCAATGTATTTTTTAAAACTCCTCCCCATACTTATGAAGTTCAAGGAAGGGGGTTGAGCATCCTCTTTCAGTTGAAATAAGAAGCTAAAATACTTCCAGTATATTGCTATCCACAAGTCTAAAAATATTGAGGGGTGTCCTTGTGTTGTGTTGTATGTACGTGTGTGCATGTATTGTTAGAAGATTTTTTTTTTGTTCAAAAAATGTCTTTCCATTGTTACACATAAATTATTACTTGTTTTAAATAATTACTGCTCATGTAGTTTTAAAGAAAACGTGACAAGTTATCAATATTTTGAAGAAAATAAAAAGTTAGTTTTTTTTTCTGTGTCTGCATAAAAATACTGAATCTCGCCCATGAGTACCGGCAGATTCATAAGCAGAAGAGAACACCCGCTTGTAAATCGCTAAGAATTTTTTTTTTATACTATGTTTTTCGATTTATTTATTTATTTTTTTTTTTTTTTTTTTTTTTTTTTAATTTAACTGATCTGTTTTTATTTTATTTATTTGAAAGAAAGTCAATACAGAGATGTATTTTCATCTCTGTTAAAATTAATTAATTTATAATTTTTACATATTTCTCTGATTACAATATTTTCCCACTATTCGCAACTCCAATAAACTACAGGGGGCGCTGCAGCCACTGTCTAATGGCGGATGAAAAAGGTAAAACAAACAGATTCCGTAACTTATAACTTGCTTTGAAGCTTAATGAATGACAGTAATATTTCAACGTGTTTGTGGGAAACTTTCTTTTCTATTTCTCTGAAATTACATTACACCACAAACTCTCTGAAGCCAGTAATTTTCTCCAAAGAAAACACGTGAATCGGAATGTTTTACTTTTTTCTTTAGTATTGTTAATCACCGCAAGGTAGCGTATTCAAGCTCTGGAGTTGGGAATCGTAATTTGGTGTTGTTTAAAATAAAATAAATATTACTCATTCAAAATAATTAGTTATTAAAAGATTAAAAATAACATTACTATTAAAAATATTATATTAATATTGCTTTTTAAAATTTATTTATTTATTTTGAAAAGCTAGGGAGTGAAAGTGCCTCCCTTACAGTCAGTCCCTTACCGGTGCTGAAAGGGAGACGTACTGCAGCGCCGGAAAGCGTACTGGATATAAACGTGAGGATAATAATATTCGTGATGTATTTTGTAGATTTCCTTATTTGATTAATCGAATTTTATTTTTGAAAATCAGGGAGAGAAAGTGCACCATCTGCCGGCAATCATAGACACAAACATAAGATTACTCTTTCGTGATTTACTTTTCATTTTATTAATTTAACACAAAAATAATTTTTAAAAGTTTAAATAATAATTTTTTTTTTCGAAAACCGGGTGGGGTACGGGGGTGCGAGTGCACCCATAATTTGGCCCCCTCACTTTTGCAAGGCACGAGCCGCCACTGAGTAACACTAATCTCCTACCAATATGGAGTTCCATCTGAGTGGTCTCATTCTACGCTTGATGTCACTCCAGATAGTTTTCTCCCTCCAAGAGAGTTAGCTTTCCTCTAAACTCTTGTTAAGCGCCAATGTTCCCAAATGGGAACATCAACTTTAAAAAATCGTAAAAAATAAAGTTTCGCTTGTGAGGACTTAATTTTTTCCCTATTTATTACCAAAAATAGACCTGAATTTTTGAAAGAAAAACTAGTTCTAATTTGCAATTACTGTTTCCTATAAAAATTCTCAAAAATGTGCTTTTTTAACGATTTTCAGAGACAGATTAAAAAATTTATATATTTTTTTAAAAAATGCTTAAGGGCAATTCCATGAAACTAGAGACATCACAGTAAAAAAAAAAAACTTCATTGTATCAGTAAACTTTTTCTTTCATGTGAGGAGGAAAAGACAGTATTTTTATAAACCTATGCAAAAAACACATTTTTTTAAAGTTTTATAGACAAATTCGAACAACATGTATGAGCGGCTCTAAAGGTTAATCCTTTTTTTTCACTTAGGAAATTAATTGTTATGTCTACACTCTTATTTTGTATTGAAATTTTGTTTAAACAGGAAGAGATTAGGCCAACAAAGAAACTTTAAACTGCTATAATTAGTCCAGTTGCATACTTAAGGAAAAAGACCCTCCGTGGGAAATTTCGTGAGGAAATTGTGAGACCAATTCTAATACATTCCTTATGGCCTATATAACTATGCCTCACCGGGTGTTTTGCTTGAACTTGTGTCAGACGGCCTGTATGACGTCATTAATCCAAGATGGCGGCTGCATTAGATATTGATGAAAATGTTCGGTTTTAACTGATTTTTGAGGCATATTATAACATTTTTTCAACTTATCTTATATATTTAATATTTTAATACTATTATATTTCAAATTTGAAAACTAATTGCCAATTTAAAATAAGTTATTCATTTAGTTTTTTTTTTTTTTTAATTTTTAGATGCAGATTTTTAGTAACCAGTAACAGTTCAAAAAATACTTTGGAAAGCTTGTACGATAAAATCAATTTTATTATTCCAAAAAAATTGTAAAATAATTTGCATACACGCGTTTCGGGGTTATAAGAAGCATTTTTTTTCAATGCAGAAAAAAATTACAACTTCCATTACTTAATATTAGGTATAATGATACTTTTATTTGTGTACTCAAGTAATGAATGACTGATTTCATTATCTAAACTCTGATTTTAATTCAAAATATATATTTAAAGGTAAACAAACAGTTCTTACTTAAAGATCTTCATCTGAAGCGTTATCAATATCGCTTTGTTAGCTGTGATTTTCACATAAGTCCTCATCATCTTCACACACAAAGTTCAGTGCATGAAATATTTTGAGATTTGCATTTACCTGAAACAAGGCATTTTTCCTTTACGCAGCTGCATCGAACTAGTTTCAAAATGAACTCAGAAGCACAAAAAAGTGTACACATAACTGGAACATAGAAGTTGTCTTTCTCTTCCCATCCGAAGTCTGACGGTGATGTTAAATTTGGGTGCTGCTGGTCAGCAAGATGCCGTTCCAATACCTGATAATGCACTCTTAAAATGTAAGGGGACAAAGACGCTCTTGCAGGAGGCAAATTTTCATTTTTAGTCTCCTGCTTGGAAAACATGAACCAAAGAAATTCTCCAATATCAGAAATCTTTGTTAGCGACACATATACAGAACAAATAAAGCCTTCTTTTAATAACTTTATCATTTGTAGCGAATTCTTCAGTTGACCCCCAGATGAGTCAGAGAGCATCGAGAGCATCTTTGTCAGCCGTCTTATAAATTTTCCAAAAAGAAGGTTTTCCCTTCTAAGCAAGTGAGCTTGTTATATTACTTCCTGGCAGAGCATAGAGTCATAATATTCCTTTTGTTTTATCTAGTCCTAATGCGGTCATAATGCTGGTCATTCTTCGGTTGCTACCTACCCCAGTCACAAATATGCATGGACAGTGAAATGATTTTAACCAGAACAATGCTAGCAAAAATACATCGATGTCAGGCGAATATATATGAGTACTGGTTGCTCTTTCTCTAGAAGCATGAAGCTAGTCCAGTACTATTTTAATACCCGCCTCTCCATGACTGCTTTGCAGTGCAGTCACATCACCTTTTAATGATGATTTAGCTTCATTTCTCCAGCTAACGATTAGGTTTTTTCAATGCTGCATGTGTATATTAATGCTTTATTCGCCAGATAAGCTGTTAAGTTAACCTTTGTTTTTACATTTGAAAGTAGGGTCTTCATGTGTACGTTTTAATTATTAGTACAATCGGTTATTTTGAACTCAATGGGTGTTAATGTATTTCTTTTTTCCTCATGGCAGATTGGCAGATTTTAGCGAGTTTTCAATGTATGTGTGAAACACTAAGTGTGCTTCATCATAATTTAAAAGAATTTCCTTGATCTTATTATTAAATTCTGCAGCTAAATCATTATATGTTTTCACTTGCTTTGGTTTTTTCTATGATTGTAGTTGTGCCATTCCATAAAGAACAGAAACACTGTAAGATTCTATGTTCATTTGCTTCGATATGCTTGAGTCTTTCTTGGGGTTCGGCAAAGAATCTTCAATGCTGCTGTCTACTTTTTCTGAGCCACATTCTTCTAAGACTTTCATTAACTTTGATTTGTTTTGGGACAATTTTAATCTACCCATCCAGATTAAACGTAGACTGTGGAACAGCCTAAAATTCATATTTTGTTTTTAAATCAATATCTGATCAACTCCTCGATACAACTAGCAGAAGTTTAAATAATGATCGACTTTAGCTGTAGAACATTGCCAGCTATATTTGTTGCAACTTTCTTCGTGCTATTTTTACATAGCTTTTCTTTTTTCATTGGGGCCCAGAAATTGTTGTTCAGTTGTCATGTTTTCAGTTTTAATTCTCTCTCGTTTAAAAGTGGCGTACATGTCACTCACATCTGTTTGTATGGCTTCATTATGTTCAGACTTTGTTGTGTTAATAAGTTCACTTATCACATATTATAGGGCTTGTTGATACTCTGATGGAACTATATATACATTGCACATCTTCATGTAGTCGCTTTCTTCTTGACCCTGTCAAATGATAATGTTTACTCTTTAACGCTAAACTATTTTTCTATTGAGTTATGTATTTACTATTCTACCAATTACTTTCATACTCCTTTTCTCTTGCTCCAAAAGCTTCGTCTGACCCTAAAGCACAAAACGGTACAAAAGACTTTTTAACAGCCCAATTGCCTTCCATGTATTCATTCCGAAGATTTTGTTGCTTTATTTTAAGACGCTTCAGATTAGTCAAGTACCATGATATCATACTTGCATAATTTGTTAAATTCAAAGCAAAGAAATAGGGAACGAAACCTTCGAATGAAGAAATGTGTAATTCTCAATTTCCTGATCTAACAGACCGTATAAAAGTAACATGGTATCCATCATATGCATGCATAACAAAGCAAGTTTAAATGTTGGTCTTCCAATCGATTCTGTGTCCTCAAATCTTTCATTTTTTCATGTATTTTAGAATCTAGTAATATCTGCATTATATTTGAGGAAAGTTATTTTGTTTCACCATACTTTTTTTTTCTGAAAGCAATTACTTTTTGCACTTTATCATCTCATTGAAATTTCATTTCTTCATTGTGTGTATAAAAAGCATCGAGGTAACATTTAAATAGTGCAACCTTTAATGTAGAATGTGCTTCTGTAGCTGTCTAACACTTTTCTGCAAGAATTTTTGACTCCACAGATTCACTGTATAACTCAGTCAAATTGTTGTCAAGATCTGTACAAGTTTTTGTTTGACAGGGCAAGTTTTAAATCTGGTTTGTATAATCCAATATCTATGGTGATTACTGTTAGTAAACTTTCCCCTAAAATATATTTAGTTACATGTACCAGTTTCTGCATGAATGTAAGCTACGCTGATGAAATGAAACGTGCATTCTAAAAGATGCAAGAAAAGCTCCTAAGACGTAATTATACAGGTTATAAGGAATTCTGTTAAACGATTATGCAGTCGAACCTTGTTAAAACGAACTAAAATGGACTTTAAAAGTGAATTTGTCTCAACAGTAGCTCGTTTTATTTGAAGAAAAAAAATAGTTTAAGTGTAAGTACAGTAGGACGGGGATTGCAAATGTAGTTCACTTCAGCAGTAATTCGTTATAAGCGTGTCCGAATTAACGAGGTTCGACAGTACTAATGTTTAATGCTTTTAGTCTGAAAATTAACAGTATTTTTAAATGCAAAAACTCACCCAAGGTACTTTTAAACTAGCTTATTCTGAATGCCAAAGTCAAAAATGAAGACTTCAGAATTTTTTTTTAATGAGTCAATAAACAAATTAATTAAGTATTTTACTTTCAACTTATATTAAGAAAAGTAATAGAATATTAATCAAGCAAATTCACCAGAAAATTATCAAGAAATACCCAAAAATTGAGTCATAATTGCAAAAACTCATTACAGCCGCCATCTTGGATTAATGACGTCACACAGGCCGTCTGACACAAATTCAAGCAAAACACCCGATGAGGCATAGTTACACAGGCCATAAGGAACATAACAGAAGTGGTCTCACAATTTCCTCACGAAATTTCCTACGGAATGTAGTATGCCCCCCTACTAATTGTCTTTTAACATTTTTTTTTAACTAGGACTCATACTAATCAGTCACGAAATTGTACAAAAGTTTGCATTGCTTAAACAAAAACAAACTCAAGTTAATAAAAAGTCATATTCTCTTAATTTATGATGATATCTTTAATATTAATTTTTTAAATATTTAGAATTGGTTGAATTTAATTAATTAAAACTTATTTAAAATATGTAACATCAGTCACAGTAACATCAGTCATATTTCTCTTTTCGGTAATAAACCTCAAACAAATTGCACAAAAGCCATTGATTGATGCAGAAAGGCAAAAAAAGAGGCGAGATAATTAAGAAATAAAGGAAAACATGAAAATTACATAAAGTAAAACAAAATAGAAGCTAAAAAGAGCGGATGATAAAAACTAAATAAAATAATTTTACAATTATAAAACCTAACACAATTACCAAAGTTAGTTTAGAATAAAATTAGAAAGAGAAATTAGATGAAGAAATAGAACAAGTAGAGAACAAATTTAAAGTATTGAAGTCCCAGGTTTAAATTAGCAGTTGCATTGCCCCTCTTTAAAATAATGAAACCTTGGTAAAATCTGTTAGTCATTCAAAGCGCTCTTTGTTATATCTTCACAAAAGAAACAGCTGCTGTAAAAAATTTTCTGCCATGAAATTTGATAAACATATACTCCTAGTTCTTCATGTATTACATTTGAATAAAAGTGCTACATCATCGATACAGAAATATTTCTAAATCTCACAGCTTCATGCAAATTTCAGAGCAATCACCATCCGACCAGCAGTCATGTTATAAAGAGTTATATTTGAGTGATATTTTTTTTTTCATTCAAAAGCTGTATTAGGTGCTTAGGAACAACCCTTTTTTTACAGTAAAGGAGGGAATCACTTCCAGCAGAACATGCTCCAATATTGTTGACTGCAACTGGAGAACGGTTTCTTGAAGAATGTCACTAATAATTGTATCACGAGAAGTTAGATGCATTGAAAATAAAAACTAAGAGTGTTTAGTGACTGTCAAGATTCAAGTAGAAGACATTGGAAATAGCCTGTCAATGTGAATGAAATTTATTATTCACATGACAAAGGAATAAAATATTTAGCGCACTAGATGTAATAAATGCAAGAGGAATTTTTATTTTATGAAAAGCGTCATAAATATATATTTTAAAACTTTATGAATGTATTTTTCTTGTAATTTAAATACAATTTTAAATAAAACATGTGCTAATTTCATTTTTAAGGAGAAATAGTATATAATTGCAGCAATTTATTGTAAATGTCACATCAGTCACAAAATCTTTATATCATCAGTCACGGGTGTTATATTATTTTTATACTCTCCATTTTTAAGTTTTTTCAATAAAACAAAGTATTTTCATCAAGTCTAAAACCTCTATTTTAAGGGGGAAAAATCTGTTTACATTTTGCGTTATTAGTTTGAAGAGAATTTCAAATTATATATAAGTCAATTTTCTTAATGTCTCTTCTGCGTAACATCAGTCACGTTTTTTTAATTCCCTTTAATTTCACACAAAAAAATTTCCTCAAGTCTGAAAACAAGCGTGGGGGCAGTGATGTACCATTTCATAATATTTCAGATCATTTTCAGAAGAAACAAAATTTAATTTCAAGACGGTGCTGAATTTATAAGTTAAAAATAGAGTCAAATTGTAACGTCAGTCACCGTGGAGAGACCCTTAACCGTTTTGATATTCTGGAGTAACAATAAATAAGGATCCTTTTGACGACCAAACATGACCGATAATAATTTCCAACAAAAATGTAGATCTTATAAAAGAACAAACTTCGTTGTTCCCGTTTGGGAACATTGGCGTGATCCGCTATACAAAACTGGGCAATTTACGCCGCTGTGTAAGTTCTGTTATGTGATTAGTAAAAGCCTCAGAAATAAAAGTAACCTCGATTGATGCATTTAAAAACAGGTGGGTGACATTTTGATCTTTCACTGTCCCCCCCCCCTTCCCTCCTCCATCCATTTCGTCTCCAGTTTTATGGTGGGAGTGATAACAGAAAATCGTTTTGTGTGTAAAAATGAAAATGTTTACAGCTCTTCTCTAGTATCCTGCTTAGGCTTCAAACTCTTAGCTATAAATTCCCCTCCCTTGTCACATAAGACTTTCCAGAGATTCAGCCCCCAATCTTTTTTTTTTTCCTTTAAGGTCTACTTTCTCAGTAAAAATCAGATTAAAGAAGAAAAAAGCATGGAAGAAGGCAAATGCATCTTAAAAATATCGTTAAAAAATAAATAAAGTCAATAATTAAATACATTTTTAAAATTAAAATAGGAAATCAGGGTATTGAAACGGGGAGAAAATGCTTCCGTTGGTCTATCTGTTTGCCCCCGTTAAATATCTTTTGAGTGAATATTCCAATTCGAATATTTTTTTTTCTTCGAAAGATCTCGGCAAGGACACATCATTCGCTTATTTAATTTTTTGATTTGAACAATTTTTCGAACAACTTTGAACAGTTTAAAAAAAAAAAACTTAACATTAGTGCCTACGGGGAAATTCAAAGCAAACATAAATCTCGTACTTACAGGCGAATTTGCATCAAACAAATTTTGTAGAAAAAAGCTTTTGAAGAAGAACATGTATGGAAAACATCTTTTTGATTTGAACAAACTTTCGTTCAATTTTAAACACTTCAAATCCCTTAACATGAAATCCCAAGGGGAAAGTAAAAGTTAATCTTGATCCCGAACTAAAAGGCAAATTTACTTCAAATAAATTTTGTTGGAAAAAGCTTTTGTTGGCCAACTTCAAACTCCGACTCCTAGAACTTTAGAGTAGTCGACTCCGACTCCTGTACCCGAAAATGAGTGAGACTCTGACTCTCCAACTCCGACTCTTACTCCGTAGCTTTGAAAAAAATTTAGACATAAAGAAAAAATGACTGACTCCGACTCTTAGATTTCATATAGTTGGTATCAAATTTTGAACAAATTTGCTAATAAATACGTATTGTTTTTTTTTTCTGTTTTTACATATCTTAAAATATTTAACATTTGAAATCGAAATGAATGTGATGAATAGTATCATATATATCAAGTTTTTCTGCATAAATAACAAAACTGTAGCCATAGCAAGCGTAAAGCGTATTCGATTAAAAGTCTTGGTGAAAAACTGAACGTAACACGCCAATGTTCCCGAATGGGAACATGCTCAAAATATTAGATAAATTTTTTTCTCGAAATTTTCTTCTTCCATTGTGTAAAGGGATGCCTAAGAGTTCTATTTTTATGGAGTGATTCGATATTTCCCATTTGGAACACAGAGCGGCGTTTGAAGGGTTTTAACAGAGCCAGCAGTAACAAGTTAATTTTTAAACCTACACTACGATAAAAAATATTCAGAAAAATTTTATAGTGCAAGCGGCATGCAGCATTTACGACTTCATTCTTGAATATCTAAGCCAAAGAATTATTTCAGGAGAATTCTACCCTGAAAAACTTGTAATTAACAATTACAGTCGAGCCCGCTTATTAGAACATCGGTTAAAAGAATATCCCGTTTAATATAATATATTTTCAATGTACCAAGTCAATGTAATGTGTTATTTTGATCCCGGTTAATGGAATATCCCGCTTATTAGAATATTTTTTCGCGGCCAAATGGCTATTCCATTAAGCGGGTTCAACTGTAATTGAATGAAAAGCCATTGTAAAACAAAAGCTCATTTATATCAAAATCAAAACCGTCGGGAAAATTCGAGCTTTAAACAGATTCACGAAACTTTTAAGAAAATCAGTGGAATATAAATGTCTAACAGAATGAATACATAAAGAAATATGTACCAGCTAAAGTTGGAAGTCTGATTTATGTCCAGAAAACTTATCACATTATTAAAATGTCCCTCGCATCCGATAGTTTTGAACCTAAAGCTTTCTACTTCAATATTTCTGGATTTGATACAAGAATCAATTTACAATCAAATGCAAATCGTAAAACTTTTCCTAACATACTGTTTTGATTCCTTTCAGGGTTTTTCGATGACTTTGACAGAAGACACACAAAAAAAGAAGAAAAAAAAGCCACAAACACATTTTTTTTTACTAAATTATTGATTTCAATTGAAAAAAAGATTCCTGTTTAGTATAGGACATGAACTTTGATTTTACACGAGTGATCTTGGCTTAGGTTGGATATTTTATTTCCTTTGCTCTCGTCCTTTATATGCCTGAGCTTTGATGTATATGGTACTCGGAAAAATCTTCTGTTCTGTTTGTGAAATGGATACGAAGCAGCAAAATTATTTTTAGAATGAATCAAAAGTGAACCCAAACGCAAATTTAGTGCCACTAAATTTTCATAATTTATCAAAAATCATAAACTCAATACATTAGTTTTTTTTTATTTCTTAAGCACCAAGCCTCATTTTTTGCATTTATTTGGCTACTTTGTAGGAAAACCGAATCCTCTTGATCGGGAATCATGCGTAAGGATGTAAAAGTTGTGTCGAAAAGCATTATTTTTAATGTAGAATATAGATTGTTTTTTCAGACGAAATAAGAACTTTGATTTTGGGGCTTAGCAAGTGTTGTCCACCTGCACAAATGACACATCTATGTGTTATTTGTGTATATTTATAGAGGAAATAAGAACTAGAAAGTAAAATTCAACAATCATTTTCAACATTTTAGTATTAGTACTTTTCTTTGGGAAGGAAAGTAAGAAGGGCTATAAGTGAAGTTAAACACACACACACACACACACATATATATATATATATATATATATATATATATATATATATATATATATATATATATATATATATATATATATATATAACTCTATGAGACATGTTCCAATGACTGCACGTTTTTGTGCTAAATATAAAGTTTCCAAAAATTTGATAAAATAGTGATGGTTCTTTTAAAAAACAATGTCATGAATTTTTAGGACCTTTAAGAATGATATATATAATGAGTTCTTGTTATTGAAAAAAAAATATGTATGTTATTCAGTATCAAAAACACACAATGAGCTGTTTCCAACAAAGGCCGGGAACCAAGTTGCTCGGGCGAGTAGAAAACAAAATCACCTTCACGACAAGTTTTTTTTATAGCAAGAATCCTTCAGCTCAATGTAAAAATTTGTTTGTGGTTGTATTAATGGGTGTAACGTTACATGAATTCTCAAGTGTGTAGTGTCATTGTTTTAAAAACTCAAATTGTTTTAGGAGCCTTGCACTATAGTTTGTGTAGAATTCAACCCGCATGCGTTAAGACCATCATCGACGCAGAGCTGGTAAACTATTATAAGCGACACGAAAGTCTGTCTTAGTGGCCGAGCGGTAAAAACGACAGCTTTGCAACCTTGTCCGTGAGACTCCCACTGTAAGAAATTATATGCTCCACGTGGTTACATTGCGTGAAACTCTACAGGGATCCCAAGATTAATAACTCGGGATCTCCATAATTGCGCAATGGGGCTTTACGCGATTGACTTCTGCGCAGATGCATGAGAGCACCTGAGTTCATATGGCTATAGGCAGTTATGAAGGCATGACTGCAAAAAAAAAAAAATGTCCTGACCGAATAGCGGTATAAATTTATGGATATCTCTTGACCGCTATTCGGGATAAAGGGCAAATTGGCTGCCCATGATGTATACTGTTTCCGTATATAGAAAATAAATTAGTTTGTGTGTGTTGTGAATGAACATAGTCTCTTCAATTCTCTCCCTCTCCAAAAGTTGATACATGGGAAATGTGACTAGAAGAAGGGGCGAAAATCCTCTTCACCCGTTGAGGGTTCGGGCACCGGGTGTTGTTTCTCTCTTAGTGCAATAAAAATTTCTTGGTTATATATTAAAGCAAATAAATAATTGGTGTAAGTAAGTTGAGAAAAAGCATGAACTTGATAATTACTGAATGAACGAATGATTGAAAGCAAAAAAACGTATAGAAGACGAAAAACAAGGAGTTTCCATCATGATTTTTTGTATACATTAATAAGGAAATTACAAGTAGTGTAACCAACCTATTAATTTTTATATTTTCATTTCAAAACGTACAGAAATAAATTATTACTTGATCGTTTAATATATCTGGATAATTTAAACCGTCGAATAGTTTACTTGAAGTCTATTTGCAGTAGAAAATGAGTACCCGCTGAAGAAAGTCAGATAAAAGTTTAATTTTTGCCAATGTATAACCTTTCAAGCAATTTCTCCGTAAGCATACTACAAATTCTGGCGTAACATTACTTAGAAATTCGTGAGACGTTACGCTAAAGTATCGTTACAATGGTGTAACCTTCCAAAAACGATATGAAACTTTAAAACAGTTAAATCAGTTAAGTTGCTCCAGAGCAGTGGAGACGACTAACCTGCCACCGATTTTATAGAGTAAGGTTACACAAATTTTTTTTGCAGTGAATGGGATAGGCCATGTTACACTGAATTTTCCCATAAACTTGGTTTGTTTCTCCTTATCAGCGTTTCCAGGAACGATCTTTTGCCAGATTATTTTAATTTTTCCCTTTTATTAATACAAATTTAAAATACGAAACAAAGACAATCTTTCTAATACCTATCAGAATAAGTTGTTTCCTGCTGTTAAATTAATTTGTTCATCCGCCTAAAAGGTTGATGTATCTATGCCTTCATGTGTGTATATATCCTATGTAATATCTAATTCATTACTTGGATCAGAATCTACGGATTTACAATGGTTTAACGTCAAAGTTTCTCTAACAAAAACCATCTTCATAAAAGTTTTTTCGGATTGTTTTTTCTTTCGACTTAAATCCATTATTTTCAATACGTTATTTTTTGAGTACTATTACCATCATACTTTATCTAAGAACAGGAAAAAACAACCCCATATGGTGGAACAAAAATAATCCTAGAAAACCAATATCTTGGATGAATTATTTCCGAAAGAAATAGTTATAGAATAGTATACAACCCGCCGCAAAATTAAATTTTAATCTGGATATGGACGCAAAGAATACCAAGAAGTAACTTGAATCTCCTAGAATTGTTTCGCCTGAATCTACAGCAATGGGATCTCTTCCACGACAGTGTGATCAAACGCAGCCCTTGTCACAAATCAATAAATCAATCTAAAGTCTTTAACTTAGAATGCTGGAGGCATTCCCTTGGTAGTCTATTAAATCTCGGAACAAAAGCTCATCCTGGATTTGTGATTTGTTCCTGCAGAGCATGACTTCAGTCTGAAAAGGAAGTCGTAAATGTCATGGACATGATGTGCTTTTGGAACTACGTAATGAGGGAATTAAGAGGAAAATTATATAAATTTATGGAAATAACAAAATTAGTTTTTTTTTTCTGATACTGAAAATTTTTTCGACTTGAATTAAAAACATCGAAAAAAGTGATAGTTTTGTTCAGTAATGTTTTTCTGAGAAACAATGAAATACTACAATAGGACGCATTTTTTAGTTTCGCGATGCATTTAGGGTTTGCACTAGTTTTTTGCTGCTCAAATTACTACGTTTATAAGGAAAAATTATGCATTTTTGCCTTATTTCAGAGGTCAGAAAAATAAGCTACTTAAGAACTTAAACACGTGAAAAAAAAATCGGTAAATATCTATTCTAAGTCTTAACAGAAGAATATGCAACGCATCTACACTGTTGATGTCCTGTAGTAAACAAATGTGTGTGTGTGTGTAGTATGTTTATATTTTTGATGTTGTATTTTCTCACGAGCGACTGCGAGTCTCTCAGACCGCTACCAATGGATTCGCACGTCTGGCTAAGCTTTAGTTAAAATCATTAAAAGCAAACTTTTTTGTTCAACTCTGTTTCATTTGAAGGAATCCAAACGATTTTAATTTAACGTGTTCTTTTCACTCTACAAAATGTATTTCAAAAGTATAAATAGGAAAGAAAAAGAGAGTTATTACAATTCGAAAGCTCACCCATGTGAAGGAAAAAAAATCAATAAAATAAACATAATTAGTCGCACATCTTAAATTTACCAAAATATGAAATCATATGCTGAAAAGAGTTAAGAACGTAAGCTGTAGGATTTTAAAAAGGGCAGACGATAAATAAAGGTTATGTCCGAATAGAGCATCCAATTACCCGGTTGGTTGTTTTGATTACGTCAGTCTCACTGAAACAATTGTTAAAATGTTATTTATTAACACATATGTAAAATGGCAGCAGAAAGAATTAGAAATCATTGCTTAGAATAAAAGAGAAACGAAACTAATTTTTACGTTAAATTTCTAAACGAAAAAATTGCTTTAAAGCGTAATGTTAGGATTTATATATCACAATGAAAGAGAAATTAAACTAATTTTAAAAAATTCTAGATGTAAACGTTGTTTTAAGATTTGGACAGCAGCCAAAAAATTCCCTTTTAAAACAACTATTAGAATTTTATTTGCTCACATGCAAAATGGCAACAGGAAAGAAATAAAAACTACTGAATAACGTAATGTTAATTAACGTTTTAATTAATATCTCCGCTAATTAAAGTCGTACAAGTACGAGATCGGTCCTATTCTTTTCTTTGGAAAATTTCGAATTGATCGGCATGTCGTTAGAATCTCAACTCGCAGCGATTCTCGAGAAGATCGGTCTTTAGATGGACAGACAGACAGACGGACGCGAACAGATTTTAATAGTATGGATGGCAGCGGTTTAAGAACAGCAATGCAGAATTTAATCGTTTCGTCTCTGGTTCGCAGTGGGGTGGGGGTGAATCCCCCAGAACCCAGTGTTTGAACTTTATTGCGAATGGTAGTATGATAATTTATGTACATCATATGAGTTGTCTTAACCTCCTCCCCCCGAAGGTATATTCCGGCAGCGCTAGTACTTCGTCTTATTACACAATGCACATTAAGGCTCGTTGATGCCTTCCTAAGAAAATTTTGGAATATTTTCGACTCTATGATTGTTTTTTTTTTTTTTTTTTTTTTTTTTGAAAGGAAATACTTGTTACCAGCTGTGATAAACATTTACTTATTTTAGAAGCTCTATACTTACTTCAGAAGATCAATTAAAGTACTGTTTCATTTGGATTTTTGAAACTGCTGACCATATCATCGTCTCAGAGCAACAGTATGACATCTAACCCAGGAATAACACTAAGAAATCCTACGGTTGTTCTGAGGTGAGGATATACTAATATGAATTTTTATTAAATGTTAAATTTTTATTAAAGTATACTGTTATTGATTTTAAGGAATGCTAATCATTTACTAATAAAGCTTTTAACCACTGTAGTTGCTATGAACTGCTGTCCATATCGTCACCTCAGAGCAACCGTAAGACATCTAACCGCAGAAACAACAGTAAGGAAGCTTACTGTTGTTCGGAGGCGACCCCGATCTTCAAACAGAGATTCATTATTTATCCATTATTTCGAAGGAAAACTCTAGGCACTGACGGTCATTTTTTTCAATGACAGTTGTTTTAATTTAATGACTCTTGAGTATTTTCGACGATACTCGAGAATCGTTGATCTCGTGCCAATGATAATTTTTTGGGACGATAGTCTTTAGTATAGTGGGGACTTTAAGGCACTTGTTTTTAAACATAATAAACTTCCTCAATTATTCAGCTCTGCTCCTCTTGAATATAGGTATTTTTAAAAAAATTTTTGTTTGCTAAAAGTGATATTGTTTGACAGTTGTCATCTGACTTGACTTCGCATCTCCACCAGGGTGTACGCAGTACTCAAAGCAGCGGTAAAACACTGAGTTACTTTGCAAGTTTGGTCTAAAATTTGAATGGAACTGCACTTTTTAACTCAGTAAAAAATGAGAACAATACGAAATTCACATAGATTCAATGTGCAAAGCCTTTAAATTTTTAACATTTCTTTCATGCATTCTTCATGAAAGTACCACCCTCACGTATCAAAGAAATGTTTTAAATTTTGCCTATATGAATAGAGTCAAACTGTAGCAGAATGTTTAAAAGTTCGTTTTTATAAGTCACTAGCAGTATCCGCACAGCGATGCCCGTGGTAAAAATGTAATGGAAGTCCGTTGAATTAAAAAAAAATGACGCCCCCTCCCCCTCTGATGTGAAATGATCATTTTTCTTTGTATAAAAAACGTACACATCTTTTCAAAAGAAAGAAAAACTATTAAAGTTTCTTTGGAATTTAAAACTTTTCGTCAAATCATTAAATTAGATTTACCATTGCTTTAAAACTCTATTTAGCAAGCGAAGTGGTTTTTACTGCAATTTAAAATATTTCACCAAATAAACAAAAAAAGACAGCAAATAATGTCTTTCAAATGTAAAAAAAGCTCCGCAACTCTATTGTTTATCGCCAAACTATCCCAGCAACCACGCTATCGTAATCCATCCGTCTAACGAAGAAAAAAACATCCAGTGGAACATTCAAAAATAATTGTCAGAAAAAAAGAAGAAAAGGTCGTACATTTGACTTGGATAAAAACAACGTTTCGCCAAACAAATAAAAGTATAAAATCACATTAACAGTAGCTTTCAAATCTTTATATATTAAGAGCTGCGTTGCCTGGCTTTGCCCGGTCTACTTTGAGAATGAAAATTGTGTCAAGTGACATATATTCAACAATCGGGCCGAAATGAAAGAAAAAAAAAAAAAAAACACCATGCAAAATTACCCTTCCAAACAACGACGAAAGATATTCGCAACTCCAATAAACTATAGGGAGTGCTGCAGCCGCTGTCTAATGGCGGATGAAAAAGGGAAAACAAACAAATGCCGTAACTTATAACTTTAACGCTTAGTGAATGGCAGTAATTTTTCATCGTATTTGTGGGAAGGTCTCTTTTCTATTCTTCTGAAATTACATTACACCACAAACTGTCTGAAACCTGTAATTTACCCCCCCCCCTCAAAAAAAAAAAAACACGTGGAATGGAATGTTTTACCTTTTTCTTTAGTATTGTTTATCACCGCAATGTAGCGTATTCGAGCTCTGGATTTGCAAATTAAAATACTTTAAAGAAATTAATATGCAAAAGATGGATTTTAAAAGCGTAACCATGGAAACCCGAAATAAAATAAGTTTAAGAAATTAAATGCAAAATAAGGAAAGAAACAATGGATTCAAAAAGCGTAACCGTGGAAACGTGAAAATAAAGTGGTTGACAAAGTGAATCAAAAAATCACATTTTTCAAATTTGATTTAATAACGCTAGTAACTTTTTTTTCTTTGAAGCTAGAAGCTAAGTTTTTCGACCATAGGTTGAGAAAAATCTGGAGTAAAAAATGTCGCTTTTTCCAATGGTGTCAAAAAGAAAACTGTGGATCAATTCCCTCATTTTTTATTGATAGATTTAAAATGAAGAAAGTAGTGCCTAACTTTCAGCTAAGCCTAAAAAAGTTTGAATTAAAAACGCAAATTATTGCCGCCGGAGTAAAGTTAGAGCATTGAAACAAATATTTTGGAACGCAGAAAATTTTACCCCTTTCAACGATATATAATATTAATATGTACAAGTAATTTTTTACTGCCATATTTGGGAATTTATGAAATTTGGGCCTAAATTGGAATAAAGAAAAAACTATTTATCGGATTTTTCCAAATTATAGCCTATGTCACTCAGTAAGAAAGCACATTTCATATGGTGAAGGAATTTTTTTAAATATGTGCAGTGGTTCCGGAGATTACCTCGAACATATAAACACATAAAAATCCGCCCTCTCTCTTTATAATATTAGTATAGATTAATAATCATATCACTGAAAAAACATTGATCAAAATTTTAAAGCATTTTCGATGATAAAAATAATTTTCGATAATAATTGATGATCAAAAAGCTATTGATAAATATATAGAACGGATAAGAGTTTGACACAACTAACTGGAAGTTAATGCTCTCAGTTCCAGTTTTTGGTTCAGAAGTTTTCAGGAGAAACCATTAAATCAGACAAAACAAGTTTTCTTAAACTGTCTATTTAAGAATTTCAGGCTTAAATGTTTGAAGGACCCCATTGATTTGGCAGATATTTGAGCAATGGATTGAAAAAGTGAGAAACAGAATGATTTCAATCGTGGTGGTCTTGAGGTTGGTTGTTTTAATCATGATAAAGCGTCATGTAGCACAGAGTTAGAAAAAATCATCGAGATGCTGGTAATTAACGGTATAGTAAACGTTTCTCACCACCGAAGGTATTGTCCGTTTTTCACGAAGAGGCACTTTGCTCCGCCTTCTCGAACGAAGAGTTCAATTTACCGCTGGGTGATCGGTCAACATATCCTGTGCTTAACAGCTAGACAATCTTAACTTTGGCGTTCATTTTAATGTTCAAAAAAAAGTCTTAGTGTTCTTTACATCAATTGCTTCACTTGTCTGTCTCTACTTTCGTTATTTTAAAGACTGCTGCTTTTACGACAAAATGCTATAGTCCGAATATGCCTTCTGCCAAAAACAGCGAAATAGAATCATCGGATACCCCGCGACGAAGGCGGAGTGAAGTGCTTTATCGTGGAAAACGGACAATACCCGAGGAAACAGTGAAACTTTCTCTTTTTCCCATGAAAGAAGGAACGTCTGAAGTAAACAAGTTCTAGGAAAGTTCAAAAAATAATATTGCAGGTTTATTGTACAAAACGTTGAAGCAGTTCATAGCTCCTCTGGACAGCAATATTTTGAAAGGAATTGATGATCAAAAAAAAATATATAAATAAATAAATGAAAATAAATAAATAAATAAAAATAAATAAATAAATAAAAATAAATAAAATAAAATAAATAAATAAATAAATAAATAAATAAACAAACAAACAAAATTTTGTTCTGTTTATATAACCTATCTCCTTTCCCTGACACCCACTCTTGTTGATGCTTTTTGATGAAAATGAATTACAAGTAGAGCTCTTGAGTAATTATTCAGAGTCACTCTTTGAAACTAAAAAAAAATAGACATGAAAGCGTCATCATGGCCATTTTAAGAAAAGAAACACACTCATTTTTCTTTTCATTGAGTGATGAATACTTAGCTCGTTAAAGGAGATTGAAAGTATCACAAAAGGCTTAATTGCACTGCTATTGAACAGAAAATGAGTCTCCTAGTCTTTTGCCAAGAAGAAAAAAAATAATCCTCATGTCGTATTCTTTTGATCTGAATCAATAACTCTTACACAATCCGATCTCCACATTTCTTTGCTAAAGGTCTCAAAAAGACTCAAAAGTCTTTTTCACTAGAAATGAAACGAAAAAAATTGTATTTATTTTACGAAACGCAGAGGTTCATTTACTTACTTAGCTATTTCGGAAGCTAAGAGCAATCTTCAGCTCTGTTGCCACACAGAGTTCTTTAATATTTTAGCTAATATGGATTCACATATGTATAAAAATTGTTGGTTATTTCTCAACTGCAACTTTAAACAGTTTATCTCGTGTTTATTGTGATATTTTACCTTAATCACTCTTAGCTTTTAGTTGATTACTATAGGGAGACGAAATATTGATTAAAAGTTTCACATATGCTGCTCTCGGAATCTGCATTAAAGAAAGGAAATTGCTACAGAGTCTCCTGGCCAACGTTTGCTAGGAATTCATAATTACTAAGCTTGCATACTTTAGAACCAAGAGATTAAAGTCTCAGTTTCTTTTCAATAGTGTATTGTGTACTAAAAATGATTTTTGTTTGATTATTTTGAGATGCTTCTTTGTTTCCGGTTTGACAATATTTGTGAATATTATTTATTAAAGGAATGCCTTTTTTCATTATTTAAATAAGTTATATGCACATTTTATGATTCTACTAGCTGCTTCACCCGGCATTGTACGGCATAAGTCGAAATTGAAAGTTATGTCAAGTGGCGCGTGTTTAACAATCAAGCTTGAACAAAATTTCCGACAAATAGCGGAAAACTTACCAAAAAGGAAATACTTTAATTATTACGCGGTTGCAGAAAAAGCATCAAAACAGAAACAAGAATCTTATTTGTTCACATGTGAAAAAAATAGCAACAAATTTTTATAGCAACAGATAGAATAGCAACTCAGAATAGCAATAGATAGCAACAGCTTCTCAAAAACTTTATTCACGCTAATAAAAACTGAGCTCGCGGCACACGATAAAATTCCGACTTAATAATGATGTTCCTTCACTTTTCAAGCCTTTTTACTTTTCCCCAGGTATATTTACAGCTTTGGTGATTTTGAAATCCGAAGAAGTAAATCTACTTTAGGGGTATTATTGCGGGCTTTCGAATGAGACTGAAATTAAGACAATCAGATTATTATTTAGGGTAGAAATAGCCATTTAATGCCATTTTCGAGGCCAAAAATTAGAATTCAAACGGTTAGATACTTTTTTTAGCATTCGAACCTCCCCCTACATTTCTTCTTGGGTGCCCAAGCATCTCAGTGCCAAATTTGATCGAGATCCGATGTAAACTGGATTTGTATAGGGAACATACATACATATTCTTTCTTTTATTTGTATAGAGAAGTTTATACATGTATTAGAAGCTAATTTCTGACTATTTGGCTCTAAATTTGCAACAATCATTATCAATAGCATATGAAAATGATCGGTTGCTTTGTAAGGTTCCAGAGCATAACGAGTCGTAACATAGAACATAGCAAACAGCCACGTGGATGAGCTTCGCGTTGAACACATGGGACTCAGACCGGAAGTTCGGCACCATTGATCTTACTCATCACCGTGCGAAACTCAGCACTGTGCTTCAAATCGCCTCTTTAAAAATTTCATTATGAAGAACAGAAAAAAGTAAACGGATGTTGGCACAAAAGAAGGCATGTAATTTGAAGACATCAGTAACGAAACCTCTTTAAATACAATGTTTGTAGTGATACTGTGATCATCGCTCACTTTTTGGTTTCACGCATTTTCAATGCAAATATAAATATTATCAAAAGTTTTTACTCGTAAAAAAGCAGTAATTTTGCATGTGAAAAAACGGGTAGTGGCAAACACAATCCTACCTAAGTGAGTCTCTGACGAATGCAATTCACGATTGCAATTTATTGAACAATGTTTAAAAAAATGTTTTTTTTTTTTTGAAAAAAATCAAAAGAAAAAAAAGACCATGAGTCTATGTTTTATCATTAGTCAGCATGATACACTTTAGAATTATTCGTAAAACACGGAATTTGATAAAGGAATAAGAAAGATCTCGCGTAGCAAAAAAAAAAAAAAAAAAAAAATCGGCTACAGAAATAATATGCTGCATTAAGGCTACGCTACAAGCTGCATTAAGGTTTTGCAACACCAAGGAGCGTTCCTGTGTCATTTATTTCATGGCATTACGTGTGTTATTTATTATATGTTAAGTGTACATGCAATGCGTAATAGTTTTTCGATACTGGCAGATCGTCCGGACAAGGCCCGAACTCTAGTCTTTTGTTAACAGCTGAATGCTCTACTGATTAAGCTACTCAGCTCTGTCAGTCAGAACGCTAGGTGAACGGATAAATTTAACTGATCAAATCAGTCCGGTCTTTTTCAACTTTCTTTTTTAAAAAAGAAACAGAGTGTGCGATTTTTTCGAGGAAAGTGGATATAAAAATTGGAAAACTGAATTAGAATTCTGCTGATAAAAAAAACAAACAAACATTGAAACGGAAATTTTCGTCCCAGATACGAACTTGCCAACTTTCTGTTCATACGACAACGCACAATCCTACCGCACAAATTCCTAATCTAAGCTTTCGAATGCTAATTATTGAACTAATGTGTAAGGTAAAAAGGAATAAAAACCTTTTTTTTTTTTGGATCGAAAAATTGATATTTTGGCCATATGCCTACTTCTCGTCATTATACATTTTAACTACAGGCTGAAATACTGCCGCATCTTTTATTTTATTGCTTTACGTGTGATATTTATTAAATGGCAAGTGTACATGTAATGCGTGATTTATTGGTTTAATTTTTCGATACTGGCAGATCGTCCAGGGCAGGTCCGAACACTCATTCAGCTGGTTACTAGCCGAACGCTCTACCGATCGAGCTATTCAGCTCTGTTGGTCACAGCACACGTTAAACCTATAAATGTTACCGAAAACTCAGTCCGTTGCTTTTAAACAGGTTTTTTTTTTTTTTTTTTTGACAGACAGAAAAAAACAATTTTTTGAACTTGGGTCTATTTTTGTCATTAGCCTGCACGATAAGCTTTAAAATGGGGGTAAAAAAAGGAAACTGATCAAGAATTGAGGAAGATCTCTCGTATCGACCAAAAACAAGCTACATAAAAGTTATATAAAGGTAGGTATTTGAAGGAATGTGTTCGATATTAAGACGATTTTAAACAACGCAGTGCCCACGGTCACGGTTACAGTGAAGGAATTTTCAAATTTTCGTAAGGCGACACCTCTTTTTTCTTGTGTAAATTGATCATTGTATTGAAAAGCCACAAATAAGGTAGTGATAAGCAAATGGATGTAAGCGCCAAAATTTAAAATTTGGAGAGGATTAGTACAACTGATAGGTGAACCTCTCCTCTGTTTTGGGGCAGGAGAGAGTACTACGTTAATACCCAAGTAGGTGCTGTTATACAACAAGATTTAGAAAATTATTTCAATGAGAGCTTACCTAGGACGACAATTTTAAACGCATTTTACTAAAAACTTGAAATTGACCACTTACATTCCTTTTCTTCTTACTGCCAAAAATGACATTGGAACGACAGGCGTGTGACGAAAAGCGGGTAAAAAATATATTAAATTATTGCATACGTATTTGTTTCACTTGAAAAGCAAAATGTAAAAACACTTCTACTTCCATTAAAATGTGTCTAGAAAACACACTAAAGTAACAAAAAATTTTCCGGGGGATTTAGGTAGACAGTATTGAAACACTCTTGAATGACTACACTAGTGGACAAAATTAAGAGATGGAAGACAATTTCACATATTTCTAGGAAAACATCACATAAAACTTGGACAATTGATTGCCATATAATGGCACTATGGTGCTAGTGTCGCAGAAATGAGTTTACGTATTCTTGTGGGCCTTCGCTAAGGCAGCTGGAGGTATAAAAGTCTGCAGTCAGCTGCTCAGCTTATTCCACTCAACAACACAGTGCGATCTGTATTGTGCTTCTTGAACAATCTTGTTGTTTTTTGTTCGTTTTTGGATGAAATGAGTGAACATCATCGTTTAGACGACGTTATAAGGAGGAAAATTGTGTGTGGACTTAAGGCAGGACAGTCCCAAGCTCAGGTTGCTAGGGAATTGGGTGTAACTCCAAGCGTTCTTTCGAATTTGTGAATTCAGTTCAAAAACAGTGGAACAAAGTCCAGAAGACCACGACAAGGTCGTCTGAGAGCAATAACGTCCAATAAATACCAGTATTTGCTACTTATAGCCAATCGCCAGAGGACGTCTACAGCGACACAACTGTCTAGAGACCTCGCTGCTGCCACAGGAACATTTATTTCAAGGAAGACAGTTGCCAGGCGGTTCGGTAAAAGAGGGTTGTATACCAGGAAGCCCGCCATTTGCATCCCACTCACTCACTCTCACAAACGAGATCTTGTACAATGGTTCAGACAGCACCGACACTGGACAGAGCTCCAATGGGCTAATGTTCTTACCACAGAAGAGTCCAGATTCATTCTACAACCTGATTCTCGGTGAATATTCATATGGAGGGAACCTAAGATCCGATATCATCCCAGTACATCATGGAAAGGGACCATTATACTGGTGGAGGAGTGATGGTTTGGGTAGGGATCATGCAAGATACCCGCACACATCTCCATGTGTTTGACACTGGTTCCGTGAATGACCAGAGGTACAAGCAGGAGATCCTACAACCCTATGTGCGTCTTTTCAGGGTTGCTGTTGGCCCTGAATTCGTTCTTATGGACGATGTTGCTCGACCAAATTGGGCTGTCTTGATTGAGAAGTGCTAGAAAAGCGAAGATATTCATCGAATGGATTGGCCAGCAAAATATTCTGACCTCAACCCCAATGAACATGCTTGGGATGCTCTTACGAGTGCTATTTCGATACGCCAACTCTCACCTAGAACCATTCCGAATTCAAAAACTGCTCTGGTGGAAGAGTGGGAGGTTATGCCACAAGCACTCCTTAACTCTCTTATTAACCGCTTGCTGACTCGTTCTGCAAACTGTCTATCTGTCAGAAGTGACCACACACTATACTAGAGGTGACCACACACCATACAAGCCTCACTTTCATTGCTATCTTTCATCATGAAGTTTAGTCCACATTGCACTGTTGGCAATAACTCTTGCCAATGAATGGAACTTTTAATTTTTGCTTTGCACATATTATTGTCATACTATAAGTAATATTCAAACCAAACTTCATTAATTTTTATCTAGTATTTCTCGATACATTTTGAAAAATGCCTTCCATCTCTTAATTATATCTACCAGTGTAACTGACATTAAACATTTTTTTAACTTAGATTTTTAATTTTTAAGGTTATACTAATTCATTTTATCTCTACATCTAGGGGAAACCCGGGTAACGTGAATACCTTAAGCTTTTCTTGATTATTGTCGTTTAGTTATAACTTTAGAAATTGAAACAAATGTTTATAATCAGTCTTCATTTAATGCACTTGCGTAATGCAATAACAACTGTACTTAATATTAATTACACTATTAGATATAAGGCCAGTTTTCAACAATGGCATGAAAATCCACTTTGCCCAACACCCCGGGTAAAGTGGATTCGTTACTAGGGCAAAGCGAACAACAACATTATTTGTCATGAAACTAAACATTAAAAATAAAATAATCATCGAAATTTAAAGGAACATATCCAAAAAACATTTTTTGGCTACAATGCTAATTATTGTAGTTATTGCAAACAAAGAAATTAAACTTAAAAATAAAATAAACGTAGAAAATAAAAGGAACACATTTAAAAAAACATTTTTGCTGCAGTGCTAATTGTTGTTGCATTACAATCAAAGAAACTGAACTTAAGAATAAAATAAGCATCGAAAATTAAAGGCTCATATTAAAAAGCATTTTTCTACAATACAAATTATTGCAGTAATTATTGTAACAAGCACAGAATTTTTTAAAAAAAGTCAACATCCAAAATTTAGGAGCATATTAAAAAAAACATTTTTCTGTTACAATACTAATTTTTACAGTTATCACAAACAAAATCATTACCATTTTCGAATGCTGAACACTCTTTATGACACCACTCAGTACAAATATGACATTGTATCCTGTTTTCTATTGGCTGATCAGCTTCTTCAATAAACATTTCATCACAAAAAATGCATCTTACATCATCAAATTTCTTTACTTCCTTCTTCTTATCATTCTCTTATGCAGTCCTATGTTTTGTAGTAGAGATTTTTGATTAGTCTTTATGGTACTTGGTCTTTTCAATAGTCTCCTGAGAAGGTTTATTTGAAACATCATCTAGTTACTTCATGAAAGTCTTTTTTGATTTTTAAATTTTTGTCTGATTGTCTTTTACTGGAGTACTTGCCTGGAGTGTAGATCTCTGTAGTTTTTATTTACGTGTTGCTATTGGTTTTACAGAATGAGGAATAGGTAGTAAAACGAAGGACTGTAGTAGTTCGTAGAACTTTCAGGTTTGAGTGAAGCGGCGGGAACATCATTACTTTGGACTTATTCTGCTGTTTCAGATCCCATGGGAGTATAAGTACGGTCTTCAATGGTAGTATTGTCTTGAGATCTTAATATTGAAGGACTTTCAGGTTCGAAGGAAGTGACTTGTCATGATCGGGCAAAGTGAATATGGTATTCATTTTGCCCAATCTGCTTTGCACTTCAGGTACATTTTTGAGATTACTAAAAATTACTAGAAACCCAGAGCATCTAAATTCGTCATCTACGGATAGTTGAAAGCTACATAATTGTACATCAAATCCTACTCATAACAAAGAACATGTCACAAATAGTATTAAAGTTATAAAGGAAACACTAACCTCTGTAAAATAATATTTTTTTTCTCCAAAACATACTTAGTTCGCTCACTGGCGTTGTATTAGGTGAACTTGTCCCGACGTGTTTGCCGCACACGGAGCGGCAACAGGCGACCGTGGCTATGACAACGCGGCTGCCGACCAACTAACTATTTGGGAGTTATAGGCAAAATTCGCTTTGCCCGGGGTATGCACTTTAGCCGGGTTTCCCCTACTCAACCTATTGTATAAGGTAAATACATCAAATAACGCCATATGACGTAATTTCAGGAACATTTATGATCAATTTGGTCCAATTAGTCATCTGACTCAGAAAAAAAAAATCCTGTGAAAGTTTAAGTTATGTTTGTTAGCTGTATAGCAAAGAAAGGGAATTTGACCTTATAAGGAGCATGGGTATGAAATAAAGCCAACATCGGATAATGCAGGGTTGAAGATAAAACAAAAAAGATAAAATAAAACTGATAAAAGTACTATCTAGCTAAAAAGAAAATTGAAAGTTATTTTCTTTCATAGTAAGAAACATATTAAACCGCATTTGGCAAGGTCAAAACCAATTACCCAAAACTCCATATTTATTTCAATGGAAAAGAGAAAAACCAAGACACATTTAGGGCACAGATATTTTGCTTTTCGGTAACTCATAAGCGCAGTTCGTGCTTATATAGGCGGAAAATGCAGCACACCGGTCGTATCCTGCACACGATTCTCCAGTGCTCTTATAAGGACCTCAGAGTTATAATAAGGATAATAATGGCCTTATTGTGCTACAATTTACTTATTCAGGTTCTCAAATCACAAGAAAAAATGACGGTACACAGCGAGTTTCTTTTTTTTTAACAACTTTACTTCAGTGACCATGAAGAAACAAAACTGGCTATAAAATGAGATCAGGTAGGTTTAACAGCACTTATCTGTGCACTGTTTCCAGGTGAAAACTCACAGCTTGTTGTTAAACTGCTTGTTGCTTTGTCATCAAAAAGGTTTTCTGCTGACGATAAGGTCACCGCTCAACAGAATTTGTTATATTTCATCCGAAAATAGGAATGGACATAATTGTTTTACATGATCTTATTTGGCGCGTCTACCTTAAATATGTGCCAATCAGAGATAATAATACATAAAACTATATTAATATCAATCAGAGATGTAATACAGTTTTTTCCACGTGTGAAGGTACTCCTTTGAAATTTTTAGAGGAGTGAAATTCATTTTAGAGGAGTGAAATGCACGAAAAAAGTGACGATGGGGGTTATTAAATCAATGGTTAATTCATAATACATCTGAAGTTTTTATGGAAAAATTAAAGATGAAAGGAACAGAAGAGAAGCGTGTAATTTTGATTTTTAGCATTAAAATGATAGTTGTTTTGCATTAAAAACAACATTCAAATGCAATGTTCAAAAATCCAACTATCCCATTCAACCAAGCAAATCCTTTTAAACGATACTAAATTTTTACAAAATGTGAAAGTACAGTTGACTAAATTTTTGAGACGGATTCAGGTTTCATTTCGTGAAACAAGCTCGGATAGGCATTAAAAATACTTTTTGTGTGAATCTTTATGAAGGTTTCAGCCACCTATTCAGCTTTTATTTATTAATCTCAATGTGTAATTTATCCTTTTTTGAACGACTAATTCCCTTTCAGTTGATAGATATATTTTACAAATAATGCAGCATCATTTTTTTAAAGCTATGTTTAAAATCAGTTGTTGTGTTTCCGTAGAGTTTCACGCATACTTATTAAGAACTTTCATTTTAACCTCTAATAATAAAAAAGGAGAAAGAGAATAAAGAGATAAAATAATATTATGTTAATGATAAATTTACTATCATTATTTTATTTGAAAAACATGTCATTAAGTACTTTATTATCATAATTATGTGTTCACACTGTTGGAGAATAATCTTTTGTTTTATCATGAATATTTCCTTATTTTTCAATAGTGGAAATTATCTGAACACTCTTTCTTGTGAAGAGCAAGAACTAGAAAACTCACTTAAGGTGTGAGTAATGATCTTAACTACGATGGCGAACATTTGAATAATTAAGAGAATAATTAATCTTACTACAGGATGAAATATATTATAACATCCTAAGTGATGTTGCATAGTTTTGTTATGTAAGGTTAGGTATAAATCGGTAAATAATAGTTAAAACCGTTTGGTTTGCTTCACGTTATCACACGTTATGAAGCTCTTTATTTTCACGTAAGCTACTTGAACTAACTATGATCAAGTGGATTTGATTAGTTTTTTTTTTTTTTTCAGAATATAAAAGTTATAAAAGAAAACACTTGAAGAATATGCCATTAGCGAAAATGCTTCAGTATATTGCTGTGAGAAGTAATATATCTTAGAAAATATCATCAGAACCACCCAAGTGGAAATTTTGCACGACGTAGCGAATTTATTAAGCTGTTCATTTTAATTCTTTATTGTGTTTAATAATCTCTTCTTGCCTTATTATTCTTGATATTTTCGAACAAATATTTTACTTCGATGGTTTTATATCGTAAAAAATATGCGCTAAGTTTAGTGAAAAAAAAATTCCAAATGTATTTACAAATTTTATTCCTTAATGTCAAAAATGTTAATGATGCTACTTGGGATACCCAAGCCTTTTTGCCCAGTGATTAGGTATTGCGGCAGAATTAAGCGACTCCTGAAAAAGTCGGACTCGGCTCCAATAGATATTAGCACAACTTCCACAATTTTGGCATAGATCTAAAGAAGAGGGACGTCTCTCGGAACTCTGCGTCCATAGTAAATGCAAGCAACCGATCACTTTACTCCAGAGCCCACGGATTTATCGAGTATGTATGCTTCGCATGTTCTTGGTGGGAGTTAGTGTTCGACCCCGAGATTGGAACCCTCCTATTCCAAACCTGATGCACTATCCACTAGTCTACCCATGACCTGGTAAACCTTATTGTGCAAGCAAATAATGGTTGCATGATGATTTGAAAAATTTGGCTATTATTTGGTGGTTTGGTAATATTTTCGTGTTTGCATTCAGTTCTGGTTTGAACTCAGTGTTTTCTTTTTTCCATAAAAATGAATTACTTTTCTTAGAGTAAATAAAAAATATATATATTTTAATAAGGGCAGAAGATGACATTTGACCTTCATTTGAACCATACTCCAGCGATTTACAAAAAATCTTTGTTATTCAAAAATACTAAATGGATTAATTAAAAAAACAAAAAACAAAAAACGCAGTATGTCTATAAAGACACATGCTAGAAGTGCAATTTTTGTATTACAGGGAAGGACTAAATAGCGGACAGTGATAAAGAAGTTGGAGTCGGTCATTTGAGGATTTCAATATTTGGGATCCTTCCTATAACCAGTATTTTGACACCCAAAGATCAAGTGCTAACAAAAATTTGACTTACGTTTCATCAATAGAATCATAATAAAACGATTGTTGCCCAAAAGTTAGCGATCGCGCCAAAATCCCAATGGTCGGAATATTCCCTTATCTGCTTCAACTCCAACTGATATTCACTGAAGAATTTACTATCAATTTTTGTTTGCATGTTGTTCTGTCCTTTATGCATTGTGCTAAATATTGTGGTTGTGTTATGACTTTTGCTCAATAACTGCAAATTTAGGACAAAAACGATGTCTCTTTGATTTGTGCATTGCAGGATCCAATTTAACTTGCATTGAGAATACCCAACCTTGTTGATGCATAAACATTGGTAATTGTTTCAGTGCATTTGATTCATTACAGCAGGTGGGGTACATTGTTTGGTTTCACCAAGTCGCAGTCTCAATAAAAAGTTTCGGATAATGAAGTTTCGCTAATTTTACCTCTCACTTAAAATGTTATTCAAAAACTTGAGCTACTTAACGTACTGCGAGAATCGTGCTGAATATTGCAGATCAGTCAGCTAATTCATCAAACATAATTTTAAACGTATCGTTAGTTATAGGTTTTTCATTGGAGTTCCTGCGGTGAAAAATATTGTGCAATTTTAGTAAGGTAAAGGTTTTATGCGTTTTTCTTAAGCTTACTGAAGTGTTCCAACCAGGATCTAGGCTACTCCTATGAGTTTTGCGATTTGTTATGAACTTTCTCAATTTTTTCTAAAGCGCAATTTTCTGGGTTTCAAATTTTGGCGATGGTTTTCGAAAACATTCATTATTTTTACGCAACTTCGGAATTGCTGACGTATGAAATCAAAAACCTCGAATGAGAACACCTACTCATTTTCAGAAAAATATGCTCTCTATTTATTGTGTTCTTAAGTGGTAAATCCACCGCTCATCATATGAAACACAGAGTTTTTCTTGTTCTTGCAGAAATAAGAGGAAAGGGATTCAAAATTCAATATGTTTGAGAAAAGCTACTTTTTATGAGAGGCAAAAGTTGGAAATCGTTTGTATGGAAACACTTTGCGCGATTTTGATCTCAATCCCGTGGGATTAATCCCGCTAAATATCATGCGGGATTCCGTGGGATTGGGGATTGTAATTTGGGAACTTGAAACCCTCGTGCATTTGCTGGGCCATGTTTGAATGCTGAATACTCTTGACATGACATTACCAGTTTTTCTCTCTCTTTGTCGATATTTTTGCACATGCAATAGCCAGAGTCAGACTGGCTACCTTTGGCCCTGTCGGCAAAATCACATTTTGGCTCACTACCGTAAAAAAACTACTAAAAAAATGTATACTGCCTCTATATAAGCGAAACTACACTGACCTTATTCTCACTATTTTTCAAAGCTTAAATAGTTATGACAAGTTATTGACACATGAGGAGTAATTTATCAAAAGGGAACAGATCCACTTTTTAGAAAAACTTATTTTATCACATTTCCTAAATCTTTCAGATGACCTTAATCAAATCACTTACTCTCAAGAAGTCCAAATGGGGAAAATCCTTTTTTTATTTGAGGGTAAAGTTTTACCTTTTAATCAAAAAGTTACAAATTCGGCCTCTACACTATTTATTTTGAACAAAAGGGGACACATCATGAATGAATCTCTAGTACGAAGACTTTTAGATTCAAAAGAGCGCATGTCCAAAATCCTCAAATTCATATGCGCTAGTTTTAGGCTCAAGAACTTCGATAAGAGAACATGAAAAGGTGAAACAAAAGGGTTTTAGTGAAATGGGACTTCTCAACATTCAGGTTTGCATTCAAAAGGTCACATATCCAAAATTAAGATGGCGATATATATATATATATATATATATATATATATATATATATATATATATATATATATATATATATATATATATATTTTAACACAAAGATTTCTTACTCTCTGGGCCATGATTTGATTTGCTCAATTTTGTACCCAGAGCAGGTGATAAAACTATTTTGCCCCTAAATCGTTTTTCTCACCTCCTGAACATTTTTGGAAAATGGATATGTTCCCTTTTGATAAATTACTCCTCAGATGTGTCGATAAGAACTCAAATTGAGAAAAAAAAAGAAAGAAGAAACAATACTAAGCACTCAAAATATTTTAAGTTTTTAATTCTGTATTTAAATTACATATGGTACAATAAGACCATTCCACGGAAAAACGAACATTTTGTCAAAAGCATAACCGCTCATATATTTCATTAAAAATTATAATTTAAAATGGTAATAAACAAAATTTTGGTGCTTTAGGAATTGCAAACGTATGTGTGAGTTCTTAGGAAAAAAAATGTTTATTACATTTTAAATTATTCATTTTGGATAAAATAGATAAGCTTTCACGTGCGGGACAGATTGTGGTTTTTTTCTTGGAATGGCTCAAAAAAGATGAATTGTAAAATTTTTGTATTGGAATAAAGAAATTAATTTCACTTCAGCTTTGAGCAACCTAGATACTTCTGCTGAACTGGAAGCTATACTGTCAATCACTTGATCATGGTCGTAATTAAATGATCGCTCGACATGAATCAGCATGTAGTCCTCAAGAACATCTTGTCCAAAATTTGAACGTAAGCGATTTTTCATCACTTTTAAGACCAAAAAATATCTTTCACACGTTACTTGAGTGCATGAAAGAGTAAGGACGTATTTATATGCTGCATATAAAGAAGGGTACGTTGGTTCATGAAGATTAAGTTGGTGCAAAAGTTTAAAAGCGCAAACTATGCATATTTTGCGTGCTTCTTTATAACATTGCATATTGTCTGCATTGCCTTCATCATTCATATAATCAGATGAATAAACGTGCAGGTTTTTGGACTCTGCAGATTCTTTTAATGGCTTGTTTTAGTCGGAATAATTCGTAGAAAATTGAATAAGTTCTTCACGAATTTCTCCTCTGTCTACTTTTGCACAATTCGATAAATGACACAACACATTTTGCGGTACGTTTCCTCCTAGCTGTAACTTCAGGAAAGCGAGCAAGATCTAGCCAAGCACGGTCTTTTAAGAGTGGTTCATTTGCAACAAATCGTGCATTGAGTACTGCAATTGTGGTATCCAAAATAAGGTATTAGGCATTCACCTCAAACTGTTTACACGAAGAATTAAGCAGCCTCGCATCATCACGAAATTATTCATCAGGATTTCGCTTAGCTATTGGAATGTTTATTAATTGCGATGGATGTTAAACTTGAATCAGTATTGTGTCCCTTCATTCAAATTTCGCTCACTTTTCTCTAAATGCCTACATGATTATTACCTTACCTTTTATACTATTGCGTAATGATTCTAGAACTTTGCTCGTGTTGTGGTTATTAGTAATCTTTCCTTAAAAAAAACTAAACACTAATTTGTTACGTATGAAGCACATTATTATTATTATTATTTGAAAATTAATTAAACTTATAGGTAATCTGATTTTCGCAATTATTTTTAACGGTAAATTTAAAACTAAGAACAAGATAGAGTGCAGAAATGTTGATTTTAAGTGTAATAAACAATGTTTGCTCGATACTTACTCATATAAATTTTCGCAAATAGGTGCACAAAAAATTATTTGTTTTTTAATTCCATTGATTCGAGATAGCTATTTAAAACAAATATTAAAATTTTGTTCTTGCATTAATTAAAATTCTTCAATTAGGACGATAATTCATTTAGTACCATACCCATTACCAAATGTGATTTTATTTTAAAAAATTTTGTAGATTTAATTTGTAGAAGCAGCCATATAAATGCAGAACATAAAAACAGCGCAAGGGTTTTAACTATTGTAAATAGATTTGCGTAAAAAGATTATTTAATAAAATCCGCAGTCATCAAAAAAGTATTAGCCGCGGAATAGTGGAGTTGCTTTAATAATTACATTTAAATTACTTCTTAAAGCATTCACGCGAACACATTAACTTGAGTAATTTTTACTTCTTAGAGGAGTAAATGTGATTTCCGTCTTATGTCAAGTTCCATTTTAATTGTTCTGTTTTCTAAAGAAAGTGTTTTGGTGCAAAATAAATTAAAACTAAATTCTTTACTAACAGTCATTGGTATTCCGTGATGAAAAAGAAAAGTCTGTGAATTTGACAAAACTTCTTGGCAGTGCAAAGAAAATCTTTTCAGTCGGAAGAAAAAGAAATGATCATTTCTTTATCTATCCAAACATTTTTTACAATGTTTTTTTTCGGTTAAATCTCTTAAAGTCGCTCTCATTTCAAATTGGGAAGTGTAATAGTTTTAATTTCTTCAAGAGATATTTATTGATTTAATTAAAATAGAGCGTTATATTGCATTTAGATGGATTAAAGACTTTTGTGCAACTGCCGAAGCAATTTTTTCTTAACGTTTAACGAAAAAGAACTGAAAGAAACGAAGAATTTCATATACGCTTAGAATAAGAAGACTAAAACATTTGCATTTGTTAAATTTAAAGTTTGTGTAATATCTGAACGCAAAATGTTTTTAATGAACCCATTGTAAACCCTCGATGCTAAAATCAGGTGGTCATAAATTTAAAGTCTGTGCAGCTGTCTCTCTGGGCAATTGTGTATTCCCGTGTCTGTCTGCAGCATCTTAATTCATTAACAGACAAAACTTACTATGGTAATTTTTATTTTATTTGAGAGGGAACTTGATCGAGAGCGCTCCAAACTACACTGTAAAAAAAATCCAAAACGTTACTGGTTATTTTCGTGGAACGTCTCGGGATTTCACATGTTTTCACCAATTTCCCCGTAAAAACAAGTATCATCACTAAAAAGTTTCCTGAATCGCTACAAGTTGCGCGCGTGCAAACTTTTCAATGCTGTGGAAAATATTTTTAGCAACCAGTTTGAAGATTGAATGAGCGTGTTTATTAAGTGTATCGGCCTAAGGTTGCTTACGATTTGTCCAGATTGACTAAGCCTCCCAATGAGAGCGAAAATGTCAATGGATAGCTACAGTCTTTGCAAGGCAGGCATTGCAGGCAAGAGATATGCTTGGTTTCTTCTTGCATAGATGTGGTCGCTCTGATTTTTATGGAGCCTTCTTGGTAAATTAGTAAGATTCTAATCAATTGCACGAAACCTACTTAATTTTTCTGGAAGTTTCTAGAGACATGACTGGCTTTAACAGGGGAGATTTCGCACTTTTTCATAAAGTTTTAAGGTTAATTTCAGAAAGGTTACTGACTTTCAGCGAAAAGTGTTCCTGATTCTTCCAAGATATGTTACTGGAAGAAATTGGGCACATCAGCTGCCCATTATTTTCCAGGAACGTTTCTGAATCGTTTTTACAGTGTATGATTCATTTGAGTCAGAGCATTAAAAAATAATTCAACATTAGTTCATTTTTAACAAGTTCATGCTGTATATGTTTGTCTACTAACTACACCAATGATTCAGGGGATGTTTAAATCTAAATCACGTACATCCGGCAAAAATGCTATGTCAAAGGCTACACTGTAAACACGATTTAGAAACGTTCCTGGAAAATAACAGCTGATGTGCCCAATTTCAACCAGTAACATATCTTACAAGAACCAGGAACGTTTTCTGATAAAAGTCAGTAACCTTCCTGAAATACTGGGAAATCTCCCCTGTTAAAGCCAGTCGTGAACCTTCTAAAAAAATTGAATAGGTTTAATATATTTGATTAGAACATTCCTGGTTTACCAAGAAAGCTCTAGAAGCATTAGCGAAACCAAGGCCAAAGCTACGCGAATAATTGCAAGCAAGATTCCTTGCCTGCAATTCCTGCCTCGCAAAGCTGCAGCTATCCAGTTACTTATTTGCTCCCATTGGGAGCTTAGTAAATCCAGACGGGCCGTAATTAAACTAAAGCCGATACACTTAATAAACACGCTCAGTCAACCTTTAAACTGGTAGCAAAAAACATTTTTCACACCAGTGAAAATCTGCATTCGTGCATCTTTTAGCAATTCAGGAAACTTCTTTTCGAAGATACTTAATTTTGCGGGGATATAGGTGAACACCTCTGAAATCCCGAAACGTTCCTCGGAAATACCAAGCAACGTTTCGGATTTTTTTTGCAGTGCATGACGCTTACATTTAAAACTAGTATATTGCTGCCATCATAAAACTTCCTACTGAATATTTCACATGAATATGAAATATTAGAAAAAAAAGAGAAAACTATAAGCAATTTTCATTAGAGCAAACAGCGGGAAAACCTAATTAGCATTTTGTAAAAAATATAGGGTCCATATGCATACCAGTTGTTCTTTAAATTACTTAACGACTTTAATCAGTTACCGGTAACAACGAAAACGTTCATTTGCACCACGATCTTTGAAGCAATTACTGCCAAATATGAATGCCACTGTATCTCGTCTTAGTGCATTTGTACCCTAATATTGAAGATGACCTTGCGTTACTTCTTGAGATATTGCACCAAATACTAATCAGCAACTGTACCCATTTATTCCGCTATGTATACCAATTTATTTCTCGAATTGCTGCATTTTTTCTTGAAGTGAAGCCGTCCCGTTCTGTGAGAAAACGTGCTTAATTGTTCCACTCTTTGGATTGACTGATGTCAATACTTATTAAGTAAGTTATCTTGATACATTTCTGTTTAACTATTGAGATGATATGAAAGATTTCTTGTAGTAGAAAGTTTTTTGTACATAAAAAAAAATAACTTTTTAGCAGTTCAAATTCAATTAAAGTTTTAAAGCAGGAATACGTTAATACGAGCTTTTGACAAGATTTTACGAAAAAACGTACTGGAAGGATAATAGACGCTGAGAAAAAAAGACCTACTTACCCATCAAACAAAATGTCATTCTGCGATAATTTCGTAATAAATTTCTTTGCCAAAAGTTATTTGTTAAAAATCGCTTTCATAGAAAAAGTAGTTGACACTTTTTCCTTTCTGTTAGAAAACGTGCTCAATTGTTCCGCTTTTTGGAGTGACGAACGTTAATACTTATTAAGTAATTTATATTGATCCATTTCTGTTTAACTATTGAAATGATATGAAAGATTTCTTAGTAGAAAGTTTTTTGTACATAAAAAAATAACTTTTTAGCAGTTCAAATTCAATTAAAGTTTTAAAGCAGGAATACGTTAATACGAGCTTTTGACAAGATTTCACGAAAAAACGTACTGGAAAGATAATAGATGCTAAGAAAAAAAGACTTACTTACCCTTTAAACAAAATTTCATTCTGCGATAATTTCGTAATTAATTTTTTTGGCAAAAGTAATGTGTTAAATTCTCTTTCATAGAAAAAGTAGTTGACACTTTTTCCTTTCTGTTAGAAAACGTGCTCAATTGTTCCGCTTTTCGGAGTGACTAACGTCAATACTTATTAAGTAATTTATCTTGATCCATTTCTGTTTAACTATTGAAATGATATGAAAGATTTCTTTTAGTAGAAAGTTTTTTGTACATAAAAAATTACTTTTTAGCAGTTCAAATTCAATTAAAGTTTTAAAGCAGGAAAACGTTAATACGAGCTTTTGACGAGATTTTACGAAAAAAAACTTACTGGAAGGATAATAGACGGTAAGAAAAAAAGAATTACTTACTTTTCAAACAAAATATCATTCTGCGATAATTTCTCAATTAATTTCTTTGGCAAAAGTTATGTGTTAAAAATCGCCTTCATAGAAAAAGTAGTTGACACTTTTTCCTTTTTTTCATTCTAAAACTTTTTTTTAAAAAATAACCCTTTCATTTTTACAAGAAAGTATCTTAAAAATACGGAAAAAATTCGCTGCGAACTATGAATTCGACAAGAAATGAATGACGAGCTACAGCAGAGACAATAAACTCGACATGCTACAGAGGAGTGACATAACTCAAAAAGACATCACAAGAAACTCATGATGCATTATTTGCTGCCATATAATAACATTATATCATATAAAAAAACCTACTCGATGAAGTAAAGACTTGGTGTCTCGACAAAAGAGAGTCGCTGATATGAAGAACAACACATACTTTTTCCATGTTCGCGTATACGATAGTTTGATTAAGCGTGCGTAAAAATAACTGAGACAAGTAAAAATAAATCTGTAAACACATTGCTTTGTTACTGTAATCTTTCTCCCAAATGGACATTTCGTCTTGTCATTGCTCTTTACGACCATGTAGCTTTACTTTTTTTACGGGACTGGTCTCAACTTCACTTTAGCTGCTTTTAGATCTCAATTGTTTTGTTTCAAACTGTTATTTGTCTTACGAAGATAAGGGCTTTCTGCAAGGGCATTCAGGGTCTAGATTTCACTTTGGATAAGAACTTATTTTTTTAACTTCTTTGCAGAAGAATCGCCATTGGAATGCATGAAATAGCTTACAAATTCTTCAAAACATTGTACTTGTTTATTTGTAATCTTAACCAATTAAGCTTTAGATTTGTAATGTGCATTGCCTAGTTTTATCTGTTATGTAATTACGTTGTCCCATGGACTATTTTACTTATGATATGTGTTGGTATATGTGCGGTATATGTTGGTGAGATCTGATGCCACTTGACATAAAACGTATGCAAATAATGCGGCTATGACGTAAAAAATTCATTTGATCTTAATGCTTTACCCCTTATCAATTCAATAATTAGCAAAATATATTTTATGAACAAAAAAATAATTTCTTTTGTATTTAGAAAAAGTTGCACTGTTACTTTTCGAAAAAAAAAATGCATATTGAATACTGTTCACCAAAACAGTATTGTAGGGGTGTGAATGTTGAAGACACCGCGAATTATCAGTGCAAATAATGTTAAGAAAATGGGAAAAAAAATGCCACTACTGCAATTTATCAGAAGCTTGCATCATGACTACTGATAGCTATTAGCGACAAAAAAAAAGGAAAATGAGATGGATTCCACTTTTACGTGTTGGACATTTGGACCAATATTCTCCTTACATTTTTATATACTTACATATTATTTAATGTTGTAAGTTATCAATTTTCCGACGAAGTGAAAGTAGTTTTTTTTTTTTGACATTTTTTTATGGGACAAATAAAACTTTTTTATTGTTATTTTTAAAATGAAGTTTAACTGCCACGTTTAGGGCACACTTTTCAAAATTAGTTTTAGACTCTTGAATTATAACAAGATACTCTGCAAATATATTGTTGCATTTTTGAAAAATATATAGATAATTTGCTTTCCTACTTCTTGCTTTTTTAGCGCTAATATTAAAATTAAACACATAGTTGGCCATTCCACAGAAAATTAAACACCTTGATTTGCACTTGACTGATTTTTTTTATTTTAAAAATAACATTAAAAATAATATAATAAACAAAAAAGCATAAGAAATCACATATGCATATGCGACTTTTTAGGCAAAAAAAAAATGTTGTTACATGTTTTGACATGAAATACAGAGCTGTCACTTACAGAACCAAATGTCTTCCTTTCCGTGAATTGTCACCTAAATTGAACTATATCTAAAAGATAATGCGAGATAAGTATCCTTTACTGATTGAAAGCTATTTCTTAAATTTTATTGAGCTCTAAAATAACTGCTCTCAGTCAACAATAGAAAATGGCATTTGAATCAATGAACTACACAATATTTTAATCCTTAAAGCGCAATAAAGGCAGTTTTTAAATATCATTTCGAATCAATACTTCAAAAAATCGAAAATAAATGAATCAAGCACAATGATAAATTACTAAATGGAAAAACGCCCAATTCTAATAGATCCTCGTTCTTCACATCAAGCTTACATTCCCCGACATGTCACAATATAAATCAAAAATTGTTCAGACTGAGATATTATTCACGTATCAAAAAATGTATAGGAGAAACCTTTCGTCTTTGAAATTTTCCAATGAATTAATATTTTTCCCAAACCGATCTATCGTTTCTGTAATTATTCTATGTTGAGAAAGACCCCAATGCTCAGGATAAAATACTTGGACGTTGACGAGAAAACGGAATAGTTGATTTTATTTGGTCGGAGCCTCCAATAAACTACCTAACGTAACTGAGTAGGTTTAGTTTTAAACACTTTCGCGTTTTGTTAAATTAGTGTTTAACTCAGGGTTTGGTGGGTTGTCAGTGACGTTAAGTAGTAGTTTATAGGAGGCCCCGACTTCAAAAGGTTATTAAAGTTTAAGAGATCGTATATAATTAGTTGAGTATTAAAATAATTCATCGTCTAGTAATTAAAATCAGTGTTTATTCTGTAATTGAGTGTTTAGAAGGTATTTGTACTGGAACGGTAAAATAAATTTGATTTATACGTTTGGGCAATTCTATGTAAGTATGATCAATTATTTTTTACTTTTTAGTTCTCCTTTGTTTTTTGAAGTCGTAATTTTTTTTAATTTGAAAATAATTTATTTTTTGCTTTTTAGTGGTGTAAATATAAAATAAGTACAGAGGGTAGAGTATGTGGCACACTGCTTACCTACATCTCGAATGAGAAAGCGTCGAGCACAGAAGTCTGAAAACAGCTAAGATGAGCAAAATAGAGAAAGAAATAGAGCACAGCGTCTCGGGAGACTTCCGAAGACTGTGAAGAAAGGCTTTTTCAAATGCGCAATTATTTACAAAGAAAATTATCTTCATCATCAGTTTGACTTTATTGAAGTATGCTTTCCGAAAAAAAACCCGAGTCACTAAAAAACAACAGAAATCGCTTTAACTTTGAACATAGAATTTGAAGAGTTTTCTTGATTTTTGAAGGATCCCATCTTCAGATATGACCTGATGACCATGGGATCACCTGGGAAGTATGCACCTTTTCAAACGAGAAAAAAAATCCCGAATTCGTCTATGCGTGTTTGAGTCTACTGGGGACATATATAAAAAGATTCCGACGAGTTGAGGACGTCTTTTTTGAAGTCGATTAAAAAAAGAGAAAAATCTTAATGCGTATAACATTTTATACGATTGACACTAAAAACATCTTTTTTTCTCACCAGGATTTATTTGTGCGCTAACTTAGTTAGGAAAGCCATTGACATTTAAATGGTTCTAACTATTTTATATTTCACAATAATACGTATCACGTAACTTGTGAAAAAAGTCACATTTCTCTTTACTTGTATCCGTTATAGGTCAACACCGCACTAGAAACAGAATATCTACTGTGATATTGTATATATGAAGAGTAAAATACTACTAGAGCAATGATATTAAATGAATTTTCTGTTCGCGTCAGAGGAGTCTTTATTCTAAATTTGCGATATGACTACTAATGATTATTACAGGGGAAATATTTAGGAGGGGCCCCCAAAGCAAGAGCCGCCCTAAAAAGGAAAAATGCCCCTCAATTACCCCACCCCTGATTAATATTAATGTTTTATGGTACTTTCTTTAACACTGAGTAAAGAAAGTACCTTTGTTTTCTGGCACTTTTTTCAACAATGGATTTTATATTTAATCGTTTAATATTGAAATTAAATGAAGTTTATTGTTTTTGCCCATAACGTTTTTCTAAAGAACAAATATGGTAAAGCAAAGATTGGGACCTAATTTAGATTTCTCTTTTTCATTAACCCTCCTGGCGGCGAGCCCGAATATATTCGGAAATATTTTTATATTAAAAACGGCAGGCTACGAATATGTTCGGAAACTTTTTCGTACTGAAAACGGCAAGCTACGAATATATTCGTAGCGGCATTTTTCGCTTCCCCCTTCGGTCACTCTAGCGTGTAATTGGAGGTGTGGTAGACTCTCCTTCAATTTGAATGGGAGGCGTGTTGCTGTCTGGCGTTGACGGGACCCAACGTGACCCAATATAGCTTCTTTCAACATATCACTACGATGAATGGCGCTTTTAAGTACTGTTAACGTTATTTTGTTATTTTATTTGAAACATACCCACGTGTGTTTAAATACAATGTCATTTAATTAGGAAAATAGGCATCATAAAACTTGAATGTGTATTAAAGGGGTGGGGTGAGGGAGAGAGGACTGTATGTACATACACAATTATAAAATTTTAGGTGACAGGCACAACTCTTCCGTCACACGTAATATTTTCTCAGTTTCTCTCTTTTTACCGAAGTTTTGGGGGTAACTAGTCTTGGCTATGTATCATTTTGCGATAAACAACTTAAATTTTCAATCTAAACGTAGAGTCAAATTCTATAACTAGTATTTCTGAAATAATAACAATATTAATAATAATGAGAAACTAAAACTGGAAACTAAACAGAGGAAAAACAAAAGCCTTTCTTATAAGTATACAAAAAATACATATCTTCTGTATATAATGAAAACATCGTATAGTTAAAGATTTGAACGAATTTCCCTTGATCATTTTAGAATGATTTCTGAACCTAATTGGTAACTAAACGACTAATTATTTCTTTTCGATGCGAGCCAGTTTATTTTTTTCACAAGCACGGGTCAGACGTGAAAAAAATGATGTTTAGAAAAAAAAATTAAAAATGTTACTAACTCAAAAATCGAAATTTTTACGAGGGACGTATATTACTTTACATGTCAAGTATCACAATTTTAAAGACAAAACAGAGAGCTAAAAATGAACTGGAACTCGTGTTTGATAAAGTAAGATTTTCCTAATCAATGATTGAAGTGAGAGCGCTTAAAAAATTCTGCGTTTGAGAAATTGTAATTTTATATTATATTTCAATCTGTTTTTCGAATTTCCATTTAATAATGAAAAATAACACTGTTGAATCGTAAAACGTTGCACCGTATTATATTAGCATCAAGAAATAAATTATTTATATGCAGTAAAGAATGAGCGACATTAATAATAAAATATAACCATACAGCATCCAACATTCATTTGAATTAAGATATTGTTTGAAAACAAGTCTTCCTTTACAAAGTGGTAAGGATTCATCGACAGCTACATTTTTTTCGGGTACAATATACGGATTTAAATTTATTGTTAATATATTCGTACACTTTATACATTTTTTTTAAGTCTTGGCTGGGGATGATTTTTTAAATTAATGGCATTATTGTCCGTGAAATGAAAAAAACTCATAATCGCACTGAACCGTTTTTCAGACATAACTTCTCCAAAAGAGGGTGTTTTTATATATATATATTTTTGTCCGATACCATTTTTGTAATGGCTGTCGCATGATGCCTTGTAATAGCAATTAATGCTAGAAACCCTCTAATTTCACTCGAGTCGGTTTCCTTCCAGTTCTGTACTCTAGAACCCGGTGTCAGTTCATTATTTTCAATGAAGTCCCGTGCATATCGATTCGTTTCGGTTGATACATAGTTGATAATGTCGCCATCCAAAAATTCGCAAAGAATTTCAACCGGTGAAGAATGATGCAGCAATATTTTAGTCCCCGGATTTTCAGTGAATGGGAAGCGTGGTGAAGGGGGAGCCAAATCTTGGCTGTCTAACTGACCCTGTCTCTTACGTCATTTAGTGATGTATCTTCCACCGTTTCACTATCAGAGAGCGATCCAGAAGACGATGAATCTGAATATTCATTATCTGAACGTTCGTCCGAATCCATTTCTTCAAAAGGAATGCAGCAGAGTTTTTTGCTCAAATCAGCAGAGTGGAATATTATGAGCAGTGTATTCCACTACTAAAGTGCAATTAAGAAGACCTTAGTCTTGAAAAAGACTTTTTTTTTGTTGAAAAAATATCGAAACGTATCTCAGAAAAAAGGGGAGAAAAAAAACTTAGTTAACCGTGATAATCAGTGAATGAAATGGAATCTTGCCTCCTCTCCTAAATGCAAAGTTTGTTATCAGTGAATGTTTCTACAATGCATGACAAAAGTAGATGCATACTACCTAATCCATCAATAGTAATTTATCAGCACTCAAGTTGTAAGCCTAAACCACATGCGCATTTTCTGTTGAACTGATCACAATGCCCCGTTTCCTGTCAGTTTCTTTATTCTGGTGCATTTAAAAGAATCAGAAGGACCTGCTCTGTCACTTAGATTTTTTGAGAGCGAACACCTTTTGCCAAGCATCCATTTCATTGCAGCAGAAGCATTCATTTAAATTTGAAATGGTCTAACTAAAGTATTGAATGAAGACATCCTATATGTAGAAAGAAGGCATGCTTGGAAGAAACCATACCTTTGAAAACAAAATCAAACAATAATCCCTTATCTGTCATTAAACCGATATTTGATTATAAAGTACTAAAATTTTCATACGCATTATTCGATCTCTGGTTTTGATTATCAAAAATATTCATAAAAGCGAGCATTGCAAAAAATACACTTAAAGAAATATACATACGAAAAGTGGCTTTATAATAAAATGAAAATACTTATCATTAAGCAATAATTTTAATCTTAGCATTATTTATTACTTAAGTATTCATAATTATATTTGAATATGAACGATAAAAGATTTTGAAATAATATTTCAATAACAATTTTAAATGTTCGACTTAGATGAAAAATGACAAAAAAAAAAAAAAACCCTTAAAAAAATGAGGCAATAGTTTAACTTTCTGAAATTGAAATAAATTAATTACATGTAATAAAAAAATAGCTTGGATTTAAAGAAAAAAACATACCCTAAACGAATGGAAGACTCAAAACTTCAAAATGTACTCAAAAAAAAAAAAAAAAAGATCCAAAAATAGAAAATATCTATATAAGTGAGATCATTGAAAAAAGAAAAAAAAATCAACAGTAATTTTGCGTTCGACCTATGTTCTTCTTAACCCATATGGTTTATTATCCAAGAGCTTTGGAACACACACAAAAGCGTTCTTCAACACATTTTTCTGATTATTTTGAAGATACTAGTGAAGTGTATGGAATAAAGTTAAAAGAGTGCCGATATTAGGATAAGAGCATCATCCAGGACAGATAGGGAGTATAAAAAGACATTTCTGATCTTTTCAAAGAGACTATTAGACAAAAGATTACTCAAAACAGTCAAACATTGGAAGCTTTCCTGGGTGGAACAAAAAAAAACTTGAGTTATTAAAAATAACTATTGAATATTATTCTTTTATCAATTGTTTGAGTATTTTAGAGAAGTTAATCATCAAATGTTTTTCATTTAAATCATCAAATGTTTTTCATTTAAGCCAGTTTAAGTCTAATTAAAGATATTAAAGTTAAAAAAAGTCACTTATATCGTATAAATAAACCTAATGGACAGAAATTAAAGTCATACTTGTTCTCAATACATAAATATATGTACGATTAGCTCAATAAAATGTTGCATAAAAATATGCGTTCCCGTATCTCATTATTTAGGAGATATACATTCTAATTTAGAAGAAAAACGAACTATCCTTATGCTTTCAAATAAGATTCATATTTTTTCCCCTTTTTTGTTGAACTAATAGGTTGTAAGTTGCAACTAGGCAGGAAACTACATTCCACAGATTCTCTTTTGTACTAGTTTGATTAGCAGGTGTGCTGTCGCTCAGTGTCACGCGTCCCTAATGAAGCAGAAGGAACTCCCCACCCACTGCGGATTACGAGGGGGGTAAAATTCGTTTGAGAAAAGACTGACTCTTTATGGGTCCACATGGTATTTCGGTGGTGACACAAATCAGAAGTTCTAGAAAAACATGGCCGCCGCTTGGAAGGTTAAATCAATCGGGGAGCATAATACATAAAATAATTTCAACGAAGTCTGTTAATTAGTATTGCCGTAACTGTAAATTAAACCGTCGGCATCATGAAATATTAAATCTAAAATACTTAAAAAATCCAGAATACTTGCCAAACTTCAGAAATCGGACACAAGTTACGATATATTTATTAAGGAACATAAATTTAATCGTAGCCGGGGGGGGGGATTTGTCTTCAATTCCACTTGAATTGAACAATAAATATATTTCAAAATTGAAATATTAAAAAAAAACTCTAATGACTAAATGAAGTTATTTATTAACAAATTTTTTTTTACATTAAATTGATTAATTCAACTATTTTCGAAGGAAAATACATTTAATTTACTGATTTGCCACATGAGTAATAAATGCATTAGTAAGACTATAATTAAAATTAACAGGCGGCACCGTGAAAATCAAACATCGCGATCCATGAGAATTAAATTTTGTTCAAACAAGATTCCTCTCTCGGACAAATGTACCGTTCACGCCAAAACCACGTGACCTGTGAAGTGCGCGCAGCTGACGAAAGTTGGTCTAAGTAGCCACAACGTATAAAATTTAAATTTTCTTAGATTTCTCCAGACCCCTCATCAGATCCAGACAAACTTTACATGGGACCATCTGGAAAGTAGATCCTTTCAAAAAAGAAAAAAAAAAGAATTTTTCAGATCGGTCCAGTATTCTTGGAAAAATACGAAAACATACATAAAAAGCCGCAATACGAAATCATAACCTCCTTTTTTGAAGTCGGTTAATAAATAACTGTTTTAAAACCGCAAAGGTACACTTCGTGCGAAAAAGGGGGGGGGGGGGGAATAGCCAAAATGAGGTTGAGCTTAACTTCTGGTCCAATATTTAGTTATCTCAGACGCTGTATTGTGCATTTGAAATATCAGTAATTACATCATCAGCTGTCGTATAATCTATTTGAGTCTCGGAAGTTGTAATAATCCGTTTACTTCATTCGTAATCCGATTCACATTTCTTATTGTAAGTCACTGATTTACAAATTGTATAACTTTCTAGTACGTATTACATACACTTTCGTTAGGTACTAATTCATTTAGCTGAGGCTTGACATGCCATTTATATAGAGTGTTCTCGCAAGTGTACAGTATCCAAGGTGTGATTGCTCAGAATTTTATATTTGTGAATGCGTTCCAGAAAACAAAGACATTTACTTTTGGGGTATGCTATGGTGTTTCTTTCTGATGTCAAATTTAATTTTTCATCTTATCATATTTATAAATGTATCGGTTAAATGTTACTAGTGGCTATTTTACAATTAACCTTCCATAATAACTCTTACAGATTGCAGGAGTTTTTTACATGTTGATTGATGTAAAAAACTCCGAAAATTGGTCGCTATCACATCTGAAAGGTTTTTTTTTTAACTTTAAATTAATGAATAATAATAATTTTTTTATCATTTTCAATGAGTAAATTTAAGTAATATGCTAAATCTTACGTTTTTAATTATTGTTTATTAATAATATCGACTTTTCTTAATTAAATAAAATCCATACAATTTCAGCGTCTATTTCGAAGCTTCAAATGACTCGTTTACACCTTAAAGTCAAAAAAAACTTAGAAATTTTAAGTAGAAAAATATCCTTTTCTCTCTCCGAAATAAAAGCATTTAGGACAAAACTTTTAACTTTAACGACAAAATACTTTGAAGTATAGCACATAATTTATCTATAGTTAGAGCAAAATTTGATTTGTCGCAATAAATTATACCTTCGCTCCTTTCTTTACCGCAGGAACTGCTATTAAAAAATTATAATTTAAAAGAAAAGGCAATTTCTAAAAAAATAAAACAAAGGATAAGGAAATTTTTAATGATTAACGATCAGGGTCATCGCAATCGAAGAAGGGGTGGAGAGTTTTCTGAAACAAAAATTGAGGAAAGACTCTTCACATGTCTATCCAATAGGCGCGTGGAACGTATCAATCTCTGCCATGTCTTTCAATACCGAAGATTGAACATTGGATCAATATGGTACATGTGTGTTCTCTTTCTGCCCAAGGAAGCATATAAGCTGTAATCGGGGGTCGGTCAACTACCGTTTAAGTTAAAGATCTGGTTTTTGTCTGATTTTGTTCGTCGGTCAATGCAAGAGGTCAAATTTCAAGAAGCCTCATCAGTAAAAGTAGTCTTTACTTTTAAAGGAGAAACGTGGGTTGTTGAAAGCCGTGGATAATGATGTATTTTCGGCAAGATGGCGGATCATTCGTTTCTGAGCAATTATTTCCTTTTCTATTAAGGAAAAAATATGCTAGACAAAACACAAATAAGCAGTTAATAAACAAGTGAGAAATAAGTAATTAACTGCAAATTTGTTTTTGAAGCTTAAAAAAGGGCTCGTTTTGAATGATGCACCAAATAAACTCTTATGTAAGTTTAAGTTTAGCTCTCAAATTCTCTTTTAGGAACGTAAGGTAAGGTCATTTAACTCATAATGTAAATGATATCTGAATATATATCCTATTTTAGTTATTCTGTTCGTATTATTAAATTCTTTTCTTTCATTTTACCCAATTAGCATTATGTTTTATTTATATGTGGGCTATTTTGAAACTGAAGATTTATATTTTTTACGAAATTGATTTAAAAGTAAGCCGAGGAGTTTAAAGCCCGTTTTATTTTGCATTCTTGGGTATTTTTTTGCATTTTGAAAAACAGTTTCACGACTACTAGTGAATAGGCTAATGTGACACTATCTTTAATGTGTTTTTGTACACATTTTGTGACGCTAATGTGACGCTATCTTTAACGTGTTTTTGTACACATTTTGTGGCCCGTGTTGTTCCTAATAAGCGTTTTACATTTACGAATCATGATCAAATCACATTTACATATGTTACTGACTGGTATTAAGATGATACTAATTTAAAAAAAAAAACATAACTTCCTGCCCATTAACAGAAACATCCCGGCCACAATGAAGCCGACCGGTTTCTTTTATTGAGCCAATGTCAACATTTTTTGTTGTTCTTATATTTGCTTGACACCTTCTAATTGTAGCCGCCTGTCCTGTCTAGTGATTAGAGGAGTTTGAGTGCGATGGGGAGGTCCCGGGTTCGAATCCCGGCTCAGATATGAATGTACCTTCGCTCTCCATGCCTTGTTCTTCTTTTGTATGAATATGTTGTTATGCTATGAATGGTTGCTTACCCTACAAACGAGTCCTTATGGTATGCGTGTACTCTGGAAGTCGGACTTCACACCAAATTACGGTACAGAGTTGGAAAAGTGAAGTAGCTCACCCCAAATTGCCAGCTTAGCTGACACAAAACAACAACAACTTCCTAATTGTAACTTCTACTACGAGGTATGTATGGCAGGAAAAGTAATATTTTCTCTAACATACGGGTTGTGTCACAAACTTTCGCGGTTTAAAGGCCACTTTGAAAAAGTGGCCCATCGATAGTAGTATTCCCTCAAAGTCTTAAAAAATGGAGATTATGCAAAATTAATCAATAAGGTAAAGCGAGTAGAGATTGTGCGGGCAGAGAGATTTCGCACAAAGACTTCATCTAGTTGTACAAGGGTAGTAGTCGTGTGTGCTGGTGAAAGTGCATGCTGGTTGTTCAGAGCGTTAGAGAAAAAATATAGGTTTTTTGCCACGTGGCTGAATTTTCATACGTTTTTCTCTAAATTTTACAGAACGGAAATAAAGTCAAATAATTTTGATTCAAACGATTTCTCAGAAAGCTATTTTTCTAGACGAGCATTGTTAGTACAAGTAGATGATTCTAGCAGTAGCCTGGTTTAAATCAAAGACCGCGTTATATCTCCTAACGAAATAGAAGTGTTCGCTATTAATAAGAGATGGCGCACTGTTCTCATTCGGTTACATAGTAAGACAGATTATACGGCTTATATATTGGTTACTTTGCATTCCGAAACGAAAATGGAAAAATTTGAAAGAAAAAGTGTTACGCAGTAACTTTATGCGATTTTGTAAATTTTCTAATGTTCCTTGTTTTTTTTCTTAAATTGCAAAATTTCTGCGTCCTTTCTTAAAATTGCACTTTTTGATGCATTACTGATTTGGTAAAAATATTTACTCCTATTATAATAATGGTTATATAGAAAAACCTTACAATAATGTCCTCTTAAGTGCAATTATTGCTGTTAAAAATTTAGTTGTATAGTTACTATTGAGAACAATCTCTCTACACCCATGTACACATATATACGTAACCTGTTCGACCCTATACGGACAGTGTGCAAAAACTCCCTGTTGGTTTTGTTTCAACTGCTGTATAACATTAAAGCGCAAGAGCAAAATAGCGGTGAAAAGCATAACCAGCAAATGATTTTACAATTATACATGAGCAGTTAAGCAATGCATTGATATAACTGGAGTGTGTTTTACTATTCTGTTGAATTGTACGAAAACTCTCCAAGCTTTTACTTCAATAACAGCTGCTTCTCAAAAACGTAGGTTTAAGAATAGTACATAGAGATTCCCACCAATATATATATATATATATATATATATATATATATATATATATATATATATATATATATATATATATATATATATATATATATGCTTTGCGACGATCCCCAAATTTCTATATCTATTATTTCTCTTTGGCGACAGTTATCGCACATTAAAAAATTTAAAAAAGTTCTTGCGTGCCACAATGCTGGCGCAAAATACGATTTTAAAACTGGTGCCGATTGGTTAATGAACGGCAAAATCAGTAGTATCTTTAAAAATTCAACACTTAGAAATAATATTTGCAACCCCTTTTTATTTACCGTTAATTTACACAACAAAAGCTACGAAGTACTTATAATAAGTACAGTGTTATTGTTTTAAAAATATCGCTCGCGTCGCCTCAGAGTAACAGTAAGATATCTTAGTGTTATTTTTGGGATTAGATATCTTACTGTTACTCTGCCGACGATATAGTGTAGCATTTGAGCATAAATCTTCAACCAATACTGCTTTCTTTTTCTTTTCCTTCCTTTTTTTCTGAAGCTGTGCCACCATGTTTCACCATAATAAATTTTTCTTTTCTGAAAAAAAAGCAGACATTCTTAAAAGTCACAGTTGGAAAATAAATAAATAAGAAGTGTTACTAGGGATGTTTTTTTTTCTGAGGCTCTCACCTTTTTTTTTAAACTCAGATATAATTTTAATACTACTTTCAACTAAATTACGAATAATATTAAGTCTAATAAATTAATCCAATAACAGTCTGCAATATCAATAAATATGTAATAAAATATAATCCGTAATAAAACGTAATGAAATGTTCAACCTCCGTAAATAACGAAATATGAGGAGGTTTTGTGAAAGACCATAATAGCACTAATGATCTTTAAGGACATACTTTAGGACGTGAAGAGTGAAAAAATTGCCTCTGCTTCGGAATATATATATATATATATATATATATATATATATATATATTTCGCTTTCAATCATTTATTAAATAATCAATTTTGCATGGAATCTGTACAATATTTTACTACTATAGTATAACTTTTTATTAGCATCTTATAAAAGTAATTAAAAATAATTTTAAAAAATGCAAAGTTGCAAAACATGATGTAATTAATTTCCTCACTTTATCCTACACTTTATTCCGTGTATTTTCCCTACATACATGAATAACTGAAGAAACAAAAAAAAAATTTTTAATGAAAAAATGCCAAGAACATAGCCGATGCACCGAAATTTCTTTAATCTTACTTGAAAGCTGCATGCAAAACGAAAGATTAAAGTATTGATTTTTCTCTTGCAATTGCTAATGAATTTATAATTCGTTCTTTCAAATTTTAAAATGTTAAAACAATGTTTTTTTTTCTCGCAGCGACCGATGTTTTAAACTGAAAGGTGGATTAAAAACTATTTTATCGATTCAAGCATTTTTTTAAAACAAAGGCGCAGTTTCTTAAATATTTATATTATGGTGATAAAAATAAATCTAATGGATGAAACTTTCCGTTTCATTACTTTCTTTTCAAGCCTTCTTCCTATTTAAGCTCTTTTAATCCTTTCGATGCTCATTTCCTTGAAACAAAATTGAACATTTATATGGAAACAAATTATTTAATTTATAAATAGCATGGAGGAATAAACCCGTTTAATTCATTTTTAGTCTTTTTTAAAAATAATGCAAACATTTAAAAACGAAAATGAAATTTTTATTTGGGTGTGCTTGCTGGTTTTAATGAACTTTACGGTTGTTCTTTCCTATATGCTTAAATATGGTAGAAAATGCAAAATTGTGTTAGTTCAATGATTAATTCAAGTAGCCGAGCAGTTTTTTTTTTTTTAAAGATAATAAGATTGTAAATTTAAGTTATTTGCAAATCATGTTGGAAACTGGAAAAATATTTCAATACACAATTTTCTATAGTGTAAAAAAAAGTAAAATTAGGAAAGAAATTTCCACTTTAAAAATATTACTCACACCTTTAAAAATTTAAGTACCTTCGAAAATTTCGCTTTTACTTTAAATGCAGGTATTAGTGGGTCAGAAAAGTAGCGGTTCAAGTCCAAAATCACCACTTTGAGTGTTGTTAACCGACTTCAGAAAAGGAGGTTACGATTTCGTCTTGCGGCTTTTTATGTATGTTTTCGTGTTTCTCCAAGAATACTGAACCGATTTGAAAAATTATTTTTTTGTTTGGAAGGGTATACTTTCTAGATGGTCCAATGTTAATTTTGTCTGGATCTGATGAGGAGTCTCAGAGAAATCTAAGAAACTTTAAATTTCATACGTTGTGACTAAGTAAAAGAGCTTTTGTCAGCTGCGCGACACGTCACAGGTCATGTGGTTTTGTTTTCGATGGAGGAATTTTGTCTTGAACAATATTTAATTCTCACGCATTGGGATGTTTGATTTTCACAGCGCCGCCTGTGTTAATTTCAACTATAATCTTACAGATGTATTTATTACTCATGTTGCAAATCAGTAAATTAAATGTATTTTGTTACGAAAATAGTTGAATTAATTAATTTAGTATAAAAATAAATAATTTAATTTAGTCATTGAAGTTTTTTTTAAAGTATTTAAGTTTTGAAATATATTTAGTGTTCAATTCAAGGGGAATGGATGACGAAAATCCCCCCCCCCCCCGCCGACGATTAAATTTATGTTCCTTAGTAAAAATATCGTAATTGGTGTCCGATTTCTGAAGTTTAACAAGTATTCTGGATTTAATATTTCATGACGCCGTCAGTTTTATTTACAGTTATGTCAGTACTAATTAACAGACTTCATTGGAATTATTAGTCCGGGTATGAGGGATCCTAGAGAAATTGAAGGAACTCTTTAAATTTCTTACTCGCGCTTTGTTGTTTGTAAATTTACAGCGTCTCACTTAGTGAAACGATTTTTCTGATTTTTTTGTTTAATGGATAGAGTGATCTATCTTAGGTCCCAAACCTTTGCTTCACAATATTTGTTCTTTAAAAAAGTTATGGGAAAAAAACACTAAGCTTTATTTAATTTCAATATTAAGCGATTAAATATAAAATACATTGTTAAAGAAAGTGCCAAGAAAAGGTACTTTCTTTACTCAGTGAAACGTGAAAGTACCATAAAACATAAATTTTTGTCAATGGTGCCCCTTAGCGGGGGGAGGGTTATTTGAGGGGTATTTTTCCTTTTTAGGGGGGCTCTTGCTTTGGAGGCGTACTCCCCAAAATATTTCCCCTGTATTAATCTTTAGTAGACACATCGCAAATTTTGAATAAAGACTCATCTCAAGCAAGCAGGAAACACTTTTATTATCATTGCTTTAGTAGTATTTTGATCTTCATATATACAACGTCGCAATAGATTCTCTTTTTCTAGTGTGGTCTTGATTTATAACGGGGCCAAGTATAGAGAAATGTGACTATTTTCATGAGTTACGTGATACGTATTATTGTGAAATATAAAATAGTTAAGGAAAACCATTGACATTTTAATGGTTCTAAATTAATTAGCGCATAAATAAAATCTTGGAGAGAATCAAAGATCAGTTTTTACTGCCAATCGTATAAAATGCAATGCGCATTATGATTTTTTTTTTCTTTTTTTTTTTAATTGACTTCAATAAAGACGCCCTCAACTCGTCGGAATCTTTTTATGTATGTCCTCCGTAAACTCAAACACGCATAGACGAATTCGGGATTTTTTTTTCCTCGTTTGAAAAGGTATATACTTCCCAGGTCATCCCATGGTCATCAGGTTATATCTGAAGATGGGATCCTCGAAAAAAAAAACTCTTCAAATTCCATGTTCAAATTTAAAGCGATTTCTGTTGTTTTTTAGTGACTCGGGATTTTTTTTCGGAAAGCATACTTTGATAAAGTCAAATTGATGATGAAGACAATTTTCTTTGTAAATAATTGCGCATTTGAAAAAACCTTTCTTCACAGTCTTCGGATTTCTCCCATACGCTGTGCTCTATTTGTTTCTCTATTTTGCTCATCTTAGAGATTTTCAGACTCGACGCTTTCTCACTCGAGATGTACGTAAGGAATGTACCACATACTCTAGTCTACGTACTTATTTCAAATTTACACCACTAATAAGCAAAAAATAAATTATTTTCAAATTAAAAAGAAGACCGACTTCAAAAAACAAAGAGGAACTAAAAAGTAAAAAATAATTGGTCATACTTACATACGATTTCCTACCCAAACGTATAAATTAAATTTATTTTAAAATTGCAGTGCAAAAATCAACTAAATTAAACACTCAATTACAAAATAAACACAGATTTTAATTATATATATATATATATATATATATATATATATATATATATATATATATATATATATATATATATATATAGATAGATAGATAGATAGATAGATAGATATAGATATGTATATAATGTAAGTCGGGGGGAAGATGCAAGTTGTTGGAAGACGCAAGTTTGTTCATAATACGTTTATGCGTCGTTTGATGGTAATTCTGAGCCACTTGTGTGAAGTGACTTGTCCGACATTGGATAAGGTTTGGCAATTTTTTTGAATTCATCGTCTTTAATCGGCTTTTTTTTTTATCTCGTGAGCATTTAACGTGAAGAAAACAACTTTTATAATATTTCGCTCCTCATACTTAAAGCTCATAATCGTATTTGTAATTTATAATAAGATATTAGCAATAAAAGTTAGTTACTCTTTATGTTACACACACGATGCATGTAGAAGCGGGCAAAACACTGTAGCAATAAGGAAATAAACGCGTGTGGCAGTTTCCCCTATACTTGGGGGAAGACGCCACATGATTCAGAAATAAATGAAGGAAACTTCATTTTATTTATTTTTACTTCCTTTTACAAAAAAGGACGTACAAGTAGTTATCAAAATAATGGAAACACCTGAGAATAAAAGTGACATTATTGAATGCGCTTTGTAAATAAGAAAAAAATAAAATTAGATATATGTTTTTTTTCTAATATATATATATATATATATATATATATATATATATATATATATATATATATATATATATATATATATATATATATATATAGCAATGTACATATTTTGGTACTATTTGGGGGTTTAATGGAAGTTCTGGAAGTCTTGGATTTTTTTCAAGCACGTGAAATGTCGAACCCCTCAAATTTTTATAGAGGCCAAATTGTTGGAGCGCGTATAGCTGAAGCAAGTATGGCTGAAACATTTCAACTTTTTGGCACATCTAAAAGTACAGTATAGCATACACGCAGCGCGGCAAGAAAAGCTCGGCAAAGCAAAATAGTGGGCGGAAAGAGAAGCTCAGTGAAATAAACCGACGGATATCGAAGTGGATTGTAATGTCTAAAAAGCGAACAACAACAGCAAAAGTGACCACAGAACTCAATCACAATATAGAGTCACCAGTATGAGCGATTAAAGTTAGAAGGGTACCTTTATAAACAGAATATTTACGACAGAGTAGCGATTCCCAAAAAAATTGTTCCAACATTATTTTGATAACTACCTGTATTGTATTCGCAAAAAAATTTTCACTCAAAAATCGACCTTGATTTCCATTTTGCTCACCCCCGAATGAATGTTGAGTTTTGTTTTCGACCTGACCACACGTGCATATATGCCTAAGAACGTATAGACGCGCAAAATATCCATTTCCGGAGTTAATCACAACGAGTTTTCTCGTGACGTCTGTATGTACGTATGTATGTGGGTATTTGCATATGTATGTCGCATGACTCAAGAACGGTATGTCCTAGAATTATGAAATTTAGTACGTAGACTCTTAGTGGGATCTAGTTGTGCACCTCTTCTTTTGGTTGCATTCAAATGTTTCTAAAGGAGTCATTTGCTCCCTTTTCGGAAATCATTGTTAAATTCGATGCAAGCTCAAGCGGTGTTATAATTTCGCGGACACTTGGCGATATATCGCCAGTCTTTCGGTCGCCAAGTTTTGTCGTCAACTTGGCGAAAAATATGGCGGTTTTTTAAAATTATTATTTTATTTGGTGTCAATTTGGCCACTGTTGGTGATATTTAGAGAGTTGACTATTGAATCACATTAAAATTGCCAATAATGAGGAAATAACATTAAATTGGTGTAAAAAGAAGTCGTGTGATGCACACATCAGCTCGTTTTCGTGTTTTATTTTCGGAGCTATCCGAATAGGCGAGTTTGTAAAATAAAGCAAAGGCACAATAGATGACAAAAGTGCAAAAAAGAAAGGAAAAAGGTAAGAACTTTGCAGTAGCCTTCCCACGGAAATTATAGTGTCAGCAGATTGGTTACTATTTTGATTTAGACCATTTAAAAAATTGAAACTTCAAAGTAGAGGTGATCCTTCTTGAAAAAGAGAGTAATGGTTAAATCATGCCTGTCTAATTTTTCAAATAAGTAAATGCTAATGAAAAATGATTTGAATACTGAATATTATAGTATAAAATAGTTCACATGTAGAGATGAACGAAACATCCGCCTACATCAACTCAGATGTGTTTATGAAGTTTCTGAAGAATTATTGTATCCCTAGAAAAGAACCTGGGAAAGTTCTCCTCATTTTAGATGGCCACGCATTCCATTGCTCAGATGTGGCAGTATTAGATTTAGCTGCAGAAAATGACGTTACTCTTTTCTGTTTTCCAAGCCCCACCACTTACTATTTACAGCCACTTGATTGCTCGCTTTTTAAAGCACTGAAAACTTACTGGCAACAAGCACTGAACTCATGGATACACAACTATCTAGATCAAAACGTTTCAAGACTTCAATTTGGATCTCTTTTGAATGCAGCTTGAAGTAAGGCAGTCACAGCAGGGAATGCCACTTCTGGGTTTTCAGCTACTGGGATTTTCCCCAAGAACCCACAAGCAAACCCACAGCATGTGTTTGCTATTTCTGATGATTTCAGCTATAATACAGCTGCTAATGCCACAAAAGGAGCATGTGACATGCCTATACCAACAGTTGCTTCCACCAGCGAAGCTATTTGCAGTGAAATGTCATCATCAGTTGTCTCCACCATCACAGAACACAGGATTTCCTGTCTAAAAGCAATTCCTCTGGTCAAAAAACCTAAACCATCCGGACGTAAAAATCAAATATCATAAGTCTTAACTAATTTCGAGAGGAGAGCAACTATGCGCGAAAAGGCCCGAGGAAAGCTAGAAAAGGCGGGTAAGATCAAAACACATAACAATAAACCTTCGAAAATATAGAAGAAAAAGAGACATGTCAGCTCGTCATCTTCAAGTAAAGAAATTCCTCTAGATACCAGTGGTGACAGTTTTGATGACAATAATAGTCACGATTTTTGTGCTGTGTGTAAAGGGTAAGTACTTTTATGCTAAAAAAGGTCCCAAGTGTGACTAGATTCAGTGCATCGAATGCAACAAATGATTGCATGAAGATTGCAATGATGATCATTTGCATTGAGTGAAATGTTGTGTAGGCTATTACCCGAGCCTCTTCTGCTATTTTTTTTTGCCAACTAATTATGACTGAATTTAATTTGTTTTTTTATATAGTTATTGTTATGTAAATTCACATTTAATTTTGCAATACTTGTCTTATTTTTTTTATGTATTGTGTTGTGGCATCTTACACCATATCTGTTGGCAACTTCCCCATATATAGGGGGAACATGCCACAAATAAATGATTTTCTTTGACATCCAATTTCTTATTTGATTTTATACTTTGAAGAGTATTGTATAAATAATCAATTAAATGTTGAAAAATAAAGTGCATTTTTTTCATGAGCTTGTTGTTTCAAATTTTACTGCAATTATCGAAAATCCCTTAACTGTGGCATTTTCCCCCGATTTACCTTATATTGATCTCGGGATATAGCGATCCCCTGGTTATAGCAAGCGAACCCCTTTAATGATCCGAACTGAAGCCCTATGACAGTAGGTATACAGAATTGTGGACTTGTTTGCAATAGTTGACTAAAAAATTCGGGAAATGCTTATAAAATTCAAAAGCTTGCTACCGAAATTTCATATTTCTTCTATGTTATAGATATTTTTTTTAAATAATTAATTTTCGTAGATTGCTTATAAATGAGTACAATATAAATAATACTAATATTTAATTTTATTGTCCTAATTGATAATGGCAACGTCGTACAAATGAGAGTTTTTTTTTTTTTTTTTTTGAAGTCTCTTAGCGAATTTGGATATTTATTTTTGGAAAAATTAGATGCAACGAACCTTGTTTATAGCGATGTGTTACGTCAGTCCGTAGAGTGTTCGTTATAGTGGGGTTTGTTATTACAATATTACTATTAATCAAGAATCACAAATCTATTTATAAGAAAGCATGTAAATAAGCGAAAGGAAAGCTACATTCGATCAAGAAAGTAAGTAAATACACATTAAAACATAACTTGCTTTCTCTATGAGCGCTTTAGGAATCCTCGATTTAGGTTTAGAAACTTTAGATTAAATGAAAACTTTAAAAAAAGACTAAATGGAAAGAAATTTGTATGCTAATGAGCACAACAGAAATATTTTCTTTCTGTGTTTTTATATTCGCAGAATGTTTACTTTCAACAAGCTTTAATCCGTAAGAAAGCTAACATGAAAACTAGAGATATTTTTCTCTTACTTCTTGTTTTACTCTTTTCAAATCCGAACTCCCATAGATTTTAGCTGTTGAAAACACGCGGGAATATATTTTTGAAGGAAAAACTATTGCTGCGCACGCTACATATTACTAGGGCATGTTTAGCTAGGCGCGCTACATATAAATGAAAACATTTTTCTCGAGTTAATGCATAAGTAAATCTGTATTTCTCTTTCTCTCTCTCTCTCTCAATATAAATTATTTTGTGATGAATTTAATCACTGAGTGGAAATGTTTTATTCAAAAAAATATGCTTAAATCTCAAATACACTCAATATTGTACATGAACATTTCAGTTAAATATAACCAGACAATTTTGAAATTGAAGTTATTTTTTTATCAGTGATAAATGATGTCAAATGCACAAATAAAAAAATCAAGTTCTCGTTTGGGTTAAATTTGCTGATTTTCAACAGAAAAAAGATAAAATAAAAAGATCGTATTGAAATGTTTCGTAGCTATAATCCCAAAATATTATAATATAAACTTAACACACTAAAACTTTAAATCTCAAATTTACTGAATCGTAAAATTATATTTTCTACATTTATTATAGTAATGCTTGCTGTTTACTAGTGAAATTTTGTGAAAAGATTTCATTGCAATTAGATAAGCAATTTCACTGAAATAATGTAAATATTTATGATTAAGATCTAGATGAAAAGTAAACAGGATTGAAGAAATTTATATGCGATGGATCCTTTGCTCATAAATTTTAATTTAGCTCATCCTTTCGTTTAAATAAATTGCATTATACAGGAAACATGCTCTCTTTTAGCATCCGACCAATGTTTCAACTTATAAAATTTGAATCGCATATTGCATAATACGTTACAGGCATAGGATTTCCGAAGAGAAATGCGGCAGACTTAATAAGTTCTTCTTTGAAGTACATTTTTCTATTAAACCTTGAAATCTCTCAGAGCCTGAAAATGTTGATGCCATTCAAAAAGTAGACGCGATCATCTCTTACTTTATTTCGCCTTTCTACCTCCGGCGAGTAGCAGCTTCCATCTTTTATTCAACAAGCATTATTTCGCTCTTCAACTTTTATCCGAGAACAACGAATAAAATATTGATGGATTTCCTTTCTTCTGATCCTGTTTTTTGGTATACTCTGCTCTCCTAAGACAAGTACTTGTCATCTAAGGCCAAGTAAAATCCCAAAATGTAAAATTTCAATGTCCTTACCTCAGAAAGGGTAAACGCTTTCGACAGTCACGGAATGGATAAAATTCACTCCTTCTCTCAAAACGCTGATCATTCAAAATAAAATCAATGCCTTGAGCTTGCAAACTGGACCATAAAGGTAGAGCACTACGAAGACAAATGTCCTGAGTTGTAAATTTTATATGTTGAGAGATTTAATGTCGCATTTTCGGTATTGATTCCCAAAATTAAGGGATGCTAGAATAAATCAAAGCTATTTCTACGGTTCATGTAAGTCAAAATAAAATTATTTTCTTTCATTAAATAATGATAAAAATGGAGAGGTAAAGTTGTTGTTTGGTATATTCGCTCTTGTAATTCTCATCTTAGGCCAAGTAACTTTCTTAAAATGTAAAATTTTGATGCCGTTACTTCAGAAAGGGTAAACGCTTCCGACAGTCAAGAAATGGATAAAATTCACTCCCTCTCTCAAAAAACTGATCAATCAAAATGAAATCAATGCCTTGAATAAGCTAACTGGACCATAAAAGTCACTAACAAAGATAAACTTCCTTTTTTGCACATTTTATATGTTGAGAGATTTAAAGTCTTTTTTTTTTGGGGGGGGGGGTCTTTATTCTCAGAATTAAGAGAAGCAATAAGGTATCAAATCTAATTTCTATGACTCAATATGAAAATAAGACTGCTTTTTAAAACATATTTTTTGATTAATTAATGATAAAGATGAGAGAAAAAAGTGTTTGTTTGTTATGGTCGCTCTTACAAGACAAGTGATTATCATCTAAAATCAAGTAAAATCCTAAAATATAAAATTTCGATGTCCTTACTGCAGAAAGGGTAAACGTTTCTGACAGTAGCAAAATGGATAAAATTGTCTCCTCTCAAAAATAAATATAACTACAATTCACGTGAAAAAAAAAACCTAGTTTTATAATCATTTAGTAGTTAATTACAAAGAGAGAAAAACGAAGGCGGAATGCAGTACACTATAGTTAAAATGTACGTTTTTTCCGTAATATGGCACTTAAAGTTATGTTTTTTGCTATTGATATTTAACTAGTTTCTCTGCTAATTCTCAGTATTTTGCTCTAAGGTTTTTTCAATACACTCAAGAAGATAAAAGTAATAGTTATAAAATTATTTTAAATGTCGGAGTGACTCAACACAAGAAATTTAGTAATACCATGCATCTATAGGTGTCACAAAAGTCGTGAATTATTTTGAGACAAAAAATTTGATGTACACACATCTTAATTTATAATTTTCAAAATAAAATATTTCATAGAAGCAACTTTTTTGACATTATTTGAAAAAAAATGACAAATAAAAATTTCTGCAATACCAAAGCACAAACTTGTAGCCTAAGTTCTTTATCATTTCCAACTTCCCCATACTACAGCCATAAATATTCTTTCTCTTTATATATATATATATATATTTTTTTTTACAACGCGCAGTTTTATATCGCGTACAGTTACAGGAAGTAAGCCGTTGCCTCTACCCTGATTTTGTAGTACATTTTAGCATAACTTCAATTTTTTGTTGAAAATGGGGTGTCGTGCTAGCTTAATATAGAAGAGAAGACATTTTTGTGTACATTTTTAGGCTTAAAAGTCACTAGTTTCTACATAGAAGCTTTCAATTTGCCTCTAACTTTGTAAAATTCGAAACTAGTAGTGAACACAACAAGATAAAAAGTTTTACAATTGAATGTGATCAGTACGTAGTTAAACAAAGAGCAATCTCTGACGAGTTCATCATTTAACTGTTTTCATGTTTTAATCATATTGTGTTCAAATTTAAGCAAATTTTGAATCAATAATTCTGTGCTCAAACCAATTACATAACTCAAATCAGAAGTCGAAAAGGTTTCAAGTATTGTATTTATTAATTTTCGTTAAGTTTTAATCATAGCGTTTTTACTTAACTCAACATGGTTCTAGTTTATAGCAGTTTTTGATCTATTCTTTACTCGAAAACAATGGCCATCAACTAAAAAGATCATTTTAAAGAAACAGATAATCTCGCAGAAAAATATGTTGCCCGTGTGGCTATCGGGCAAAGGACCTTTTGCGACAGGAAAAGGTTTTTAGAAAGACCCATATGCGACCTCCAAAAGATTTTTAATCAAAACAATTTTAGGTGGTTAACAACAGGAGCTATGGTTTTCGCACCAAAGCGGTGATGACTTCTTCCCAACAGCACACTTTTCTGTGAAACCTGCTATAGGTGTCGTTCACAAATGATGTCACGCTTTGAGGGGAGGGGAGGGGATTCGTGAAACTGTGACAGTTTATGACAAGGGAGGGAGGGGGTAGTAAAAGTGTGACAGCATATATATATATATTTTTACTATACGTTTATGAAAATTAGCATAACATATGACAGGGGGTTGGGAGGGATGATGAAATGTGACACGTTGTGAAAAATTGGGGGGGGGGGGTTCAAAAACGTTAAAAAAAGGGGTGACTTCATTTATGGGCCGGCTCATGGGGTAAATTTCAAATTGACTTACTGCTGAAGAGGCTTGTTACCTGAGACACATCGAGCCACTTCATAAAACTGGCGATAAAATATTTTATAAAGTGTGGAGTAGGTAACGTGAAGTACTTGTTCAATTAACGTTAAATTTATTATTCAAATTGAGTTTTGTTTTGAAGCTCGAAAGCGAGTAAAAACTACCTGCATTTCAATCGATGTCAGCTAAGATTTACATAAACTAAGGTTCTTTGTAGCTTCCTATTGGGTAGCTGGCTTTTAGTTAGATTCAAATAGTTCTTGAAAACAAAATGCAGTTAGATTTTTTTTTAATGTAAATAAACTAAAATTAGATTTATATGTAGTTGCATGTGTGTTGTATGTCTGCGACCTTAAGAACACACTACTCTATATAAAATAAAATATTTACCCTCAACTGTGCCTTATTGTTTGAAAATCCGAATTCACCATGGAGTTAGTAAAATATTCATTTTGTTTCATATTTTCAAATTAGTTTTGTAGGCAAAATAACTGGGGATTAGATTTATCTATTTATCACGTGACACTTTATTAGTTTACGAACATTTTAGCTGAATTTGTTACCGTTAAATTATCGTCCGAACAGTTTAAGCTCATTTTTAACACATACTAACTAACTTCCGAAAACTGTAGCATATTTGTGAACTTACAATTAATTTATCATCATAATATTCCGTTTGTAAATTGATAATAAATGTTCGAATGCAAATCATTGCCCTTTTACCGTTCAATCGTGTCATTTGATGCGAGAGGTTTTAAAACAATTTGAATTTCATTCGTGGAGCTGTCTTTCAATTTATCTAATAGTAATTATTTTCCAGTTCAGGTGTTACTAAACTTGAATATCAGTAATGCTAACTTTGACCTGTGTTAATAGAAGTGATTGATAATACTAAATATTACCATGCTTTTATAAAGCTTTTTGTATCAATCTGTCACCAATCTTTTTCAATTAATTGAACTAATTTTATTACAATTTTATGCATTCACTATCAGAACTATTATTAAGACTGAATGTCTATGTATGCAAATCTGTTTTAGATTACCGTAAAATGATCCAACTATGAACCACTTTTCGATGTTTTCAATTAAAATTCCGTGTAAATCTTTGATTTAAAAATTTGAGGACTTAAGCAATGGTAGATATACATCTCCTCTTTCGAGATGAAGTGTTTAAAAAAAATCTAAGTTGGAAAGAAGAAGAAGGAGAATTTTTCCCCGTGGCCCATAGTTGTACCCCTACGGGGTACAACTATGGGCCACCTCATTTTAACCTAGAAAACACAGTGAAAACTTAATCTGGCCTATTGTTTTCTGAGACTACATGTTGTACTCTGCTTGAAACTGTATAAATAATTTTTTTAGTCCATCATTTACCTTTTTTATTTAATTTTGAAAGACTTAATCATCACTTGTCGTTGTGAGTGATTAATAAAGTTCAACATGGTAAACGTAGGTAACGTTCTTTATTATCTGTCTAGGGTTTCACATAGAAACATTTGAAAACTAGAAAAATCTCACCAACTAAAGGCTAGGTACCTATACATAAGTCTCGGAAAATACGGAGGCCTGACAAATTTTAAACGAGATCAAAAAAAAAAAAAAAAAATTTTTTTTGAATCATTTTTATTTTTGCTACAAACTTTCAATATGAGTGCTCTGCATCTGATTTTAAATATTTTTTTCAATTTGAAGTATGCATCTAAGACTAACGGTTGCGAATATAGAGGTCTTACAGGTTAAAACGGAGCTCCCTGTACAGGAAATTATAAACTTACTTTAGTAAAAGAACTAACATTTTGCTTAAAATACGTACATACTTAGTATGCATTTCCAGTCGCTATAAATATTTATAGTTTTTGAACATAATTTAAGTTAAATATAATTTGTACAATTCTTCCATGAAATCTGATGTTTGCTTTTCTCTTTTCCATTTTCATTTTCGTTTTTTTTTCCTTTTTTTTCTTGTGTGTGCATATTATCAAGTTTGAATTTTTTTTAAATATTCTATTCTTAATTTGTACTTATTAAAGCTAGCTTACTAGCTTTAAAACATTTTTTAGAGTTTATTGTGCAGGAATATACGGTAAAAAGATTAAATCTTTCAATCATTTATTGTGTATTGTATTTTTGGATCGATTTATCGAAACCTTCGATGATTTAATTTTGTTCATTAATGTCCCACCACTAGATTCAAGACTACTTGCTGCTCCATTTTGCAATCATAGTGTACTCTTCTAACACAAAACGTGAAAAAAATTATTCATCTACTTTTCCTAATTACTTGGAGTTTAGTTTATCTTTACATTTCTTTTACATGTATTGTTCTTACCATGTTAGAAAAACACTCGAAAAATAAGTTCAAAGAATAATTTTAAAAGGTAAAACTACAGTATGTAAAAAAAAAAATTCAAATGTGAAAATCTGAAAATTTTTAGTTTATCAGTTTGAAATAATTTACAGCTTTAAATTTGATTCTATCACAATTCTCGAACTGTTAATAAGCCTATCGGACACCTGTGTTGCTGTGTTTCGTAGGTGCTGCAACGTTAGAGGTGCAATATTGGAGAATACTCTTCCATTTGTGATGAGGTATGATTTCCAAGTCCCATAGAGTAACAAAAAAAAAAGGCTTAGTCTTTTCAATTGTACGCTCTACACACTAAAGTAAACCAGTTGAGTTGACTCGGTTCAGCTCTAAACTCAGTCATTGTGGAACAGCTGCTCGAATAAACTCTTCTTAGTCCAGTGGTGTGAGACATGAAACTATTAATTTTTAATGTATCCTTTACTTTCAAGAAGTTTATTCAACTAAGTAAGTTACATCGTGTGAACACAACGAAAAACGCCAGTCAACTAGCTGACAAGCAACTTTTTTGAAAAGTTGGTTCAACTAATCACCATGTGCGTAGGACGCCTTAAGTTCCTGAAAATTCCAGTAATGTAGAGTTTTTTTTGGAATTCTAACTAGATACTTAAGGTAGCAGTATGCAAAAATTATCGTCGTGTGTACCAGAACTATCATTCTGTCAAATTAGAGATAGGCTGATAGGCACTTTTTCGTTATATTTTTATCTTTAACAAAGCAACACGTTTCACGTTACCTTCCCCACATGTATCGTCACTAGTATATAATTCTTTCTTCCACAGATAAACAAGTCTAGGGCTGATAATCAGTCTTAACTTTTCGAGCTTTCATTTTGATTTTGGGACAAACAAAAAAGTTTTGTTGAAGAAAACAAAATCCTATCTCAAGCTTAATAAATGTAGCAAATACTAACTAATATAGAGGAGTTCTGCGTGAAGAAAATTACTGCTCTCAGAGAAAAATATCTAAATTGAAAAATTCTGTGGTTGGAATTCTATGTAGAGATATTGGTCCCTCAATGCTTGTTATTGCTTTCAACACAGATTGGATATTAATTACCAAATGTGGTTGTTACTGATATTTGTAAATTTATCCTTCACTGTGTTTTACAATTTTTATTTCTCAATTTATTATCGACTACAGTACTTTATATTTCTTCCCGTTATTTAATTTAATTATCGTCTGCGCTATTTATTGTTTTTTTAAGGTAAAAACTCTAAAAGAAATTAGAGAGAAAACTTGAAATGTTGAGTGTAAATGTAAAGGACGATTGTTCTTTTCCTCTCCGCTTTTGGCAGAAAATAATATTTCAAAAAACTGATTAACAGTAAATTAAACGGTTATGTTTTCAAGTAAGAAATAGATTTTTATTTACCAAACAGAAGAAAATTGTGGATTTTAAAATTCCATAGTAGTGGAATGGAAGAAAGAGTAAGCAAGACCAAAAGAACAACCAAGTGAACCAAAAGAAGAAGTAAAACCATATTTTTTTTTTTGGAGGATTGTGAAAAATAAAATACTATACAATTGATTAACATTTAATAGATTAATCTTTAACTTACACAGAAACGTTTAAGAAAATTAAACAGGCACTACTTCTAGCACATTTATTTTAGCCACACTTTAAAGCACTAGAGAATACGATATTCATTGCCTCACTTTCTTCTGAAGGCCTATAAAGGCAAACTTTAGCTTGGTTTGGAATATATATGCACAAAGTGTAAAGGAAAAGTCATGTAGATCCCGTTTTATTCAGATAATAGCATTGATTTCAGATTAGGAAGCAAGTGGGATAGAATTAGCAGCGGAGTATTAAAACTGGGGTAAAATATTCGATAAAACACCGGAACTCACCCTACTATCTTCTGGAAAAGCCATTATTGCACCTCACAGGAGTTTTAAAATTAACCGAAGACGATAATTTCTTACAGGAAGTAGAAATGTCAAACAGTATAAGTAAAAGCCATTGTGGGTTGGTAATCCTTTGTTATTTTTATGTGTAAAACAACGAATACTGAAGTTTTAATTGTCTTATCTATCAAACATAAACTTTTATATGAAGAATGAAATGCTGACAACTTATAATTATAAGCATAAAATTAAGAGAAGGTGTTTTATCTTATGTTCTTTATCGTTGCTTCCTAAATTTTTAAAACGAGAATCAACGGCGAAATGTGATAAATGATCCATGATTAACTGTAAATTAATTGTTCACATTGTTTCCTTGTAGTATATAAAGAAAGAGTTTTTACTTAAATAATAATGTTAAACAATATAAAAAGCAATGGAGCTTTTTAAAATAATCATTTTTAACTCTAGACAGCAGCCAGCAGTAAAATATTGCGGATTAAGTTCAGCGAACGTAAAGGATTTAAGTGTAGTGTAATAAAACTTTTAATTAAAGTTAATTTTTTGCCTCGCGATAATCCTTAGGAGATAAATAAATAAAAAATATAAAATAAACCCCGCAAAGAAAGCAGTAATCTTTAACCATAAAAAAGAGGAGTGAAGTTTTTGTTTTACGTGATTGTAAGAACTAATCATTATGCAGGATACGTTGTTTTCGTCGAACTGAAAACGTCTAGAAAACATAAAAAATATAAGTTAATTAATAATGAATGTACATTTTTACTAGTTACAAGCATTTCTTTCTAACATTGAATGTAATTAAATCTATTGTCGATTCCCTAACTATTTGATATTCATGTTAAAAAAGAAATTATTGGGTAACTTGAAAAATTTGGAGAAATACAGAAAACTTTTTAACGAAGCATCAACCTCTAGAAGCTTTTTTTTTTTTTTCTTAAATTTTTTTTACGAGAAATAAATTTTTTAAGCGGTGTGAATGATCGAATTAAAATTATTTGAAAAATTGAGAAACAGTTCAATTTAGTATTTTTCATTTGAAATAATGAAGAAGAAATTCGTTTAAAAATAATTGAGCCAACTTTATCAAATCTCTTTATGGGTATTTTAACATGACCAGCCATATCTCTCAATTCTCTTAGGCTCCAAAATATTTCAAGAGCTTCATTTCATTACCTTTTTTCAGAGTTAACAAATAAACTAGAACGAAAGTATAACTGATGTGAAAAGAGAATAAGTACGTAAATTTGTAAAGTACATTCAGTTCAATGGTTTAAATGTGAGGAATCCTGCTTCAGTCAATTACACAACGAATATTTTAGCTAGAATTATTTCAAGCTAAGCAGATCTTTTTAAATATAAATTAAATAAATATTTAAAAAAAAAAATAAATAACATTTAAAAAAGAAAATTTGAATTTTTGGCATTTTGAATTCAAATTATGTTTTTGGCAATCACGAGCGTGTATGCAGGCGTGTGTGTGTACGCGCGTGTGTGTATGTCGGCGTATGTATCTATGCGCGCGCGTGTGTGTAGACGTGTTTGTGTACACGCGTGTGTGTATGTAGGCGTATGTATCTATGCGCGCGCGTGTGTGTGTAGACGTGTATGCGTACACGCGTGTGTAAGCAGTGGTGTGTGTGTAGGATATGGACGCAACCTGGAGACAGTGCTCGCTGGAGGAGCTGCATCGGGAGGGGCCGGTCGATGGAGATGCTGCAGAGGACGGCGGGGAAAAAATAAAATCAAAAGACGTCTTAACAGTCAAATGAAAAAAATAAGCAATTTGTGATAGCTCAAAAAATTAATAAGTAAAATAAGTTATCAAATAAAATGTAAAATACAAGGTGTGATTCAGCAGTTTCAAGTCGTTTTTTTTTTTTTTTTTTTTTTTTTTTTTTTTTTTTTTCGAGAAGGAGAGAGCGCGTGGACCGGCCGGGGAAGTAGGGAGTGTGGGGAAGTTGTAGTAGAATTTTAAATGTAATTGTTAAAGGACTTAGATTTTTGCGTTGTGTGAAATATGTATGTATAACCCATTCGTATCACGATCCTCCCCAGTTTGTGCAAGTGCATAGAAAAAGGTAATGTATCCATGGTGACTTATCATCTGGGATTGGAGATATAAAAATGTTACCTGGAGAAATGAGGACACAAATTGTAGATAAAAAGACGATACATTTACTGTTACTTTGGGGACATGACTGGCTGGTGCGGATGCCGGCGATCTCCTTCCATTAACTCCACATATATCCGGACTCCAGAAAATAAATGGACGATCACACAATGGAACGCTTCATATCATCACTTTGGGCATGGTTCAGTTCGTATGGCACAGTTCTGATCCCGGTGAGCAGCGGGCAGCCCTGCCCGATCCATTCCTAGAGGACCTCTTTCTCATTCACGAAACGCAGTTGATGAGTCCATGCGAAATTCCACGCTCTCGGGTCATTTATATCTTTCACTATTCAGGACCGTAGTGGAGCGTTCAGGCGATTCTTACATGTCCGCCGGTCATCTGATGTAGAACTTATTTTATATATATTCCATTTTAAATAAAAAAAAAGACGGGTGATGATAATTGTTGAAGAGAAAAAAAAGGAGACACGACGATACAGGCAACGGATATGGCTCAACTGACTTTTTCCCACTTGCGCCACAGCCGAGCTCAACTCTGTGTTGCCATACACATTTTTAAAACATTTCGACCGAAGTGCTTCTTCTTCTGTCCGAGAGCAATGGAGGTCAGCGTTGCGTACATAGAGATCAAGGATAGTGGAGAAAGAGAGGAGATCCGTAAAATATATGTCGAGCTTCACGACATATTCTCCCCCCTGACACAGTTAAGAAAAATCTAAAGCCAAACAAACAAAAAACGAAAACCCCAAAAAATTTTTTTTGTATACGAAACCCTATCACTAACCAACATCTCGCATTAACCAGTCACTTACATGGGTGCTTACATAAACCAGTACCTCAGACGGTACCTTTGAAAAAGCTTGATTAAACAATCATAAAAATATACATGATATACAAAAAGGAAGTATCTAGTAATTCATACATACTTATATGCATCAGAACAGTATGTCAGAAAATAATTTGTTGATGACAAATTATTATTATTATTATTTTTCCACAAGCATATACCCTCAAGTGATAACTCGAGTACTTCACTCAAGAAGGTTCAACTCGTTGTACTTACTCTTAATCCTGATTTTTTCTTTTTTTGATACTTCAACAGAAAAAACATATTAGTTTCAATTTTAAGAAAAACATGAGAAAAATTTTTTTTGAAATCTTCACAACCAAACATTTTCAAATGGTGAAAATAGTACGTAAAATAGTGTATAAGTTTAACTAACATATAATCAAAGTATATTCGACTATGCTTCACAATTGTTATGAATGTATACTCCTCCTTTGTATTCATTTTAATTGCAAAATTTGCATCAGTGGCAAACACTATCTTGACAGTTCACCAAAAAAGTTCTTAGTTTCAGTCACTAAATTTTTTTTTTGAAGAAAACAAAATTTTTTTTTGAAAAGTTCATTTGGCTTTGATGTTGAAAGATGATTGTCACAATTGCTCATAATTAAACTGTCATCTGATTGTAAATTACCAATTTTTTTTATACACACTGTACTTCAATCAAATTTTGTAAAGACACATTAAAAATTATAAACAAACAATGCAAATTAAAATATTGAAAAAAACTATGTACAAAATATTCGAAGACACCAGTTTTCAGATCACTCCAACACAGCCATGTGTATATGTAAGTTCAAACTGATTATGTGTGAATACAAATCACTTCAATCCTTTGGAAAACATCACAATATCCTCCCCTTAAAAATTTTGCAAAAGAGGTAAACTAAAGTGTATGAAACAAATATTAAACCAAATAAAAACCAAGAAATTACCTTCATAATGAAAATTTAAGCTGCCATCACCAGAGGGAATTTTTTTTTTTTTAAACAAAAAAAAAAAAAAAAAAAAAAACCAAAATTCAAAACAAACAAGATCTGTAAACAAAACAAATATGATGCCAGCATCAAAATAACAAACGTAAACAAATAAAGTTTGAATTGAAGAGAAAACCTTAACCTGATCAGTGTGCACCCTGACTCAAGAAAAGTGAAAAAAATTATTGACAACTTCTTAAGTAATACCTTGTTTTATACACTTGAGTTTGTTCCTCGACATTAGAGCTATTTCCCTGATAATGTTGTTTCCTATGGATTGCAGGTCTTAATCTATCAACATGAACTTTAAATGTATTTGCAAAAGAGTTGTTGGCAAACCTAATTAAATAATTCACTGCGTTACATCTTTTAATAACCTGATATGGCCCAGTAAATTTTGGTTTAAATTTGTCCTTAGATCTTAAGTACACTATTTGCCCTTCCTTGATATCCCTGAGCTTAGCATTTTCATGTTGCTTCACATTTTGCTCATATTGTTTTCTCTCTAAATTTGAAAAGGCTGTGGTATACTGTTTCTGTAAGGTTTCAAGGACATGTGCCATATATTGAGTTTTGTCCAATTGAACACATTTTATATCAGGGTTATATGTATCAAAAATCAAAGCCAATTCTATACCAAAGTGAAGAGAATTAGGAGTAAAACCCGTTGAGCTGTGTACAGAACCATTATACAAATTCTGGTGAATTTTTAGCGCATGTGAAAAATTATACCCTTCTTCTTGCATTGCTAAAATAGTGGCCTTTATTCCGGTATTTATCCTTTCACTTTTTCCGTTGGCTTGTGGTCTACCTGAAGAAGTGTGTCTTAGTTTAATACCCAATGTTTTTGACAAGGTCTCACACATTTCAGCTGTAAATTGTGAGCCTAAATCTGTTAAATTTACAGCGGGTCTCCCAAAAATGCTTATATATGTAAACAAATGCTTTGTAACAGATTCCGCAGAAATGTTCGACATTTGGTATAATTGCATATGTCTACTGAAATTGTCAAGCACAGTAAGTACATATTGTCCATTCCCTAGGGGGCCCAAAATGTCGCAAGAAATTTGATGACCTGGTTCATGAGGAATAAAATTTTTGCCTAAAGGAGCTTTTTGCATAGCATAAGGCTTCAATTTAATGCATTTATCACAAGAATAAACCCAATTCAATGTTTCAGCATACATTCCTACCCAAAAATATTTTTGTTTAATGAACTCATAAGTTTTTGCTAACCCTTGATGAGCCAAGCGAGCAATTGCCATAACCTTAGGTCTCAGTGACTTAGGAACAACAATTTTATGTACTACTTCATTATTTTTCTTGTCGTTGAAAGCATACATCAGTACCTTACTTGAAGGGTGGATAAAATATTGGTCCACTTTTTTAGTTCTACGTTTTGACGACATTTTTTGTAAAATTACAGCTAATTCACAATCTTTTTGCTTGTCTAAATGACTCATCAGAAATTTCTAACTTAGGGTCATGTGGGTTCCGATTAGAAACATTTAGCTGATTTACAAACTCATAGGTGTCATTATTTTCCTGATTGTTATTACTACAATTTTGAGTTTCCCTAGAGCTACTAGTCATACTTCTAAAATTTTCCTGCCAATTATCTAGACTACCCTCGGTTTCGTCCTCATCCTCTATATTTATAATGGGTAAAATTGCACTAGAATTTAAAAGATCTTGATTTTCTTTTAAACTTTCATTTGGTAACTGTTCAGAAATTCTAGAGATAAAATCCGAAAGCACATTTAATTCCCTTTTTATAAATTTCATGGTAAATGTATATTCACTTAATTGTAATAGCCATCTAGTAGTCAAATCAGCAGGCGATGAAATCTTTTTATAATGCTGCAGTGGTAGACTATCAGTCAATATACAAAAATGACGTGAATAAAGATGGTATTTAAATGCTTGTACCCCTTTTACAATTGCCATTAACTCAAGTTTAATTGCAGGATACCTTTTCTCATGTTTGGAGAGTGCTAACCGGGTGTAATTTCCCGTCATGTTCCTGCATTAGTACCGCAGCAATCGCTATGCCACTAGCATCAGTATTTAGTACGAATTCTTTATTCCAGTCAGGAAGTTTTACAAAAGGTGCAGCGAAAAAATTTCTTTGCAACAAATTAAATGCTCTAGTGTGTTCAGAAGTCCACTTAAACTTATTTTTATGAGATGTTAGTTCAGTAAGTGGTTTAGTAAGTTCCGCATATGAGGGAATCAAATGTCTGTAGTAACCACATAATCCTACAAATCTCTTGACTTGTTCTGAAGTTTTGGGAATAGGAAATGAAGTTACTTTTACGATGTTGGATTTAACAGGTGACACGATGCCCTGTGTTATGCTAAATCCTAGATAATCTATACTCGTTTTATGAAAAATACATTTTTCAGGAGATAGGGTTATGTTATATTTCTGGAAAGAACGAACGGAAGCTGCGGCAGTTGGCTTCGGAACATTGGAGAGTGCGCATCACATGCTAGAGCGGGTCATTGACCTTGGTCGAAAAATGGGAGATAAAAAAATGGAGCAGCACTTACAGCACCCCACTGCTTGAGGGATCGAGTCCGCTACATCCGCCCAGCGATCAAGGGCGATTGGATTTTCCACCACTAAAACGCAACCGCTCCCACGGCGCGCCGCCGACGAAGTTTTGTTCAAGTTCAACGTGACAACACTGCCGCAGCCACCCTACAGTCCCGACTTGGCTCCAAGAGACTTTTTCCTCTTCCCGCGAATCAAGACAGGCCTAAAGAGGAAGCGATTCGACTCCATCGACGGGAAAAAAAACAGTCCAGCAGGCTTCGACGACAGCCCTTTACAGCATGTCGCCCTAAGACTTCCAGAAGGGCTACTGACAATGGATAACGCCCTGGCTGCGCTGTGTTGCTATGCTGAAGGATCATATTTTGAAGAATTTTAGTCCACTATACTTAATTGTCCAAATAATTTCTAGTTATGAGATCAGTCTTGAAACTTTTGAATCATACCCTGTATGCTAGCAAAAATCCTAATTTTGACAAGATAATACTGAAAACAGCGTTAACTTTCTTTAAAATGTAGTTAATTTTATAACCGTTTCCAAAAAGTAAGACTAATAATTTATTCCAAATGTGTTTTTTTTCTTCACTTTTGATTCTTGCCAAAAACAAACATACATAATGGTACATGGTGGTCCTAAAACATAATAGAAAGAAAGCGATCGTTCTCAGAAAGAAAAAACAGCATGCAAAAACAGGAAATCATTTTTTGAAATATATACATGTGGGACGCCGAGCTACTGGTAATAACTATGAAAATGCTGGTATTCACTTATAAAACCACTCATTGATGACATCATTTTAGCTACTAAACATTTAATGATAACTAAACTACACATAACTAATATTTACAAAAATGATTACAATGCAGAAGTGCAGCCGTCTTGCTGCTCGTCTTTACACCACGTCTTACGTCTTTCGTCTCCTCAAAGTTATTCACTAATCAAAAGGTTTTACCGCCCTTGGCGCTATTCGTTTTGTCGCCGGACTCTACGTCGTCATCTCTTGGCGAGTTTTACATACAAGAAAGCTAAAATGTAGGAAGGGCTGTGCAAGTGTACCAGGGTGTACCAGAGTCGGCACCACAAGTTCGGCCGTCCTGCACTCGACTGGACCTCCAGGCGAACCTGAAAATATAGTAAGCAAAAAAAAAAAAAAAAAAAAAAAAACAACAATTAAACTAAAATTAAATTGGTTGAAAAAGTTTTTCGTCTTCAAAAGTTCAGTCTTTGATTTTGCTCGTCTTAAAATTTTTCGTCTTCACAAAAATGTTCGTCTGCAAATGAAAACTGTCCGTCTTTAAAAATATTTCGTCTTTAAAATTTTTTCTTCGTCCTCGTCTTTGAAAAAAATTCGTCTTCATCTTTAAAAACAAATATCGTCTTCGTCTTAAAAAATATCGTCTTCGTCTTTAAAAAATATCGTCTTCGTCTTTAAAAAATATCGTCTTCATCTTTAAAAAATGTCGTCTTCGTCTTTAAAAAATTCACCTTCGTCTTTAAAAAAAAAATCTTCGTCGTCGTGCGTTTCGTCTTTTATCATTTGTTTCGTCTTTCTTTCGTCATTTGTGTTTTCTTTCATCTTTTTCGTCTTCTTTTGGTATTCGTATTCGTTTTTCGTCTTTAAATTGAAAGTATGGACAGTTGGTTACAAAAAGTCGGTGTTCTTTTCTTCTATTTTTTACACTTCTTTGCTACTTTTAATCTTTTTTTTTTTTAATTAACATTCCGAAAAGTTGTTCCATGGTTTAAGGAATTCTGCGCATGTTGATGTGCAGTTTGGTCCTTCGTGAGTTCCTTCTTTGATGACATCAAACGTATTTCCTCCTTTCACCTTCGTTATTCTGTACGGGCCTAGGTACTTCGGTTTAAGTTTTAGGTGAGGTCCAAATTGCGTTCTTTTGATGGCGACAAAATCGTTAACTTCGTAAGGCTTCGGTTTTTTCCTTCGTAAATTGTATGTCTTCTTGTTTTCTTCCTGAATTTTAAAAATGTGTTCCTTTGCATGTTTTCTCATATCTTCTCTTTGGGCTTCAAAACTGGCTTGAAATTCAACTTCAATCATTTCTTTCAGCTTTTCAAGTCCTGCAACCTTCATCTTCGTTCCAAAAAGTAATTCAAATGGAGTTTTATCAATGCTTCTTTGATATGTTGAGTTAATGGCTTGTTGCAGTTTATTCGTGTGCTTGTACCACTGAGTAGGGTTTTCCAAGGACAATTTAGAAAGAATTGCAATAATTGTTTGATTAATTCGTTCGACTTGGCCATTTGCTCTTGGTAATCCTGTCGTTATAAAATGATGATTAATGCCTTCTTTTGCGCAGTAATCAGCAAATTCACTGGAAGTAAATGCTGGTCCTTTATCGGATATTATTTGTGAAGGGTTTCCAAATACAGTCTTTTGAAGCTCTAATTTGGCTATGGTTTCAACAGACGTCGTTGTTTTTGTTGGGTAGATCCATACAAACTTAGTAAAGGCGTCAACTACAACAAAAATGTGTTTGCAATTTTTGTTAGTACTCTCTAAGGGTCCAGTGTGGTCAACATCATACGTTTTCAGTGGGACGTCTTCTTTATGCAAGGGATGCAAAAGACCTTCTTTTTTTCCCTTTTTATGGTTCAGAAGTATACAATGGACACAGTTTCCTATTATTTTTTCTATTTTCTGTCTTAGTTTTGGGATAAAATAATATTCTTCTATTTCCTTTTCAGTATACTTGATACCTGAGTGACTTTTCTCGTGCGCATTTCTTATTATTTCTGTTTGCATATTATCTGGCACAACCACTAATTCTTTACCTTCAACAAATTTATATAATATTCCATTTCTATCACAATAATCTTCATAATCTGAAATTTTAAGTAATTCCTTAATAGTTTTAATTTCAGTATCTTTATCTTGAGCTGATTTCAGCTGTGGCAACAAATTATCGACTGAAATGCAAAACACGTCGATAGGGGAGCGGCTGAGAGCGTCAACATGTGGCATCTTGCTTCCGGGACGATGTTCAGAGTCATAATTAAATTCCTGTAGTAACAAAGCCCAACGAGCTACACGGGTACATAAGTCTCGTTTTGACAACGTTTTCTCAAACGCGGCGCAATCGGTTTCAATTTTGAAATGGATACCCAAAGGTAAACACGGAACTTCTTTATCCCTTCGATGACGGCTAGGGCCTCAAGTTCATAACTAGAATATTTCTTTTCGGCATCAGTCGTTTTTCTACTCATGAAATAGGTTGGATGAAAATTCTTTTCATTCGGTGGTTTTTGCATTAAAATACCCTTCTAGGCTAGCGTCCGTATGAAGTTCAGTCTCAAATTTAGGGTTGTAGATTCCCAAAACAGGTGTGTCAGCTAACAACATTTTTAATTGGTTGAACGCATGTTTTTCTTCGACTCCAAAATGAAATTTTCGATCCTTTTTCAAGAGATCGCTTAACGGCCTAGCTATTATGGAATATTTCGGGATAAACTTCCTAAAATATCCTGTTAAACCTAAAAAGCTTTGAACCTTTCTCAAATTAGTCGGCTCTGGAAAATTAAGAACTGCTTTAGTTTTTAAAGTAGATGGAAAAATATTTCGACCCTCGATTACATGTCCTAAAAAATCAATACGTTTTTTCAAGAAATGGGACTTCTTAAAATTGACTTCAAGTCCGTATTCGCTTGCAGTTTTTAAGACCAGTTCAAGCCGTTCAATACCTTCTTCGGGAGAGGAAGACAAAATGATTATATCATCCATATAAGGCAAAACAATACCCTTATTAATTAATTCTCGAAAAATAGTGTTGATATATCTTGTAAAGATCGCCGGAGAGTTACATAATCCGAAAGGGACTTGGCGAAATTGGTATTGTCCTTCATGAGTTACAAATGACGTATATCTTCTGCTCTCTTCACTTACATTTACATGAAAAAAAGCGTTTTTGAGGTCAATAGTACTAAAAATATTGGAGCCCTGCAGTCTATCCAAAATATCTTCAATTAGTGGAAGGGGAAATCTATCTTTTACTATAACCTTATTTAGTTTTCTATAATCAATGCATACGCGCGGTGTCCCATCTTTCTTTTTTACAATAACCACTGGACTGCAATACTCGGAGGAACTGGGTTCCACTACACCTTCTTTTAACCATTCGGCAACCTGAGCTTCGACGATCATTTTTTCTGAGAATGCCAACCTACGGGGATGATGAGATATAGGTACGTCATTTTTTACCAAAATTTTTAACTCAACATTAGTGGTTTTAATTTTTTGAGGCACATAGTTGGAAATCAATGTCTTTACTTTAGATCTTAAATCAAGAGGAATATCAGGGGAAATATTCATTTCAACTTCTTCAACACATACATTAATTGGCAAGACAGATAAAACTTCATAATGTTCTGCATCTTTGGGTTTAGCTTGAATCGTAACACCATTATCATCAATTATTGTTATTCCTTGCATCAAAACATTTAGTCCGATAATTACATCGCAAGCCATTATTTCGTTATTCACCACAACTACATCTGCTTTACATTTAAAATTGTCAATTTGAATATCACTCTCAAAAACTCCAACTGGTTTTACTTGACATTTTCCGAATCCTGACAAAACAGTATTTAAAGGAAGTAATTGAAATCGCTCACCAAGAGAATTCAATTTTTTGAAAATCGATTCCCGGATTAATGTGGCTTGTGACCCTGAATCGACAATAGCATTTTTTACCACTGAGTTACCAATTTTTACTTCTTTATTTAAATTTTTCTTCTTTGGAACATTTAAATGAGCAACGTCTGGTTTCTTATTAGGGCAATTAGAAGCTTTGTGCCCAAAATTTTCGCACTGAAAACATTTAAGCCCCTTATCCTTGTGTACACAATTTTTTGAAATGTGGTTTTTCAAACCGCAATTGTAACAAATTTTTTCTCTGTAGTTTTCCTTGTTGGTGTTATATCGCGTCTTCTCATTATTTTGTTCATAGTGTATCTTATTTTTATTGTTTAAATCTCTTTTGAAATTGGAAGTATACCCACTCTTTTTTAAGCGATCATCATTTGACATTTTTTGCTTGGTTCTGTCGAAAGGTTTCTCATTTCTAGCCAAATCATTTTTCATTACTTCGTATACTTTGAGTTTTTCTTTAAAATCATTTATATCGCGCGCTCCATAAAGAATTGTTTTATTTTCCGGTTTATCTTGAATTCCCTTTATTACATAACTGATAAGAGATATGTCATCAATACGTCCAGAAAGAGCCAATTGTTTCATCTTTAAAAAATATTCTTGCGTAGTCTCAGAATGTCGCATTTTACGCTCGCTCATTAAACTATGAAGCGAAGCCGAATTAACTTGTGTGGAATATTCGCTGATTAGCGCTTTCTTTAATTTTTCATAAGAATTAATATTTTGTTCGGTGTTGATAAATAATGCGGCATTTCCTCCAAAACAGCGTTTAGCAAAAATAAATTTTTGAACTTCAGTAAGATTAAATAACTTAGAAACACTTTCAAAAGTTTCTACCCAAGAAGAAATGTTCTCATGCGGTTCTGCATTAAATTTCGGCAGGGAGTGTTCAATATCAGAATAATGTAAAAGATAGCTCGTAGCCAAAACATTGCCTGAATCAGAATAATTAATTACAGGCGGCTGTGCTACTTTGTTTTCAATTCCCGCTGATAAATCGTCACTAATAACTTCCTCGTTCTGACCGGACTGCTGATGATCCGAGAATGAGTCATCTTCTGACTCGGAATGTTGTTCGTCAAGCTTTGACAGCGCAGCAATATCTGTCAGAAAGGAGAGAATGCTTTTTGCTAACTCAGATTTATTTCCTTCCAAGGGAATGTTCAAAAAATTTGCAATAGTTATTATTTCGTTAAGAGAAAATTTTTTCTCAATGTCTTTTAATTTATTTTTGAATTCATCTGATTCTGGGTTGAATTCAAATCCCGTAAAATTTCTTAAGCGCTTTCTATTGGAACTGTCCCCGTTATCAGAAAATATAAAACGGTGGAGAAGCACTATTTTTTCTCGCTTAAAGTCTCTGAGCGCAAAGTCAATGTTTTTAATCTCTTTCAATTGCATCTTTGAAGAAAAGAAATTCACTCACCCCTTTTCCGGATGCTTGAAATCAGATTATCCAACAGAGAATTTCAGATAGTTCACAAGGCACAGTCACATTTCACTCAGTTCTTTCTCTCTTTTTTTTTCGGAAACAGTATCAATTAGTTTTCCGGTTAATCACACTTGCAAACATTATACTCCAAAAGAATTTTATTGTAGGCGTTCCTCATATCGATCCTTAATCCCCCTTCTGAATTTTTTGTGGGACGCCGAGCTACTGGTAATAACTATGAAAATGCTGGTATTCACTTATAAAACCACTCATTGATGACATCATTTTAGCTACTAAACATTTAATGATAACTAAACTACACATAACTAATATTTACAAAAATGATTACAATGCAGAAGTGCAGCCGTCTTGCTGCTCGTCTTTACACCACGTCTTACGTCTTTCGTCTCCTCAAAGTTATTCACTAATCAAAAGGTTTTACCGCCCTTTGCGCTATTCGTTTTGTCGCCGGACTCTACGTCGTCATCTCTTGGCGAGTTTTACATACAAGAAAGCTAAAATGTAGGAAGGGCTGTGCAATAGGGTGTCCCGAAAAAAAAAATTTTCCGTTTTTCTTAATGCAAGACCTCTCAAAATTTGCGAAATCGATCGTAAATTACAAAAATAATTTAAAAAATAGAATAAAACTATATCTTCAGGGCTCTACCGATCGTCAAAATTTTGAAAAATTGTCATTTTTATGGCAACTGAAAAAGAAGTACTGTGAATAAAGTTATAAATTTACTGTGAAATAAAAGCTCGACAGCTGAAATAAAAAGATCGTGATTCGTAATATCAACACGAACAGAAAAAAAAAAAAAGAAAACATATGGTGATTACTACTGTAAATGTCTATATGGGAATAACCCCCATTTCCGCAGTAGAATCGTCCACGAAGCTTGGCGCCACGTCTCGATTTGCATGTAACAATATGTTACTGACGACTTCGACTTTGTTTGGTTTCAACTTGCTAATTCCTTTTACTTGTTTCGAGGACTTTCTTGGCTTGACTCACGGGTGTTTTCTTCGTAGCCAAAGTAATTTTAATGCTATAAAAGTACAGTTGCAATTGTTAGTGTTATATGCCGATTCTGTTAGTTTTAAGTAATGAGTTCGAGACGTAGTGAGACTACTTGTGCTATACTGGGACCCTACAAGGAACTTGATGATCGGCAGCTACCTACTGTAAAAGACGTCATAAAATTTATTTTATTTGTCAGGAGGGAACAGAAATGTATGCATAATGGAAAGGACCCTTCCAGTTCAGATATATATACAATTGTTTCTGAAAAAATCAACAGTATTTGGACAAAAGCTTCAATTCCAATCGTAACTAAGGAACGAGTAATTCAATTATTAAAATTCTATTTCGAAACGTACGTCAATTTGAAACGATACCCCAGAAGCAAACGAAGTGATAGTTTTGAAAATAAACTGAAGTGCGTTTTAGAGTCATCTGAGAAGCTCTTCGACGTTGCGGCTTGTAAGTGCCCTGTATTTGAGTCTTGTTCGTGTTTAAAACCTAAAAAAGTTCCCATCAATGAGAGAAGTTTCTTGTTGGATCAAAGAAATGACAGGAAAATGGTGATAAGAGGTGTCGATAAGAAAGAAACAGCTAAATTAATGAAACAACAGCAGAGAAAACTTGAAAGGGCAGCAAAAAAGTCTTCTACTGAAAATAACGATTCTGTCTCAGCAAATTTTGATGACGATTCGATGCGTGAATTTTCTCCAGAAACGTATCCCATAATAGAGACGAATACGGCCTCTACAGGGACACCATCAACTTCAACGACAAACAGGAATACACTGATCTTGCCAACAGTTGCTAAGGTCTGTGATAGATACGGTTTGTCGACGCGATCTGCTGCTGCTGTTGCTTCTGCAGTTTTAGCTGATGTCGGATAGGTTTCAAAAGAAGATTTAACTCTAGTTGCTGATAAACACAAAATCCACAGAGCTGTAGCTAAAGCTCGGAAAGAAGCTTCCAAAGATATTGGAAGCATTGTTATAAAAAGCATTTACTTTGATGGACGTAAAGACAAGACTCTGATAAATGAGAAAATAGGAGCTCGTTACCATCGCAAAGAAATTTTTGAAGAGCACATCTCAATTTTAGCAGAACCCGGATCAATTTATTTGGGACACACAACGCCAAGTCGTGGCACTGCAAAATCAATTCTAACTTCGATTACAGCTCTATTAGAAGGTCAATGCTTGAATTTAGAAGACGAGATTTGCGTTGGATGTGACGGAACTGCAATAAACACCGGTTGGAAGGGTGGCGTGATTCAATATTTAGAGGAGTATTTGGAAAGACCATTGCAATGGTGTGTGTGTATGCTTCATGCCAACGAATTACCCCTTCGTCATTTATTCTTGACCTTAGATGGTTGCACTTTGGGTCCTAAAGAATATTCCGGACCTATTGGAAAACAGTTAGCTGGTTGTGAAAATAAAATGACATTGTTTTTTTGCGCGGTGGATGATAATTTGCCTAATTTGCCGAAAAATGTGGTTGATGAACTAAGCACGGATCAAAAATATCTTTATGAGATTTGTCAAGCTGTATCAACTGGTTTCTGTAGTCCTGAGCTGGCAAATCGCCAACCTGGAAAAATGGCGCACTCGAGATGGCTTACTTCTGCTAATCGTATACTCAGACTTTATGTAAGTACTCTTAATCCAACAGAAAATTTGCGATTACTTGTTAACTACGTGGTTAAAGTGTACGCTCCAGTTTGGTTCTTAATCAAGCAAAAGTCATCTTTTAAGGAAGCAGCCAAACATCTTTTTCAAATGATTGTGTACTCTCGATTGTTACCCGAAAACTTGAAATCTCTTGTGTATTCTGTTATCAAAAGAAATGCTTTTTTTGCGCACCCAGAAAACCTGCTGGTCAGTATGTTGTTTGATGATAGGGAGCACATTCGGGAGTTAGCATTACGAAGAATAAAATAAGCTAGAGATGCTGAAAGTAGCACTAAACGCAGAATATTTAAAACACCAAAAATTAACTTCTCTGCTAAAGATTATACGGAAATAATTGTCTGGCAAGAGTGTCAGGTTACAGCACCACCGGTTCTTCGACATATTTCTAACGAGATCCTTCAAATTATGGCAAAAGATAATACTCGACGTTAAATCCCGGTTGTCACAAATTTGCCATTTCAACTGCGCTTGCGCACGGACATAGCTTTTTGGGCTTTCTGTTTTAAGATTTCGTGTTGCTTGTTTATATTTAGGTTGTGCTAGAGTCCCAACAAATAAATGAATGCGATTATAGAGTATTTTCACAGCGATTTCGGGATACATTATATGAAACTACGGATATGAATAACTGATAATCTTCATAAAGAAAAGAGAAAAATTACACTTCAATATTTATTTGTTTGGAAATTTTTATTTAACGTAAAAGGTAAAACATGTTATGTACTTCAAAAATGATCGGAATATTACAAATATCCGTCTTTTGCATATATTTTACGTTAGGCGTAAACAGCTTAGTATTATACATTTGTATTTAGGTTGAGGGTTCCGCTTTGTATTGGAAGTGATGCTGCAGATCGAGTACGCTCTTCTGAGGTTAAAAATTTGGCCCTGAAAAGGGCCTTTGTTGGATAGAAAAATCAGGCTCCGAATCCATTAATAATTAAGACGCAAAACTCAATCTTTACCGAGGCGTAAAAACTAAATCAAAGACAGCTTTGTAATTTCTAATTTTTATCTGTTCTTATCTCATATTAACAAATTTAAATGTTTTTCATTAGTTTGAGCAAGAGCTTCGAAATCGGCAAAGTCTGCGCGCAAGCGCAGTTGAAATGGCAAATTTGTGATAACCGGGATTTAACGTCGAGTAAAGATAATAGCTTGGAAATCGTTGACTTTCCTTGCCACTCACAATCTGTGGAAAGATGTGTTAAACTAATAACACAGGCTTCACAAAGTGTTACTAACGCTACTTCTAGAGATGGCTTCGTTAGAACCAGGTTGCAATCTCGCGCAGAAATGCCAAATTTTGGACACAAAATAAGTTTAAATTCTAAACTTTTGTCATTATTTATAAACTGTAGTTTGTTTATTTTGTTTTCTTGTGCTTTGTTTCATTAGTTTCTTAAATAAAATGCTTTCTAAACTTTATTTTTGTATTTTTTAAATCATATCGTTTAAGTCTGTCAAAAATGTGAAATATGCAAAACTTCAAAGAGCTGTAGAGCCCTGAAGATGACACGCAATTCCATTTTTTTTACCTTTTTCGTGATCTGTGAAAAATTTCGCAAATTTTGACACCTCTTGTGATAGTGTAGCTCAAATTTATTTTTTTCTCATATATGGACGGGACACCCTACTGTGCAAGTGTACCAGGGTGTACCAGAGTCGGCACCACATACATACAAATGTCATTCAAGATTCTCGATTTGTTATTCAAGAGTCTCGTAAGGTCCACCGTCCCCAGTTATAGTATTATAAAACTCGTTTTTGGATAACTTGCTGGAGTGTCGAAACCAACAAGGGCATCAAACCCACTTCTAAAGGTGATTTTAGGTCTTTTGGTGATTTAAAGCATTTTCTATAGATTATATCCTTCATTATGTCCCCATAAGAAGATTTCGCATGGATTTAAGAACGGACGATATGGGGGACATCTCTATCCCGTGCCCAGTGAATTTCTCTATATTTAATGCAATTCCATTTCCAGCCACGTGAAGATGTCCGCAGCTGTATGGGGATGAACCATATTTTGCAAGAACCAGTGCCGGTGTGTCATGTTAAGAGAACGCGCTCCAGGGCCCAACTAATGATGACCTTGTATGAACGCAACCTAACCCGCTGACTAACCAGTTTTTCTAACCATGGAACCACACAACTTAAGTAATCATGAAAAAAGTTTAAAATGGTCGCATTCGAAAAATCATATTTAGAATTTTTTTGACCCACGAACTGTGTGCTTTCGTCCCCTTGTTTTAGAGATATGTGGTCTTAAAACCTGCTGAAATCTCAAGAAAAGTTGCTAAATTTGAAGACTTGGCAAGAAATTTAAAACACCGCGCCATTTCATCGTCAGAATCATTTAAGGCATCTGATTTCCATTTTAGGTCATCTAAGGCGTGTGAAAGATGTGTTGCTTTAATCCCTTACTTGTGTGAGTTAAATTAAAGAATCACCATCAAGCCTATAAAGTGAAATGTAGTAAGCTTTATGACAACTAGAGGAACGACAAATTTACAATGAAATTAAACATAAATTGTATCATTTCATTCGTGATAATAATACATTTCAGTATACATAGTCAAGATTCAGTTAACGTTTACTCTAGCATACAACCACCGATAATCATACACGTCTCGCTACAACCGTCTATTTATATTCGCTTCGATCCGCCTTTCAGAGGGCGCTGCTCAGCAACGCATGCGCTACCGGTCTGTAATTCTAATCGTTTGCATATTATGCCCTACTTTACATGTCCTGCAATTTTCAGCTCACTAACGTAAGTCCTTCGTGGTGTTGCAATTTTCACAAAAACGAGTGTACATGTTTTTAATGGGTTATAGTTTCAGAGTTTAAATATTGATTTTCGAAATGATATTGGCATCCAAAGTGGCTGTCAAAATCGTTCACATGAAAAATAGCCCATTTTCAATGCGCTGTAGCTCAAGTGTGTTACCTTGTATCTTCTTTTTGTTGGTACCGTTAGAAAGAACACACTTTTCCAATAAAACTGTTTTTTCTTTCCGGTGGTGTTCTTTCAGATAAGCGTAAAAAACGAGCTTGAAATACTGTTTGTCACTAGCGAGAAAATCTCGTTCTACGATAAATAAAGAATGGTGAATGCCGTGAAAACCGACTAATAGGGGTTTCTCAACTGTTATTAGTCAAAAATAGTTTCTTTATTCTCTTTTAAAAAGTTCTTTTGCAAATTTAAGATGATAGAAACAGAAAAATATCCTGTTTTTGAAGCATACTGATACATCAGACAGAACAAGATAATTTTCTATTTCTATCATTTCATTTGCAAAGTATCTTTTTAAAAAATAAATAAAAAACAATTTCTGACTTATAACAGTTGCAAAATCATTATTAGTCGGTTTCTATGGCATTCACCATTCTTGATTTATTGTGGAACGAGAGTTTCTTGCTAAGGAGAAACAGCCCTTCAAGCTCGTTTTTTACGCTTATCTCAAAGAACACCACCGGAAAGAAAAAACACGTTTATAGGAAAAGATGTGTTCTTTCTAATGGTTCCAACGAAAAGAAGATGCGAGGTGACAAACTTGAGCTATAACGCTTTGAAAATGGGCTATTTTTCGCTTGAACGGTTTGATAACACCACTTTGATATTCAATATCTTTTAGAAAATCGATATTTAAGCTCTGCAACTGTGACCCATTAAAAACAAGTATTTTTACAATGGAATCACGCAGCACGAGCACATGAATTACTTTTGTTCAGATTTTATGACATCCTAAAATCCAGGAAAAATTTCCTCCATCGCGCTTTTCACAAGTTCACGCGCATGCAACACAAAATCTAATGAGCTCAAATTTATAAAAATACTTGAATATATTAACGGCTAACCGTACTTTAAGCGCCCAAAATTTCAGGCTTCCAGTGTGATAATATTTTCTGCAAAGTTAGTCTGAACTTGGTAGTTTGGCACGAAAAGCTGATCCGCCATTTCGGATCATTTTCCGGAGCTCCTAGATCCTCAGGATTCGGATCTAAGAAGCTGAAAAATTGCACAGGTTAGTTTCAAAGGCATCTCTACACCAATATAAAATTTCATCCAAATCGGAGATGGAAGTGTGGGGATGATTTGAAAAAGTAGGTCAGTTGACGTGGAATGACTCTTTTCTAAGTAAATAATTTGATTTGTCGTGTTATTCAATTGTGATTGTTTTTTATAACGTTCTTTTCTAGTATTGTTTATTTGGCGAAACATTTTAACCCGCGAGAACGCGCACTACTCGGACGAACACGAGAACGTGCAAAGGGTGTCCAGCACCCCAGTGGAGAATTTCTATAATTCACTAAGTAAAAGTTTATTTTTTCACTGACTTTTTTAACCTTTCTTATACCAAACATAACTATCACTTTAAACTTTGCAAATCAACCTATTTAATTAGTGGTTTTCGAAAAATTAAGACAAAAAATTAAAATTTATTTCATATATATACTCACTTACGTTAGTTGATGCATTCGGTACACATGGCATTAGAATATTTTTTTTTTGCAAAAAAATGTAAAGCTTTTCAAACAAGATTTTGTTCGTCGTTCTTACTACCACAGAGATAACAGCACTTGTATGACACTTTTTTTTTTGAATTGGCTCCGTTGAAAAATTAGTTCTCAAATTGTATTTTTGCTTGATGCTTGACATCGCTCTGTGATCCGCATGGTTCTTGACAAGTTGCACGATCAAGTCTTTAACTAATGGTCTCCCCCTTTTTAAATACTTATTTGATAATTTTTGTTTAAGAGCAGCAAAACACAGCAGTTGGTTGTAGCTATGTCTAGAAGAGATAAAAATACCAACATTAGTCTTTTTTCTGAAATCCACGCAGTATAATAAGCAGTTAACCAATAAATGCCTGCAGCTCATCTTTGCTGATATCATTGGCATTTCTTTATCGAGTAAAAGTATATCGAATATGTTCAATAGGTATTAGTAGACTTCATTATAAAATTCTGAATGCTTTCATCGAATAAAATTGACAATAGTTCTGAAGGTGTTGAAATATTATGCTTCGTATTTCCCAGAAAATTCTAAATAATGTTTTTTTCTGGTGTCCTTACGTTGGAACGATATTATGTCATCTTCCCTTTTGTTTGACCATCTTTTCCAATGGAAAAGTTTCATTTTTACGACTAATTATTTCGTCATCTTCAGATAAATCTTCAGTTTCACTATCAGGCATATGGCGAATATAATTTAACACTATTATCAGGCTCCTCTTCAGATTCATTTATCGATTGATCATCAATGGAAACTTCATCTAACAGCTTTTGCAAAAATATTTCATATCCTCATCATACGTCATGTAGCGCGACAATCAAACATCGACAAACCAAAGAATCACAAGGACGTGCAAGGGGTGTTTTACACCCCATATAAGGAATTCCAGGAAACCGCTGCCGGAATACACAGAGTAAACGTACCCTCCCCCCCATTAGCAAGTGACCTTCAAACCAACTACACCGAGTTTGATCCATTTTCAAATAAGGGAGCTTAAAAAGTTCGAGTAATAAAGTTGCGTGGGGTGTCAAACACCCTCTTGCGCGTCCTCGCGGGTTAAATTGCAGGAAAAAAAACCGCTTCACTCTCCAAAGGGCAGGGTTAAGGTAGCGTGGTTGCTTGGTGTGTTAAGCGATGAGCTATGCAGTTGAAGGATTATATTGAGTTTTAAAGCTACTGTAATAAATTTTTTATGTGTTTTGGCGAATTGTTTTAATTTCCAAAGAGACTTTAATAGGTTTGTTGAAAAGGTGTGTACGCATTTTAGTTGAAGAAAAATGATCATTTTACATCATAAGGGGGGTAGGGGGTGGCGTTGAGTTTTTTAATTCAACGGATTTCTTCCTTTTAATTCTTAGCACGGGTATCGCCGTGCGGGTACTGCTAGTTATCTACAAGAACTGAATAAAAGTATTTGTTCATTGAAAGTAAAAGTACAACGTATAAAGGCACAAAGTAGTAGGAAAACTGTATACACGTGTTTCGTATTTACAAGGAACCTTTTTTCAAAGAAAAATGCGTGATCTTTTGGATGAAAGGATTGTTTTTGTATGATATATTTTCATTCATAAACTTTATCTTTTGCAATGAAAAATGGGTTCGTTGTAACCCCGAAACACGTGTATGACGTTTTCCTACTATTTTTTGCATTTATACGCTGTTTTATAGAGCCGGAAAAACAAATCTTTACATTTGGATGCAATTAAAAACTTAACATGCAAATTTCTTACTATGATTTTATTCGGCATGCTCATTAGCTATTTGACCGAATATCGAAAATTCGGCCACAATCTGAATTCTAGCAGAATATTCTGGTCAATTAAAAGAAAATCAATTTCATTTGAATTTAATGATTGTTTTTTGTCCTTTTGAAGTTAAATAATATTTAATTTAAGTTTTCTCTTAGTGAAACTAGTTTATAATGACTCCTTAAAAGAATTAGAATTGATTAAGAAAAAGAATCAAGGCAATCAAGTTTGGTTGCTGTTCGTAATTGTAAAATGCAATCAATACTGAACTTTATATTATGCAATCCATCAAGTTAGGTGTCTAGAAAAAAAACGTTAATTTCGTCCTTAAATGGTTCCATCTGTACAGGAAAATTTTTTGTGCCTAAAATTAGGGCTTAATAAATGAAAGTAATGAAGTTTAACTTTAGAGAACGCAACTAAGCTTTTTAATAAATTGCCTTCGCCCGGCGAACGTTAACAATCATAGCTCATTAATTTCGCACTCTTAATTGCGATCATATTTTCAGCTAGCCCAAGGCACTACACGATATTGCAAGTGTTCAAAAGAAAAGAAAAAAATAAACTGTCAAACTTATAGGTTGTCTAGAAAATGGTTTCGTTGGGGAAAAAAATGTGTAAAATATGTTTTGTGAAAAAATTCATGCAGATGAATTTATTTTCGGAGCCATAAAAATAAGCATTTATTAATTCGAAAGACAACCATGCCTAGGATGGCACTTTAAAGTACTCAGCAACAGTTTCTTTAAAAGAAACGTAGGGGAATGTGGATCAACGCAAATAGTTAACTTAGAGTTTCAATGTGAACAAACTAGGAATTCGTTTAAAAAATTACAATACATAAAAAGAGAATACTATTTTTTATAATAAAACTTGCAGTGAAAAAAAATTTTGCTTTTGGCAGAAATTTTTTTACTTTGAAAAAAAAAGGAATATTTTCACTCTATCCCCATGTACGGAGCAAAGGAAAAAATAAAATATTTTTCTGATAAAAAGGGGTTAGACGTAGATCTACCTCCTTGTGGTGCACCCAGGTAACACATTGTGGATAAATGATCTACACTTTTAGCATTTGTCAGATATGGAATGGTAGCCGAGCTCAGGCTTGCCACGGGACATGATTGCCTACTCAAACTCCTACATCGTTTCAATATCATTTATAGCCCTCTCTGCAAGCTCTGTAATCTGGGATATATTTTGGATGGGAACAGGTGAGGAGTCGTTTGGTTTCATAGATTTTTTACTGCAGATGTTTGTTTCAGTATTTGTTCTCTATGTTTGTTGTTGTTCTTTGTTTTTGTTTTATTTGTTCTTCGGCTGTAGTGGTCATGTAAACTTTGCCATTGTAGAAAAAAAAATAATAAATATTTTCTATTTGATTCATAAAAATATTTTTCATCAAATAAATGAATAAATAAACGAATGAATGAGTATCTGAGTAAGCTATGGAAAAATAACACAAATAAATATGATCCATCTAAGAGACTTCTACAGACCTCGTAGTTGCTTCCCTAATACTAAAAGATACGTATTACTAAATGTGATGCCGCGCGTATTAGCAAACTAATAGGCGTTCTGAAAATATGTAGGTACACCACTTTTACAATAAACGAAACAAATGAAGAAATATTTTTAGAAAGTCTATATGTGTTAGGCAATAAACAATGTCCTTTCTTATTCCTTCACGCCATAACGCGTTACTTAAATGCATTTTGGCATTTTTCATAAAATACAACTTTTAAATTTTTCTAATAAAGTATAGATACTAATGAAGGAAAAATAAAATACTTTGTAACCGGTAATTTTGAAAAATCTCACATTTTTTTGTGTCTGACATAATTTAATCGAAGCCATCCTCACTCATATAAGAAGACTTATCGCTTTAAATTACTTTTTCTATTTGCGCAGACATTGCTTTTGTTATAGAAAACTACAACTGAAGTTGATCCAGACGGGTTTTTCCTTTCGGCTCTTTCTATAAAGCAATAACTTCTTCTAAATATGATTAACATTTTTATCGAACCTCATAAGATCAATGAAGTCTGTAGCGAATGATTTTTAAAGCCATATTTTTCTCAATTGGAGCCATCGACTCCTTTTTTGAGAGATATTTACCTTAATTAGAAAGATTTTTAAGAGTTGAGGAGTTAAACCGTTTAAAAAATGTATGCGTCATAAAGTAAAAGAAGAGCATTGAAGAAGTTAAATATTGTTAAATAAATCTGTAAAGACGTTATGCTTTTTCATACAATCAGTTTTTTTTAAATAACTAATATTGAAATAAAAACTGTGTGTTAATATGATGTTAGAAGCTGTCTTTTTAAAATTTAATAAATCATAAATTGCAATAGAACTTTGTTTATCTGCCTTTCTTTTATCCGCATCTCCGGATAATCCACAATTTTTTTTAGCCATATTTACATTGATCAATTTATCTAAAGTGCTGTGTTTATTAGCCAAAACAAGAAGGTTTCTTTTCATTCAAACTTTTCATTTTTTTTAACTATATGCGTAAATAATTTTTTCTGATACTACAGGAATAGTACAGTTAAGATTCGGGCATTCTTAGATGAACATTGTTTTGGTGATGAAGTAAATTTACAAATTATTTTCGGCAAAGGCCTCTTTGAATGTATTGTTTAAATATGTATGAGATAGCTCACAGTGCAACTGTAAATCTAAGGGTCTAATGAATTATAAAAATTAATCATTCAACGCTGTTTCCTAGCGCCACAAATACAAATTGTGCAAAATACTTTTGACGCTCGGCATCTGTGAGACCAAACGAATCGATGCGACAGAGCTAAAGCGATGAAATTTGAGCTGCTCTAAATAACCATTTAAATAAAATTTACTTATTTAACGATTCTGACCGTCAGAATGTCAGTAATATATTACATGCTTGAGTTCTGGAGTCCAGTGCAGGGGGGCAGCCCCGTTGTGCTTTTGATGTAATTGAAGAACGATATTTTTACCTTTACGATGTTATTTTACCATTTTAAAATGAGTCATTAATAACACTGGAGCCAATCAATACTCAACATCTCCCTTACGAATGAAGATTAATAGCTAATAAAAAATAATAAATAAATAAAAAGAAAATAATTACGATATTCTTAAAGCGCCATTTCTTTTTAAGACTTAATTGATGTGTTCTTAACTCATAAACGTCTTTAAGCTATAAAAAATATGCATTAAAATTAGTTAAACGTATTTACATCTTAATACAACTATGAGGTCAAAGAGAAAATCAATATTAAAGCATTACGACTCTATCAAAACAAGTAGGTATTAATCAAACTTTATCAACTCATGGCAACGAAAGATGATGCGAAATACCTTGTGAAAAGAGGGAAGCGGGGGCCAATCATGTTGAAAAATGTGTGACATCATTTGTGGACAGCCCCCCCCCCCCCTCTCGGTTGCAGAAACTAAATTCGCAATAAAGCAGTTGCACAGCAATATGGTATGGTATCAAGATATTGTGACTTTTTTTTTTTTTTGTATAGTTCAAATCTCGCTATATTTATACTGACCATTCATCAAACATGTTAATCCGTACACAGTATTCACATGTCCATTTTATTCTTGACTAAAGGTTTTGTGAGTATCCCAACAACAGGATTGCAACTTCATTTCGCACTTTTTTTTTTTTTTTTTTGGAGACTTACTTTCTGTCATCTGAACCAAAATTGCAACGAAACAATGAATCAACCCGATACAAATAGCTTTAGGGAGATAGCTTAAAAACAAGTGCATACTTTTTGAATATATGTATTCAAAAGGACTAAGAGCCAAAATGTTTCAAAATGTACGACAGAAATTGTTTTATAATAAAACATTTTGAAACACAATCGGTTTATTTTTCCAAGAGTTGTGTTACCACGTTTAGTATACTTTACATTAAAAGTTTATCTTCTTTCATTGCGTTTGAACCAGATTTGGGATAACTACCATAATTTATTACAAATCAAGACCTGAAAATTACGAGAATTTAAGATTTGAAACACCGCCATTTATTTATTGCGATACTTACCAACCTTTCAAATTTTGACGACTTAAAAAAATGAGAAATATTTTTTGTCGCCAATAAATCAATCTCTGTAGTGTCCAGCCTCGTCCACCTCATATAAATATTAGAGATATGAGAGATCATTTCAAGTAGAGGCCTGACAATACATCCCATTTTTTAACGAAAATATCAAAAATGCAGACACCCGTCGCCATTCAATGCTTTGTTGCAGACTGAAAGCCAAGAACATTTCCCACTTTTCATAGATCCTACTCTGGATCTTCTGAATTTGACAGCACAGATAAGTTATACTGGAGAGGTTAGGAAATACAATTTAGAATAAAAGTGCAGCGCATTTTATTTTAGTTTCTGCTTGACTGAAAATACTCCGAAATCTCTTTACGTTGAAATCAAAATCGTACACTTAAAATTCAGAAAAATGTATCAGTTACTTTTTTTACGCTATGTGTGATAACATAGGGATATTGTATGCGTAAGGTGCATTCTAAAGTAAAAATTAGTTTCATTCTTTAATATAAATACAATGATTAGATTGTTGAAAAAATATATGATGTACGGATGAGAATATTAAGTTTTTAGCACTAATGAGACAGACAAAAAGGTGCAAAAAAGGTACCAAAATTGCAGTCTATGTGGCTCTATTCCGTGTTCCTTTCACCATGAAAAATATCAAAATATATAACTAAATGATTTTTAAAAATATAAGAGAAAAACCTTTTTCATTAACTTAAATTTTCAAATTATTTTTAAGCAACAAAAATATTTATTTCTGAAAAATATTATGATTTTTTTTCTTAGAAATGTACGTTTAAAGTGAAGTCCACTAGATCAAAAATGTTTCTACTTACAAAGTCATTAATTACGAAAACTTCAGATACACGTTTAAAGCTGACGAAATTGCTTTATAAAAAATTATCGAGTAAAGTTTAAGTCAACTTGGAGAAAATTTTGTGAAATTTGAGTAAAAGTTTCTGACCCAGCGCTATGTCGTAAAAAAAAAAATTGCATAACAATTGAAAAGTCCTCAAAAGTGAGCGTTATATTTCTGGGAGTGTATTCGCTGGATATCTATTCTAATATTTTACTTGACTTATTTATATTTTCAGCTATTTGGCGTTTAATAGCAATCAATGGCTTTCATGTAAACATAACATTTAAAACTCTTTCCGATTTTGCTTGAGGTTTTGAATTTTAGTGCAATGAATTTCATCCTGCAACTAATTTTTTTTAATGCTCCTGTTTAGATGGTAATTTTGATCTTCATTTTTTTAAAAATATAATTTAACATCCTCTACAGTTTGACAGATGGTGTGTAGCTTTATAATGATTTCTTAATTGAATTCCTCCACCACTAACATAACTATTTGAAGAGTTCATTTTGAAAACCTAAACGTGTGGGGGGGGGTATATTTTAAGAAATTCGACAGGATAATTCAAAACCGCTTTACGTTCTCCCCATTTAACTTTTCCAAAAAAAATTTAAACATTCGCAGAACAACCTTTTTTTAATTTAACAATATTGTCTTTTTATTTATAGCAAGAAAACAAAATAGATTGAGCTGGTTTCGAAGTAAAACTGTTTAGGTAACCGTTTTTAATCTGATTGAGAGGGATTCGTTTCAAACACTTAGTAGTATATAGCCAATGAAGTATCAAATAATGAAAAGAAAAAAAAATACTTTTGAAAATTTATGGATTGATCTGGTTTTGATACTGAACGCATCACTTAAAGCTAGTAAAATATTACATCTTCATGTAACAGCGAATGATCGAGTAACACTCATGACGTCGTCAACAATGAAACACGCTCCATGACATGATAATTTGGTAATATATTTTGGTAATGTTTGGCATGCAGGGAAGGGCTTTATTTTGACGATGCTAAACTGCATCCGATATTTTAGCTATTTCACTGATATGACTCATTTTAGGAGAATAAAGAACGAAAAAGTGGTCAACAATGAACGCTATCAACTGGAGTTTAGGGTTACTCCGCTGGAGTCAGGGTTAAAATTTCAACAGTCAAAACATCACCAAACAGGCAATTTCATCGTTCAATTCTTGAAGCAATATTCATCCTTCATACCTTGACAGACGATTTATTAGTTACAAAATATTAGTAAATGCAGCATTAAGCTTTCTGTGCTGTTCTTATGAGTACGAATTTTCGTTTCTTACACCAGGGGGCTCTGCCCCCTGTTCGCTAACGCTCACCGACCCTCGGAGATTGCTTCGAAATCTTATTTGATTCGCAAAGATTTAAATCGTCAATTAAAAACAAACAGATTAAAAACGCAGTATGAGCTCCGTTTGGAATAAAAAGCACACCTTCCCCGGGTTTGTAATTGTACCAATTTGCAGAGCAGTAAGGGCTAAGGGGCTCCTGCGCATTGCAAAACTGCAGTTTTGTACGTTTGAAAAGTCGCTTTTATGTTCGTAGTATCTAGTAATGTATTTTGCTCTTTAGTTCAGAGCTTGAATTAAGTTGAGCTTAACATTTTCCGTTAAAATCAAAACTCTTAAAGTTTGTGAATAAAAAAGAAAGAAAAAACGAATCGAAAAGACGTAACTATGGCAACGCCAAATAAAACATCAATAATTTTAATGGAGACGACACTATTCGAATTTGATTTTTAAAAGCTTGTAACTTTTTTTCCCTTTGGAGATAGAAGCCTAGTTTTTCGCCCATAGGCCGAGTTAGATCTGGAGAAAAAAAAGCCGCTCTTTTCAATGGTGTCAAAAAGGAAACTGTGGGACAATTCCTTCGCTTTTTACTGATAGATTTAATGAAGAAAGTAGAGCAAAACTTTTCGCTAAGCCTAAAAATGTTCTAACTAAAAACGCGAATAATTCCCGCCGTATTTAAGTAAGAGCATTGAAACAAATTGCATAGAACGTGGAAAAGGCTACCCTTTCCAACGATATATAATATTAATATCTGCAAGTAATTTTTAACCCCTTTAATAGGCAATAATAGGCAATTTACGCGAAATTTGAGCTTAAAAATTTAATTACACAAAAAAACTAATTCGAATTTTTAAAAATAAAACTCCAGGTGCACACTCCCGAGGCTCGAAGTAATTTTGCACAAAATTTCAAGGCTGTAAATGCTATGGGGTCTCATGGACGCACGTCCGCCACAGAATTCCTTCCAGAAATTCCTTGAAACCTTACTTTTATTTACTCGCTTTATAAAGAGAATAAATATTGAGTATTTAAACGTTGTATGTTCTTTCATGATAAGTTATTTTGGATGGTATGCTTGTATTTACGAAGACGTTGAATCGTGCTATGCTGGAATAAGAAATAAATGCAATTTGAAAATTTACTGCGGTTAGACTTACATATTTAAAGTTTAAAAAACGGCTAAAATAACTGAATGAAAAATATCAATTAGCATAAAGCACAAAGTTGAATGTTTGAATATTGGTGATAGAAAAAAAAATGAAGCTATAAATAGCTGACTTTAAATAGTAAAGCAGAAGACAAGCATAGAACCTGCTTAAGGGGTATTGAGGGGTACCTGTTAAGGGGTACGCAGTGCTAACTGCATCTCTTCTGAGTGTAGGTAAAATGAACTTATAGTTCTGCAGAGAAATAAAAGAGCATATTATTTACATACACTTCTACGGTTCATCCTCTTGTTGCTGATAATGATATCAATCAAATGAAGATTAACCATACTTTAAAAAGCTATGCTTTGAGTAAGATCTGGAGATATCTGTGGGAAAGAAAACACATCAGTATTTAGAGAGGTACGTTTGTTGACAATTGATTTAAAACAAGGGCATGAAACACGTGATCATGTTTCATACCGCTGGCTTTAGCGTTGAAAATACATTATTTCAAAACTTGCAGTACCCTGAAAGAAACTTTTGTGTGAAAGAGTTCCCGTAGAACGTCCTCACTGCATGAAGAAGGTACTTCCGATCCGGCAATGCTATGTTATTCCAAATCGCTTGGGAACTCGTTTCTTTCTGATTTTTTCCATGTACACTTATACAGTTTTTTTTTTTCTTTTTTTAATGATGGTTTCCCTAAATATGACTGTAGACATTTGGGGACCGTATCGAAACTGTATTTCATGTTTTTTGCTCAATTTAGTTTTTTGCTTCAACCTTAAAATCCGAACTCGGTATTCTAATTTGACCACTTTTAAAATAGGAAGTATAAATCTAAGACAAACGGTTGCGCAAATAGAGGTCATTCAAGTTTAAACGTGAGCGCGTTCGCTACGTGTGTGTGTATATCTACATAAATAAAACAAAGGATATATATATATATATATATATATATATATATATAAAACAAGAGATACAATTTAAGACAAATTTAAAATAGAAATTCAAAGAAATTTAAAAATCAACGACATTAAAAAAACTGAAAGAATAAATACAAAAGTGTACCGTAATGCCAGCGCAAAGCTGCTAGGAACAAAAACAGTACAAACATATTCACACAAACAGTCAATATACAAATGAAAAAAGCAAATGAAAAAAGCGAGAACATCAAAATGGAAAATGAAAAAGGTGAACCCAGGACCAACACTTTATCAAGGGGGGGATTGGTCCTAAAGTTCACAAGGCCCTTTCTGTCTAGCAAGAGGGAAGGTGTCAATAGCTTGCTAACCTCCCCGAGAGCCATGGAAGAGAAAGGAATCAGAGAACATACCTTAAGATAAAAGAGCACAAGAAAGTTCCAGAGTGCATCCAAACGGAAAGAGCACATTGAAATTAAAATTGACCTGCACGTGCCAGGCAAAGATGCAGTTAGGACACGGCAGTAGCGGGACATGGAATTGAAAATCGTGGAGTTGAAAAAACCTGGAGTAGAGATTGGATCGGAAGTTACATCAGAAATATTCAGGATAGCTCCTGGCAGACCTTCATAGCCTTACTGCAATAATAGAATTGCGCTATACTTCACTCTGCCAGGCAATTCCCTACTTTTCTAATGTAGCTTAAATAAAAAGATTGAGGGACTTTATTATAGTTTAAAGTGCTTTTCATTAAATTAAGATTTTTAGAAACAAAATCATTTCTGTTGCATATAGTTTTAATTCTGTTAAATTCACTAACTATGGTATTACGAAAAACTTTAATAGAAATATTTGAATCCCATGAAATCAAACGATTAACATGGAATTGAAAGGACATTCGTTTATCAAAAAGATCAATATGCACAGAATTATCCGAAAGAGAAATGTTAAGATCCAGGAAATCAGATTGATTGATATTATTATTGGTGTGGATAAGTTCTAATTCGGGAGGATAAATACTTTTGGAATCATTAAAAAAGTTGTGATAATTGAAAATAATGAAGTCATCGACGTATCTGAAAGCCCTAGGAATGGATAAGGTGAAGTTTTTTTCAAAGTGGTGTAAATACAGGTTGGCTAATACTGAAGAGAACTTAGATCCCTGAGGAATACCGTTGACTTGCAAAAAGCAATGTTCACCATTGTAAATGTAGTTGTTAAACAAACAGTAATTAATTAAATCGGACCATCCATTTTCATTAATGTCCAGCGTGTTGCTAAAGTCATAAAAGTATGACATAAGAACTTCTTTTAAGCTAGAAATAGAAATACTTGTAAAGAGGTCTTTGAAATCTAAGGAATAGATACATTCGATTGTATTATATTTCAGAAATTCAAGAACAGGTTTATTATTCTTAATGATCCAAGTGTGGCCGTCATCCAGAATTTTATTAAAAATTGAGTTTAACAAGTTAACAAAATTTTTTCTTGGGGAATTCATATAAGAGTTGGAACCACATGTTATATAGCGGAATTTTACAGGATTTTTATGAAATTTGGGATATATGGTGATATACGGAAAAATCATTTTAGAGTTTTTAATATTAATTTTTCGTTGAGGGCAATAACCTTTTTTGCAATGGTGTTATACGAAGCATTAACTTTTTTGTATGTGGAGGAGTTCTTAAGTTCATCATCTATTAATTGGAGATAAAATTTTTTACAAATAATTGAAAAGTTGTTGGCTGCTTTGTCAATAGGGGCGATAATAAAAGGGATCTTAACATTTCCCTTTCGGATAATTCTGTGCATATTGATCTTTTTGATAAACGAATGTTCTTTCAAATCCATGTTAATCGTTTGATTTCATGGGATTCAAATATTTCTATTAAAGTTTTTCGTAATACCTTAATTAATGAATTTAACGGAATTAAAACTATATGCAACAGAAATGATTTTGTTTCTAAAAATCTTAATTTAATGAAAAGCACTTTAGACTATAATAAAGTCCCTCAATCTTTTTATTTAAGCTACATTAGAAAATTAGGGAATTGCCTGGCAGAGTGAAGTATAGCGCAATTCTATTATTGCAGTAAGGCCACCTAAGCTATGAAGGTTTGCCAGGAGCTATCCTGAATATTTCTGATGTAACTTCCGATCCAATCTCTACTCCAGGTTTTTTCAACTCCACGGTTTTCAATTCCATGTCCCGCTACTGCCGTGTCCTAACTGCATCTTTGCGTGGCACGTGCAGGTCAATTTTAATTTCAATGTGCTCATTCCGTTTGGATGCACTCTGGAACTTTCTTGTGCTCTTTTATCTTAAGGTATGTTCTCTGATTCCTTTCTCTTCCAAGGCTCTCGGGGAGGTTAGCAAGCTATTGGGACCTTCCCTCTTGATAGACAGAAAGGGCCTTGTGAACTTTAGGAACCAATCCCCCCCTTGATAAAGTGTTGGTCCTGGGTTCACCTTTTTAATTTTCCATTTTAATGTTCTCGCTTTTTTCATCTGTATTTTGACTGTTTGTGTGAATATATATATATATATATATATATATATATATATATATATATATATATATATATATATATATATATATATATATATATATATATATATGTATATATATATATATATGTATATATGTATATATATGTATATATATATATGTATATATATGTATATATATGTATATATATATATATATGTATATATGTATATGTATATATATATGTATATATATATATATATATATATATATATATATATATATATATATATATATATATATATATATGTATATACAGTTCGAGTAAAAACTTTAGGGCCAGTAAGCTTTTTTAAGAAATTGGACACATCTTAAACTTATAATCAAAAAATCATTTGAGTAACAATTATTAACCTTAAATACAAGTAAAAAAGTCGAAAAATTTCGTTTGTAAGTATTTCTATATTAGAAAATATTACCGATCAATATTTGAGCCTGAGTAAAATCTTTAAGGCCAACAAAGAGAAAAGCATATGTAGACAAAAATAAAAACATTTTTTAGCTTGTTTTAAGGCATTTCTTCAAATTGCTTTAAATCTTTCTGTTTTCATGGATAAAACTATTTTTGATAACGTTCGGGGTCTATTTTATGCCATTCATCATCGGATAGTAAATTTCAACTCTGTTTGATGAAGTAAAATGTCTCCCATTTGCATAAACTGATCTTGCTAAGTCACCCCATAAGTTCTCTATTGGGCTAAGATCTGGAGACTTAGTTGGTCATTTCATAGTTTTAACATTGTTGACTTGGAACCTTTTTTTTTTTTTTCACTGTTACTCTAATGGATGGGTGCATTGTTTTGCTGATATTTCAAATTTTCTCCAGCAATAAATTCAGCATTTGGTAAAAGATGGCTTGTGAGGACATCTTGATATGCTTGTGAATTTATTTTACATGAAACAAACATAACTGAGCCCACACCATTGTAATAAAAGCCATCTCAAGTCATGTTAGAGCCTCCATCTAATTGGCGCAAGAATATTTCCTTTTCTTTTCGTAAATCATGCCAATAGTGCTTTCATTCGTCTGGTCCATCCAAATTCCACTTCTTTTCGCCAAAAAAATTATTTGTAGCCATTGGTTACACGATGTCTTGATTTCCTGACTCAAGTTTAAATGCCCTATGTTGTGTCTGATTAGTAACTGAGGCTTAGGCAATTTTGCTGCATAAATAAAACCTTCACACCTTCTAATTGCGTTACGCATCGTTTTTGACAAACATTCAAACATAATTTTTGAATAAGTTTCCTGATTGAGTACTTTTCAAATGAGAAAAGTTAGCAAACTCTTCCTCCATCACGCGAAGACAAAGCTTTAGGTCTTTTCCCGGTGTTTTTCTTACCATAACTGTGTTTCAATTTAAAAAAGTTTTTGACTTCAATCTTAAATCTTCCAATTTTTTTCGCAATAGTACGCCAAAACATCCCCGCTAAAGAAAAAACTTCAATGTGCTCCTTTGCATGAATAGTTAACTTCATACCTTTCGATATCTTCACAAAGAAAACCAAAACTTTGAAGAAATTAAGGACAAAACTACGAGCTGAAGGGTTTCCATAATCTTGTTAGTTGCAGTGATATTTATTCCAGTATATAAGCCTATAGTTTAAAAAAAAAACTAGTGTCCTTAAAGTTTTTACTCAAGCTAAAATACTAACTATGAATATAGAACTTTTTCTGGTAATTGCATACTTTACAAATCCTGTCTGTTGTGTTATTTTTTACAAATGAACATTAATAATTAATAATATAATAGTATTAAAATCAATTTAGTTTTATTTTCTAGTTTTCACAATAATATATATATATATTATATATATATATATATATATATATATATATATATATATATATGTGTGTGTGTATATATATATATGAGTATGTTCTCTATGCAAATCCACAGTTTTCGTCGGATCTCGACCAAATTTTGCAGGGAGGAACTTGGGCGCCCAAAAAGGAAAGTAGGGGGTTTTCAAACGCCAAAAAAGAACCGAAGCGTTCGACTTTTAATTTTAGGACATGAAATTGGCTCCTTCTACCCGAAATAATTATCCGATTTTCTTGATCTAGGTCCCGTTCGAAACCCACGAAAATGCCCCATCCCCCCTCGATTTACTTTCCTTGAACTTAAAAAAAAAACAAGACTGTGTGTGTGTTAAATCAGCGGGGAAAAAAGTTAAAAGCATTTCTTAGCCTAATGGAACTACAATATCAAATCGAAAATTTATCGTTTGCCAATGAGCTCAATTTAAATTAGAGTTAATAAAATCATTTTTGATCTATTGCCTTTTTTTTCCTCGACTGTGAAAAAATAAAGTTCTTGCTTTTTGCTTTGAAGTAAAAGTATCCCTTTTGATTATTTTTGGCCATTTAATCTTCTTTTTTGGACTGCTAGCAGATAGTAATCAAAGATTTTATTTGTGTTAATTGAGGGTTACGTTTAATTTGTTCGGGACTTTTAGATTTTTCCGTTAACGACATTTAAGAATCTTTATTTTGACGCGGAATTTTAGTTTTTTTTTTTCCTTTCAGTCATTAAAGCTTAATGGTTGAGCACGCTTCACTTGACATAACTTTTATTTTCGAGGTAGACCGCGCAAAGCCGGGCGACCCAGCTGGTCTATAATATTCTACACTCAGTCAGCAAGAACACATTTTTAAGCCACCTCTCAAGTTCGTTCACAATACATTTATAAACATAAACTTGAGAAAACGGAATCATTAACACTTTGATTTTAAGTGAGACTTCTTTCAAAAGGTGCTTTTTTAATCCTCTGAACTTATTTTCTAGAAGGTTTAGTTGCAATCTTCTGTTCATTCAATTTTGAGTTATCAAGAAGGAGAGGAAACGAATGTGGAAATTAGGTTAAGCAAAGATTCAAAAATCAATCTTTGGGAAAACACTTTACGAAATATCCCTTAAGCACTTACGAAGTTAGCTCTTTATTTTTCTTTTTGATTAAAGACTGTAATAAACCTAATTAAATTCATGCCACAGTTAGGATGTAAAATATTTTAAGTGTTCCTTGATTTAGTCCTTTCTGACGATCTTTTTGCAGCAAAACTTTGATCGAGACACGGAAAAGCAGAAGAATCAATACTTTAGCAATTAATAAGAAAGTCGCCGGATATAATTTAATTTTGTAGTAATTTATGCTAAAGTTGTAAGGCAAGCCCACTAAGTGCATTAATTGTTCCTCAACAAAGTAATGGTGCACCTTCTTCTGTCAATATGGGTTTTATTGAACTTTCAAGAAGCACTGATGGTGAAAGTAGAAGGATTAATGAAAATTAACAAGGATGCACTTCCGCGTATCTGTTGCTGCTTTAAGACCACGACAAAATTATAATCAAATTTCCTCTCTTATTTTTTAAGCGCTAATTGAATAATTTTACCGCTAAAGGAGGAAATATTCAATTATGGATATAAATTGAACGTATTCATCCTTAATCATATTTATTCCCCATTTCAGATGCACCTTGTTATAGTAAAAGCACATTGGTATAAGGGCAGAATTTTTAAAAGCAAAGTTTTGTTTTGGAGAGTATAATAAGAACGGAACTTAATGGATGGAACTTCAGAATTCTTAAGGATAAAACTGAAATTAAGTTTGTAACACGTTTTTATAATAACAGATGTTGCTTTTAAAAATAAGTCTTTTTCAGACAGGGCAGCGCAGTCAAAGCGAAACTATTGATTCGGGCTCCGATTCTGACTCCGAGAACTTTAGAGTCTTCGACTCCGAATCCGATTACTGAACCATAAAATCAGTCTCCGAACTGCAGGCTCCGAAACTGCAAGTATTGTCGGACTTTGAGGAAAAACGACTGACTTCGACTCTTGGAAAATTAGACTTTCGGCTCACGGCTCCGACTCCGATTCCTTTACCCCAAAAGCAGTCCGACTACACAGACCTGCTTACAGAAAACATATTTTTAAGGTCTTAATTGAGGAAACTATTGAACAGTAAAAATATCTTTTAAAATTTAACGAAACGAAAAATAGCAGAATGCTTCACATTGTATGTAGCGTAAAAACACTCAATGACGGTACCTCCTAATATGGAGTACCTTGGCATTTTTCTATTCATGCATCAGACATCTAAGGAGAATATCGGAACTAGTTGTCTAAGAGTTGATGATTTGTGTTATGACCAGAAACAGTGGCTTAAACTGCAGTTATGGAGGTTGCAGGTGTTTGCAGAACCTTGATGGACTCATCAGTAAGGCGTTGGACTCATCAGTAAGGCGTGACTGGAGGTTTTTAAGTTCGAGACCCGCCGGTCGAAGTTCCTCCGTCTTCGCTGATGGTGACTATGGAATGTTAAATTTTTCATGATCGCAAAGGATTGCAAGTTCCCATTCCAATCTCTGGGGATGCTGAACCAGGAGTTGTTAAACTTCTGGTTTTGAACGGAATTATCAAAACTGTGATGGTGCTTCCATCTATCGTGTCCTGTCTGAGCTAAAAAGGACTTCCACTTTAGTAGTGCTGTGTAAACGGAAGTCGTACCTTCCTGCCTTAAACAAGGTAGCGTTGTCTACTCAGGCCCGGATACCTGAGTGGTTTTAGCAACAACAACAAATTGCTTGTTTTGCAGTAAAAAAAAATGTTTTACAGTGTACAGGAAATAGTTTCTACTTTTCTCATGCGCTCAAATTTAAACTTTATAAGTTATTATTCATTCTATATTAACTTTAAGCATGTGCTTCTTCAGAATTTTTTTGTTATAGAGCATAGTTAATGCATGTGATTAGGAATGAAAGTCAGGTTGGGAAAGCGCCGAATGCAGGATAGGGCACAGTATCGAGCCGAATACGTAATATCGGGCGAAGCAAGTTTCTTTTTCTTCAGAGGAGGAAGAGCAGAGACGAAAAACTGAAGACGAAAATTGTGAAGTGTAAGTGTGTGACTGCTCAAGGTTATTTTCAAATGATCATGGCGATGACAAATAGGTTCTGTGTCAAGATTGCTTAATTAGGATCATATTAGACAGCATTAGTAATCGGAAAAAAAGTTAAAGTACAGATAATTGATTAATGTTGTGCTAACAGTTGTTTCTAGTGTTATTTTAGTGATGCCCCATAATAGCAGACATCAATTGCAAACAAATCTTTCCCGATTTTTTTTCAAAATTAAAATTTATAACAATAAATTTATAAGATTTCAGTTTTTAATCTGCATTGTTCCTGATTCATTTTGTATTTATTTTTAAAATAATTGCCAGACCTAGGCGTTGTAGTCTTTATGCAATACACCAGACAGCCCGGTTATCACTTTTAGAGACTGCAGTTCGAACTTATCTGACTAAATTAGTGAATAATCGAGCTAGAGGCAGATGTCATCTCACCGAAGCTGAGAGTACCAAGAAATAGTAAAGTAAGTTCAACTCACCAGCGGGTGTCCGCATCATGGGGCGATTTGACTTGTGAATTGAAGGTAATGAAATCAGTCTTTGTCGATCAGCTCAATATAACTCGGGAAACGAATTAAAACTAATAAAATTAACCGCAGTATTTTTAACTATTGCTTCATGTAGTCCAGGGCAGAAGTCAAAGTGATCATCACGCATGTCGGGATTAGTTAAACACAGTGGTCAAGTTTGAGAGTCTGCCAGTCCAGCTCTATCTTGATCTCAATCCTAGAATCTGGATTTTTTTTTATGCTCAATATTATTATGTTTTCTTAATCATGTTTGCTGCTAGTGACAAAACAAAGTAATCCCCATAATCGGTGCTTTTACCCTATTATTTTAAACTACGCTCAAGCGAGTGTTGTAGGTTCGCTGAACTTCCACCAATCTACACTTAGATCGCCTTTCTGTGCACTTGAACCACTTTGAGGTTTCTTGTCTAAAAAAAAAAAGATATTTTATTCTGGTGTATTATATTGTTCTTACATAAATGTGTTTTTCATATCATTCATTTTTTTAAAAGATGGAATGTATATAACTCTATAGTTATGTTTGGATATTAATTTTAACATATATTGCTGCAAGTAAAAAAAAGAAAGAAAATAAAAGCCTGACTAAAATTTAACAGAAGAAAAAAAGGTTGAATAGCCATGTTTTGTCCCCGTGCCCAATTTCGTCTCCCTCAGTTTTTCTAGTCAAACACTAGGTGTACCCACCGGTAATATGTTTTCTGGTTGCAGTACTATTATTATTTGTTTCAGCAAGTTTCATGAGTCTAGTCCGCTGCGTTGAAATTTGGGATCGCTTTTTTCTGATTTTTTGGGAACTTGATTTAACATAATGTTATTTGATATATTCGTTTATGGTACAGCACTTTGCTATGTTTAAGTTTACTTCACGTTGATCAGGAAGTCGCCATTATTGGCAAATATGATGTCCCAATTTTCTTCCCCTTCTAGGATTGGAGTAAAATTGTTGATGTAGAGTATTCTATGTGCCAAAACGTTTTTGTAAAGAGAAACATACAGAAATATATGTTCGTTGCCCTCATCGCACCTCGTGGCAAACACGAAATGTGCTCCAGGGCGAAGGAACAAAAAAAATACAATGTTTACTTAGAGGTTTGAATAAACCATTTTATGTTTATTAATTAAGTATTTTGTAAAAAAAAGCGCAATTTGTGATGTTTTCTTTAATACAATTTTAAACCTTATTTATTATTTTTACCAGGTTTTAAACTCATTTTACTTCTCTATTTTAACTTCTAAAAAGAAGTTGTATTGGGCGGGTGGATTAAAGTAGGACAACACTTTCAATTCTGGTAAATGTGCATTTTTTTAAAAGCTCTTTTTAACGGAAAACAAATTGCGTTTCATGTGTTTAAGCTTAAATACTAGGGTGGAACGAAAAAAATGAAGTTTTTATTTTCGAATCGTAATAGTGCGGAAAAGTTGCGATTGGTGAAGACTTACAAAACAAAACAAAGATTTTTAAAATCGGATAATATCTTCCGATCCCGCAACGAGCCTGAATATTTGAAAAAATGGAAAATTTCGTGTTTTCTTAGTGATTTTTCAAAAATTTTGTTTTATGTTTCTTTTTAAAGCTCTAGGATGGAAAAGTTACGATTGGTGAAACCTTCAGAAATAAAAAAAAAAATTGAAATCGAATAATACCTTCAGATCTAGAACCAAGCCTAAAAAATCGAAAAAGTTGAGAATTTCAGGATTTTTCCGAATTTTTAACATTTTTGGATCAATGTACTTTTTCAGGCTACAGAACGGAGAAGTTACGTTTAGTGAAGATTTCAAAGTGAAAAAAAAAATATCTTTTTGAAATAAAACAATATCTTCCAATCGCGCAACGAACCTACATGTTTGAAAAAATGTAAATTTTAAGCCCTTTTTTCAGCTTTTTTTTTTCTTTTAGTTTAACGATCCTCATAAGTTCGGTATAAAATACTAATAGAAGAACGTTTGTTTATAAAACAAATGTGATATTTTAGTACTAGAGCCTGCCTGTAAATTGTTCACATGGCCATTAATCCCGCGATACTCATATTTGTTTATGCCGCTTAGTACAGTGTATGCATCTAATACGCCCCATTAGCGAAATAAAGAACCGCAAAAATTTCACAGACGGTGCCATTCATGTTTACAGAACAATTCAAACCTGTCGATATTTACCTGAGAATCTAAAACAAGTTGTTTACTAGGGTGGAACGAAAAAAACAAAGTTTTTATTTTCGAATTGTAATCGTGCAGAAAAGTGGCGATTGGTGAAGACTTACAAAACAAAACAAAAATTTTTAAATATCTTCCGATCCCGCAACGAGCCTAAAAATTTGAAAAAAAAATGGAAAATTCATGTGTTCTTAGAGATTTTTTAAAAATGTTGCTCCAACGTTTCTTTTTAATACTCTAAGACGGAAAAGTTACGATGGTGAAGCCTTCAGAAATTTAAAAAAACATATTGAAATCAAATAATACCTTCTGATCTAGGAACAAGCATGAAAAGTAAAAAAATTGAGAATTTCATCTTTTCTTAGTGATTAAAAATAAAATTGTTCTTGTTGTTTTTCCCCGGTGTTACAGGGAAAAGCCTTTAAAAAAACCCTATATTACACATAAACATTAATTTATTTCTTGACTTTTAAGGTATATTCGAAACAAGCAAAACTACCATTCTTTACAACAATGAAACATTTTCAAATAATTGAAAGTTATAAAATATTTACCATATTTACAATCCAGTATACAAGTCTTATTGTTTTAAGTGTTAGTTGTTGAAGCTAATTTATAATCAGATTTTTTGGAAAATTCGGGTATAATTGATCTGGATTTCAATGTTGCTCTTATGTAGCCATCTTTTGATTTAAATCCACACACTTTGAGTGAAGCTTCCGTCATTAGCTTCACACATCTTTCGACAGCTTGTGTATGGCAGAAAAATAGTTTTATATCCCAGTCGGGTATAGTGCCTGTTACAATAAAATTTTCAATGTCTTTGTTAGGAACTTTTCGAAGAAAAGGTGGAGAAGATAGCTTTGTCGTGTTCCAATTAATAATCTCTGTGTAACCTTTTGCTTCGAAATTTAGAGATGGAATGACAAAGTTTCTAATGCTTTTGCCTTTAGAAACAGATTCTCAGGCTTTTAAGACGTTTTTAAATGCTAGTTCTCTTATGTGCCCCCTTTCATTAAACACCATTGCCATTAATAAGTTTTCGGGATGCGCAAAGAAAAAGTTTCTTTCAATGACAGGGCAAACAACTTGTTTTAGATTGTCAGGTAAGTATCGACAGATTTGAATTGTTCAGTAACCATGAATGGCATCGTCTGTGAAATTTTTGCTGTTCTTTATTTCGCTAATGGAGCGTATTAGATGCATACACTGTACTAAGCGGCATAAACAAATATAAGTATCGCGGGATTAAAGGGCCATGTGGACAATTTACAGGCAGGCTCTAGTACTGAAATATCACATTTGTTTTATAAACAAACGTTCTTCCATTAGTATCTCATACCGAACTTATAAGGATCGTTAAACTAAAAGAAAAAAAAAAAAAGCTGAAAAAAGGGCTTAAAGTTTACATTTTTTTCAAACATGTAGGTTCGTTGCGCGATCGGAAGATATTGTTTTATTTCAAAAAGATATTTTTTTTTCACTTTGAAGTCTTCACTAAACGTAACTTCTCCGTTCTGTAGCCTGAAAAAGTACATTGATCCAAAAATGTTAAAAATTCGGAAAAATCCTGAAATTCTCAACTTTTTCGATTTTTTAGGCTTGGTTCTGGATCAGAAGGTATTATTCGATTTCAAATTTTTTTTTAATTTCTGAAGGTTTCACCAATCGTAACTTTTCCATCTTAGAGCTTTAAAAAGAAACATAAAACAAAATTTTTGAAAAATCACTAAGAAAACACGAAATTTTCCATTTTTTCAAATATTCAGGCTCGTTGCGGGATCGGAAGATGTTATCCGATTTTAAAAATCTTTGTTTTGTTTTGTAAGTCTTCACCAATCGCAACTTTTCCGCACTATTACGATTCGAAAATAAAAACTTTGTTTTTTTCGTTCCACCCTATTAAATACCAAGTGCAAGCTTAGTTGGTAGTGTCATATAAATTTTATTGGACTAATAGATCGTAATATATGCTAATCAAAGGCCAAAAAGCGTAAAGGGCCGAAATATGGCACCTTTACCCTACTTTTTTTAAGAACCCAGATCCTATGAGCTAAAAAAAATAGTACACAAATAAATCTGCAGTGCAATCAAATTAAAGTTGGTTAAATAAAACAAAGTGTAATTTTGAAATTAAACTTATTAAATAAAATAAAAAAGAGAGAGCTTCACAAAACTCACTCTAATAAATTTCGTTTAACCCACGACTGTTGCCATTTTCCAATTATGATCATATTATTGATTAACGTAAAGGAAATTAATTTGCTTAGCGGTGAAGAAAACTTTACAATAGGTCACCAGTGCTTGCGAAATAGAAACCAGAAAACTCTTGTTCTAAGAGTACTACAAACGGAAAATTCTTCACTCTCACTGATATCTTTCCCTAATAAGCAACAACTCCTGTTTCTGTGCGAATAGAGTCTACAGCAAGGATATTCCAGTCTGAATAAATGGAATTTGAATGATTTTCAAGGACTTTACAACGACTCTACGTGTGAAAAAAATATTTAAAAAAAAAACATTACCTTTGTTTACCCATGGAATGAACATAGTCAAAAAGGTTGCTAAGTTTACTATAACCTTTTTTTTTTAATTGATCAATTTACCAGGGAGATGACACATTTGAATTTCTCAATTACAGTTAGTCGTTTTGTTTAATGCTAGAGATACGCAGCTTTTATTTGCCTTAAGTAAAATGTTGACTAAATTAGTAACATTTACTAACTGTTTTCACTCCATATAAGGACGTTGGAATAGAAAAGCAGAAGGGTTAAACCCTTCTTTCTTTCGTTAAGTAGTTCTCCCATAATAGAAATGTTGTAGTCAAGTTAATAAATAAAATGTTTTGTTATTATTTTAGAATTTGTGCGTGCAGATATGACATACGTTTGATTAATACGAGGAATTACATGGCGAAATAAAAATCGCTAGATAGAACTTCGTCTTTCAGTTTCAGCACAGCCCCACAAAAGAAGTATCTCATAGTAAAGTATTTGTCTTCCTAGGCATTAAACGATTAATTCATTTATGGAAGCTTCTAGTAAAAATATCTTAGTATTCATTTTTTTGAACTCAGAGTACATTTAAATTTTTAATTGTAAATTCCGTTTATTTGTTTCTTTTATTACATCAATAGCAGTGAATTCAACCAATGCAATCTGAAAGGAGCTCGAAAATTATTTAAATTGAATCATGTATGAATAAATAATGGCTTTTTCTAACAGCTGGAAGCGAAGAGCTAGTGTGTCTTTAAAATCGAAAACGTGCTAATTTCAATAGGATTAAATATTTAACTTCTCAAGTGAATATATTTTGGTCTTTAAACTTTCAGACAAAACGCGATAATTTATCATTTAAAGGCAATAAACGGAAAGAAGAAATATTTTACTTGACTGAAGGGTTCTGCTTTTAATTAATTTGTTCTATTTGGCGAATTTTTTGTACAGTAGGACGACAAAAACGTTGTGTCTTTAATCCACCCTATATATCTACAGGGGGATTTTGAGCCGGGAAAAACCACCTCGTTTTTTCTAGTGTAACATTATTGAAACTGGTGAGACAGCTCGGAACTAAAGAAAAAAAACAAAAAGAACGGTGTTGATTAAGATTTATCTCGACATTGTAAGATACATAATCAAGTACTTGATTCATCGTTCATCGTTTTCTTGTAATTTAAGTGGGTTCTTCAGCAACAAAGGTAATTAAAATACTTTTTTGAGCTGGTTAAAATCTATAGAGTTAGTTGTACGTTTATTTCTTTTTACTATTGCATGTATTTGTATACACTTTCAAAATGAATAATTTTAATCGATCACAGAAGCATGGGTCAGAACGAACTAGGATATAACGATATTTTTACATCATTCACTTATAATGATCTGAGGCATTATTTAATAATTTTAACTTGCACTACCTTTTATCAAAAGTGATTCATTTTTACATCCGAACATTTTTTTTTTTTTTTTGACGTATAAAAATTTTTTATTGCACCATATCACATTAATTTATGTACATTAAATTAGTTTTAATTAAGTATATTTACTTCCTAAGTAGACTACTGGTAAGTAAGTTACTAATAGTACTAAGTAGTTTACCTAAGTCTATTTACTAAGCCTAATTAATGTCTAAAATATTGCTATAATTCTTAATCTATCGCAATGGAATGCCGATTCGAGATACCAGCGTCTTTCAGTCAACTCTGAATTGTTTTTCTTGATACCATCAGTTTCTTAGAAGGTGTTAAACGGCATGGAACTAATGTTAGCGACCTTGTTAATACAGTAGTGGCCGCTTTTAAGATTGGCGCCATAATTTCTGTTTCTAGAATGACTTAACCGACCGCAGTGGAGTGATTCATTTATTTTCGCCTTCACTAAGCTACTACCTTATCACTCCGACCGAGGTGGTGGCACATACGCCCGTACAACCAATCTGCTTCTCTGAGACCTACTGTACGTCTCTTTAAAAAGCCCAACAATTCTTCGTATATCTCTAAAAGGTCGTGCTATTCACAATAGCGTCCTTACAACTCGACAGTTTCGTTTAAATTGCCCTTTGACACAAGCTTTCACACTTTCAATCGTACCAATCTTTGCATCTTGCATGCGCATACTGCGCTTACACTTTCGTCACTGGCGACGAAATTTAAGTTATCTCTTACCAAACTACGTTCCTGCCGAATTTATTGGTTGCAGCTCAATTTATTCTTGATGCATACATTCTTTTTTTTTGTGACAAAGGTTAGTTCAACTTCCGAACACAGTGATTTAATTTTTGTGTGATTTAATCGCTCCCAATGATTCTGATTTTGAGCTGAAATTTTATGTTTAAATTCAAGCATTAGAAAACATTTAATGAAATTTAAAAAAAAGCGGTAAAAAATAGTTGTTCGTTGCTCCAAAGTCTAATGCACCCTCTATCAACATTTTTTAAACTACACCTTCAAATTAAGCAAGAAATAAATACTCTTGTGCCGAGGAATAACAGTAAATATCCAACGTTGTTTAGCACAAATAAACAGATTACATAATAGATTACCCCGTTTTTTATGATCACTTGAAATTATGAACCCTAAACTTTAACTGCGCTTATGTCCTTCGAAAGACGTTTGGAACCCTTATTTTTGACGTTATATTTTTTGTCCTGTGTGATGTGTAATATCACCCCTTAAAGTTTTGCCCAACAGTTCAGAATCTCTCTCTCTCTCTAATATATATATTTTTATTTTTTTTAAATATATATATATATATATATATATATATATATATATATATATATATATAAAAATCTCGTGTCACGATGTTTGTTCGGGGTAATCTCCGAAACTACTAAACCAATTTTCATCAAATTTCATACTTATCTGTAATTTGGTCCAACTTAAAAGATAGGATTGTTTTTATTATTTGTTATTGCAAATAAAATGTTTATTATACATTAATAGTGTGGGTTGATTGTTTGGTTCTGTAAATTCTTAATAGATGGCGCTGTAAGTTAATTCATCCTCAAAAGTTTTATTTTTAAGTTAATTAAAATTTACAAATGATACTATGTTACGGATATTGATGGTTATCAATAATATCGCCGTAGAAAGGAGGAGTATTGAGGCCATACTTTTCAATGTAAAAAATAAAATTATTTACCAATGTTCTACGCTATTTTACATGCACTATAAAAAAACTCAGAAATGTCACTGAGTATTTCCGTGGATTTGTTAGGATTTCAGAGGTCATCAACAATTTTATTTGCAAATCACGTATCTGCGTCAAAACGTTTCCTGAATTGCTACAAACGTCATGAATGCAGTCTTCGCACTGTTGCAAAAAATATTTTAGCTCCCAGTTTAAAGATTAACTGAACGTATTTATTCAGTGTACCGGCTTCCGGTCAATTGCGTTTCCATCTGCACTGCCTAAAAGCTCCCAGAGTAAGAGAGAATGAGCCTTTGGATTCCGTAGCTACGCAGGCGAGTTAGACTTGAGGTACTTGCTTGCAAGTCTGTCTTACCTTTCGCCATGCTTGCAGCGTGATTGTTGGAGCTTTCTTTGGAAAGGAGAGAGGTGTCAAGCTTTGTATTCAACTAACCCAATTTTTTTCTGGCGGTTCGGCGACACGACTGTCTTTTAGCCTAGGATTGTACTGAATTCTTGAAAAAGATTCCAGGAATATTAGTGAAGAGCTGACTTCACTATCGTCGTCGTGGTCCGTCCAGATTGACATAACTCCCAATGGAAGGAAGTGAATCTCTAGATTCCGTAACTTTCCAAGAGTAACAAGCAAGTGGAATACTTTGTGCATGCTTCCAAGTCAATCTTAGCAATGGCTATGGTAGCAGCAATGCTTTTGGTACTTTCTTGGTGAGTCGAAAAATGTGACAAGCTATTATTGCCCATTATTTTTCAGGACGTTTCTTAATTGTTTTTACAGCGCTGAATAAAATCAAAAAAAAAAAAAAAAAATCATGGAAGCCACGCAAACGAAGAACACAACATTCATCAATCTCGGGCATAATTAAAAATTAAAGCCAAGACATTGGGACAAATACTCCATCCAAAACAAAACTGTGCATCCAAAACAAAGTGAATGTTGTTTTTGCGTTTGTTTTCGTTAAACATTCCCGGACAGACGGGAATAATTGCGGACCGTTAATTGTCGAGTGTTTAATACATATTACGATGCATTTCGCGAATTGTAATTATTGGTAGCACAAAATCATTGAGAGTTGCATTTTCTTCTGCAGGTTTTGCATAACGAGAAACAGTATTCGTCATTTGTTTAAGATAATTTTGACGACATAATAACCAACACAATCATCATTTCTGTGGGGAAACTATATAAATTTTATGCTTGAAGATGTACTCCATAGAGTAAACAAACACACCGATATCCAAATCTAGATTAAACACCAAACATGTATAATGAAGCTTTAGTGTTGATTGAATATTTATACATTTCAATTTCAAATTCGTTGTTTAGTCATTATGGTGTGATATCATCTGATCGATTGATCACCGATTTATTTAACACTGATTTACAACGAGAAAAAACAGTGCATGACGCTGTCTTAGCTACAATTATTGTGAATAATGCGCCATTACTGACAGCTGAGAAAAAAAAATCATAATCAGATTGTGCTGACCATTGATGCTGAACAAGGCTATACAGTTGTCGATGAAAACAAAGCCGTAAACATTCCAACTGAATTTTTAAATTCTTTGGATATACCAGGAATGCCACTAGACTATTTCCGGTTGAAAAGTGGTTTACCAATAATTTTTTTTCGCAATTTAAACCCACCTAGAGTATGCTACGGTACAATTTCTTCATCAAAATTTCAACAATTTTGACGGAAAAATTTAAAGGAGAAATTTTTGTTGCCACGTAATCCATTTATAGCGTCATAATTTTCAAACATATTTGGAAGGCTTCAATTTCCGATTTGTTTAGCTTTTGAAAAGACCATAAATAGATCTAAAGAACAAATAATGTCTACTTTCGAATTGGACTTGAAACGCACATGTTTCTCTCATGGGCAACTATCTACCGCCTACTTACAAGTGGGAAAGTTATCATACCTATTCGTGTTAGCAAAACACAGGTTAAACAAGAATATTGTGCACAACTTAGTGCTTAGATAATTTTCAGTTTTCAAGTGATAGTTTTCGATTAAATCGAAGTCAATGTTATCTACCTCATTTATAAATTTAATTTCATATGTTTTTAATTTAGTTAATGTATTTTGTAAAGAAGTTATTGATTACAAACTATAGAGAAATCTGAGATGAATAGAATGTAGTGTACATTCTAAAAGTGTATGTTGGTTTATGCTTAATTTCTGAATTCCGATATTTTACAATCAGTTTCGATATTTACTATCACTTTCAAGTTATTTTGCTTTGATTTATGGCCGAAGTCATACTAGCAAAATTTACTAAGCATAACTAAGCGTAAGTATAGTTCTTTTACCATTGAACATTTAGTTAATACTTACTAAATTCAATAAGTACTTACCTCAGACCAACACGCCCATTATCAATCTCATATGTTTTAAAATTGGCTAGACTATTTTAAGCTTCGCTAAAAATATTAATTAGATTTTATTAAAATATTGAGTAAAAGAATATTTCAATCCAACTACTTCGCCACAGCAACGCGTGGCTGGGTCAGCTAGTATATATATATAAATCTCGTGTCACGATGTTTGTTCGGGGTAAACTCCGAAACTACTCAACCGATTTTTATCAAATTTCATACCTATGCGTCATTTGGTCCAACTTAAAAGGTAGGATAGTTTTTATAATTTTTATTGCAAATTAAGTATTAATTATACAATAATAGTGTGAATTAATTGTTTAGTTCTAAAAATTTTTAATAGATGGCGATATATATATATATATATATATATATATATATATATATATATATATATATATATATATATATATATATATATATATATCTCTACGTACTTAACTTTAAAAGAAAATTTCCTCACAAATTTGCAACGTATCCTACTTTTTAACGCATATCTAGAGTCCTTATTTAACAATATTATTGAATTTTACTTTATTAATTTATTTTTTTCTTCCCAAGTTGGGAATAGTTTCACGAAGGCAACAGAAAAGATGCTTTCTCATTTTTCTCAACTTAACCAGCACAAAATACAACGACTCAAGTTATCCACGGTACTTCTTTTGAAATTTTGAAATACTTTTCCCTCGTTTCGGAAAAAAAAATTAACTTGCATTCGCCTTGTTACTTGATAACCAGTAGAGTACATTCGAAAGAAATCTGTTGGTTTCTACTTAAGTTATTTTATTTTTCAAGTCTCAGGGTGAAAGTTTTTCTCTTTTTTGTAAAGTGAAAGAAGATGTTTTTGGTGTACCCACAGAAAGAAACGTTGCAGTTAAAAGTTTTTTGCAGGTAGCTTTTGACAATAAACAAATTCCAATTTGTAAATTTAAATTGCGTTGAATTCAATATTATTTCAAGATCTACTGTGGCTCTTTCTAGAAAGCATATTGTATTTTTTGTTTTAGTATATTTTGACTTTTTTGTTTTAAAATTCCAAATTAATGCTTATATTATATTCACGTTTTAAAACTAAGGGGCGTTTAGGCGCGTTCCTGCCTACGTATTTAATTGTTCTTAAATTTTCAGCAACGTTTAAATGTTGCTTATATGTTAAAGCAGTCAATTCTACCTTTTAAAATTATCGTTGTAATTTCTTCAGTAAAAACTATAAGTTCTTCTCAAGATTGTGATACAGTTATACAAGTTATAATCCATCCCCCTAAGCCCCCTGCAGCATTTTCGGTGAAAGTAATATCCAAATTCGTTTTCCTCGTTCCAATACCTTTCAGAAAAACTAACTCCCATAATTGTATCACAAAAATTGAACGGAAAACAACTTGCCTCCCAATGCAGTTATAACCGCCCCCCTGCACCTTTTTCGGGGTTTGTCAGCATCCAAATTCGGTATTCTCGTACCAATACCTTTCATAAAAACTAACTCCTGTTACTGTATCACGAAAATTGAAAGGAAAACCACTTGCCCCCCCCCCCCCACACCAACGCAGTTATAACCAGCCCTGCACCATTTTCGGGGTTGGCAACAACTGAATTCGTTTTCCTGTTGTCAGTATCTTTCAGAAAGCTACCAGTTTGTTTGGCCCTCTTGGTTTCCATAAGAGGTTTTTCCATCTCCAGCTCAGTCACTTTCCTATGCCGGGCTGATGAGTGCTAATAAGCACGAAACTGCAGTCCTCAGCTGGAAATGACTGAGTTGGCGGTGTATTTCATGTATTTCTGCTTTAGCCCTGGCTAATAGGCGGTAAATTACTGAATATACCATGCCTTGCCATCAATTTTCGAGTTGAAACGAACTATTGCTTCGGTCACTCGGCTGGTCTGTGCTAATTCTACATTAGCTACCAGTTTGTTTGGCCCTCTTGGTTTCCATAAGAGGTTTTTCCATCTCCAGCTCAGTCACTTACCTATGCCGGGCTGATGAGTGCTAATAAGCACGAAACTGCAGTCCTCGGCTGGAAATGACTGAGTTGGCGGTGTATTTCATGTAACTCACTTAATAGTATCACAAAAATCGCACGGGAGCTAACATCTGACCGTTTACTCCTCCAATAAAATACATATAACTTTGAAGCATTTTTAGCTGCTCTGCTAAACCGAACATGCTATCTATCAAAGAATCAAGGACGCCAGAGTACACCTCATGTATTTTATTGGTAACTCACAGTTAGGTCAAAAGTTTATTTTCAGCAGTATGCTCATTTGTGTTTCTAAGATTTGTCAATCATACAGGTATACTATTCATGAAAATATATTAAAAAAGTAAGGTAGGTCAACCGCAGGTCTTTGTTTATAAAAAAGGCCACCCTAGCATTGATTTTAATTTTTCCATAAGATGGTGGCATTACGGTTTAGAACATAGATCTGCAGTGAACGTGGCAGAATATGAAGAAGTCTGCTAGAATGGAAGCCATTAAATGCATTAAATTCACATTTAAGGAGGAGTAGTTCAACTTTTCAGGCAAGATAATAAATACTACGTGAAATACACCGCCAGCTCAGTCATTTCCAGCCGAGGACTGCAGTTTCGTGCTTATTAGCACTCATCAGCCCGGCATAGGAAAGTGACTGAGCTGGAGATGGAAAACCTCTTAAGGAAGCCAAGAGTGCGAAACAAACTGGTAGCTAATATAGACTTAGCAGACCAGACGAGTGACCGAAGCAATGGTTCGGTTCAACTCGAAGATTGAACGTGAGGCAAGGTATATTCTGTAAATTACCGCTGGGCGGTAATTTACTGCAGTCCTCGGCTGGAAATGACTGAGCTGGCGGTGTATTTCACGTATTTCTGCTTCAGCCCTGGCTAATGGGCGGAAATTTACTGAATAAGATAATACTATTTTCAATTTGCATGCCGTTTATATATATATACGACTTGATGTGTGGAAAATGCGAGACAGAAAGTTTGGCAAAAAAAACTCAGCCAATCACACGTAAGCAGAAAATAATAAAAATGATAAACGCCAAATAGAAGAAATAAATAAATACCTTTATGCGGCGAAGTAAATAGTATCTAACAAAGTTTTAACGCTAAAAATTAGCAGTTTACTACATACACGTGTTTCGAGGCTTCACGGAACCTCTTTTTCAATGCAAATAGTGGACTCACTACATGCATTGAAAAAAAAGGCATTGAGCATGTGTATGCTGTAATCTGCTAATGTTGTGCATTAAAACGTTGTTAATTGCTATTTAACACCAACTAAGTTTGCCTTTGGTTGCCCTACTTTAGCCAAGATAAAAATTAAAAAAGCATACTTTTTCTCCATCTGCTTGAAACGTGCATTATTATATTATCATTCTATATAAACATCAAAATATCAAGATAATTGCTGATAAAGTTTCGATACATTTCTTTTAACTTATTTCCTGATATCTTGACTGATGAAATTAAATTTCTTGCACTGCTCGTTAAATTAGCTAAAGATGCCCGTCCACTTCGTAAACTCTGATTAGAGGACTCAAAATCTTGAAGCCAAACATTTGCTCTAAAATATCGCTTGTTCTAAGTTAAAATTCTTGACAGTGTATATTTAAATCTTTTGCAAGGAATTCTTATAATTAACGTAAGTTAACGCCAGTCTAAAAGTAAACAAAATATATTGAGTATTTACAATATTTTGTGTCATTACGTCAAAAAACTTCTCCTTACGGAAACAATTTATTAAGTTTTGTTTCTTGGTTACTAGAAGAGTTTAAAGCTTCTGAACTTAATCGAAGTCTTTGACAGCATCAAACTTTTAGCAGCATCACTATTCATCAATTTTCAATTCTAAAAATTCAACGGTAAACTGTCAATTTTGAGTAGTTTTTCCTACACCTAAAATTCTTTCAGATTGTAGAATAATATGTTTTGAAGAAGTTTCAAAAATATACGAAAAGTTTTGAAGTTTCTAGCTTGATGAATGTGCGTGTCGAGAAAAATAATCTATATACGTATGCAAGAATTATTATACTAGTTAGAACATGACAAACTTTCCGCGCTTACAAACTTTTTGAAGCATATGTTTGAAGTTGAAACAGATAAAACGATGTGGTATACACTTCAAATGTGATACTTTTTAAACTGGAATAAAATGTTCGCATTTCTTTCAATTCAAAGTATTGATTTCTTTTACGTGAGATGATTTAAAAAGTAGAAAAAGAGGAAGAAACGTAAGAAAATAGTAAAAGAAGAAATTTAAAATTTCGTTCCTACATTTGTATAATTTAACTATATGGATGTCTTAGTATTGTAAATAACTATATTTTTTAAACTACACAATTATGACATGATAAAAAAAAAATACTTCGTGAATAATTTCGAGAAAATATTTTTTGCAATCTATCCTTTTACAATATTTAGGAAACGGTTTTTAAAAAGTGACTTTAAGTTTATTTCAATCCCGATTTGAAATTTAAATATTCTTGTACTAGAAGTCAGAGAATAAATGGAATAAATATTTCTAAACTATCAGAAGAATTTCGGAATGTTTTCTCTTGAGTAAAAAAAGTACCCAAGTGGGTGTTAAAAACGAATTGAATGTTAATAGTCACATTTAATTTTACTTAATTTAAGTTATTGTACTTAAATAGAGTCCTCCCCTATTTAAGTACAATGAGTCATTATATAATATGCAATGAATAATAAAAGAAAAAATATAAGAGAATAAAAAAATAACTTTTAAAACCTATTTTGAAGTCATAATAAAGTTTCTAAATTTTGATATTTGTGATTTCCGAAATTTCCTAGCGTGATGGCAGAAATTAATTTTTGTTTTCAGTTAGCACTAAGAATACGTAGGATAAGAGAGGAACAGAGAAAATTTCTATTTTATGTTCTTAAATTATCCATGCCACAAGATGAACGTAGGATAAGAGAAAAAAAAATTATGTTACTTTTGGGGAATTAGTACCGTTAACAGCATGCTACAGTATGACTGTATCATAATAGAAAATAAAAAATACGTGTACTGATTACAAGTCATAATGACACAATTCGAAATCATTTTTATAGCGGAATGGTTTTAAGTTTTAATTCTTGGAGTATGAATAGCCTTAAAATGCATATTCATATTCCAGTGAATGCACAGAGCTGCTCGAATACCCATTTTTCAAATTCACATAGCCATAGATCATGCAATAGGATATACTAGGTTTGTATTTAATTCTGTTATAGATTGTAAAGTTCACATTGTAAACATGTCTGAAACACTTTTCCTTGGAAAAAGGAAAAAGTGTTCCAGCTTCCTTAATGTGTACTAAAACGTGTTATTCAAATTGTAAAAATAAAAACTACTGAAATAGAGAAGAGTACTCGAAATCTGTTCCGAATAGATTCTGTTCAGGATATTTCGTAATTTTTAACTTGGGAACCCATTTTAGAACTGTTTGGGACGCATTTTGGAGCATATTAGGAACACATTTGGCACACTTGTGAAACTATCACTTTTTTTCGGACAGTTGTAATTTCAATAGCTGTCTAACTTTCTTTAACTACCAGTCAGTAGACTCTGTTAATCTGAAAATACTAAAAATGTCGCTGAAATGAATTCCTGGCAGTTAATGTCACGAATATCGTCGAAAAGGAAGACCATCCACTTCCCGACGGTTGTTGGAAGCTTCCCCGTGAGATTTCTGTAAAATTACCAGTAAGAACTATTGGTATAATCAAAGGAGGGTATCAAAACTTAGGCATAAATACAGGGGGGGGGGGGTCTGTACAAGATGCCACATAAAGTTTGTTACAAGGTGATTTTAAAGAAAACACATGCGTCAATGTTTAAAAAATTCTCTCAAGTGCGTCCCAAAAAGTGTTAAAAAGAAGGTTGAACCAAATAAGTGTTCCGAAAAATGTTCTCAAAAGTGTTTGGAAATATGACGAAAAGAGACCTTCAATGTGTAAAAAGGGAACAAATGTCCGCGCCGAAAAAGTCTTCAAAACGTGTTGTCTAAAGATTTGCAGTGTTAATTTTTGCGTTTTAATGCCTACGTCTGTCCTGATTCTTTGATGACGTGAGGTAAAAACCGTGAGGTTTTTAAATTCATCATCTTTATGAAAATTAAAAACCGTTGCTTTATTGCTTGGGATGTGTTGCTACATTGATTATAAAAAAATATTTATATGTATATTTACAATAAAATCATTTATTTCCAAAAACCTTACTAATGAATTTTTTAACTGACTAAATAACAATAATTGTTTATGTTGTTTTGTGCCAACTAGACTGGCAATTTGGGGTACGCTGCCTCACTTTTTCAACTGTACCGCAATTTGGTGTGGTGTTCGATTTCCATAGTACACACATGCCTATAAGGACCCATTTACAAGGTAGACAACGAATAACAGCATAACACATTCACTCAAAGAAAGGACAGGGACAAGAGAGAGAAAGCGCAACTATGCTAGAACCGAGATTCGAACGCGGGATCAGACCATCGCAATCATACTTTTCTGACCACTAGACAAGGCGGTCGTAAATTTACATAATTAGGCCGGCAACAATAATTAATAAAATTCTTTAACACAAATGACCAAAGCTTTTAGTTGTTTAAAGGAAAAAAAACTTGTAACACCTTTATTTTAGTAAAATGTCCTTAAAATGCTTTTTTTTTAAAGAACATAAAAATTTAATAGCAGATTCAGGCTCTTTACATTATATTTTAAAGATGTCATTATAAATGTTTTATAGCTGATCGTGTAGCCTATAAGGTTTAATGTTTGGTAGTAAATGGTTTTAAAGGCTTTCAGATCAATTGTCCCTCATGATATTTTGTAAAATTGACAAATTTAGTATTTAATAGTTTTCAAGAGGAAATCTAGCTCTTATAGTTTACATTTTTAAAAAAGTGTTATGTTTCAAAATTGTTTTCATTTTATTCGGCATAAATCTCACAATTTTGAGAGTTCAATAAATTCGAAACAATTTTCAGCTAACTGACATCCGCCGACAAAACCATGAATATTTATCAGACAAATAGCATTTGAATTCCTTTGAAACTCTAGTTTTAAATTTAATCAGTTGAATAATGTCGAGTCTTGTGAATTGTTTTGAGCCATTTAATCCTAATTTTGCTTTCAGGGTATGCTGTTGCATTTTTAGTGACGAAAATGCATTTGCGCTTAAGGTAAACCCCATTTAGTAGAATTTGTTCAGTAAAAATATAAGTTACTTAAATTTGGAGGGGGTGAAAAATGTGATTAACTGTTATATCTTCGAACTTGTTTAATATAACAAGTTACAGCATATACAGTAAAATCAAATAGGCTATACAGGATATGATTTCTTGCAAACTCTGTAAATCAGTTATTATTATTATTTAATTTTTAATTTTAATCTGCTTTCAGACATGAACATATCTCAGAAACTGCAGTTACCTAACCTGATAAATTATTTATTTGTGTGTTCATTACAAGCACAAAAATACTTTTAGCATATAATGGAGGGGGTGGGAATGCTTAACATGCTCGTGTTTATAATGTGGCTGAAGTTCTTTGACTATAAGTTTTGCGGTAGAAAATCTATGTTTGCGAAGTTTTCAAAAAACAATCAACCTGTTCTGCCTACGTTAACATTCTGATGTTTTAACAGCATGAAAAGAAATACGTATACATTATATTTATGCGAAATAAAGCAAATTTGAACTTGGTAGACACCGTGTTCTATAACAGTCCTTAATGGGTTAAAATGAATGATTCTATTTTACGATCTTCTGCGCTAATCGAGTTTCCATAGAAAACGTAAGTTTTCTATCGTGACTTTGATAATTGGTAGCATTATCTTTGATGCAAAACGAATTGCATAATAATAAGGCATAGATCAACCATAGGCTTTGAAAATTGCCTGAAACTTAGATCTTACCTTGGAATTCTTTAGCAAGGAGACTCCCTCTTGCTTGGAAGTTACCGATTGCAAAAAAGGAATAGAAGTTTTTCAGGGTGCTTCACCCTTCATCATTTGAAAAATGTTTCATCCCATCTCCTTTGAAAATAATCTTACGCAATACAAACAGCATCCTTTTTCTATTCAATTACTTTTCTCCATTTTTCCCCCTTTTAGAGAAACAAAACCTCTCTTCGCCTCCATATTACATGTTTTGCTCTATATTACTTCTTACTGTATATGACGCGCTTTGTCAACCTGAGTTCCATTCTTAATTATATACAATAATTATGCTTACGATCCAATAAATACAGAAAACACACGTGCTTAACGTTAACACACAATAAGTAATAACTTATAACGTTATAATTTTCAATCAAAAAGAGCAATGACACCTAGTTACTGTAACACTGCAAAAAAAAAAAAAAAAAGAAGAAGAAATCGGAGAATGAAAAAAGAAAGTGCAATATAAATGTTACAACATTAGCTCACATGACTGTACAAAAAAAAATAAAGTAAGATAAAAATAAATAAATAAAGAAAAGGGCATTATATGTAGGCATTTTTTTTTCTTTATTTTTCAAAAAAATATTATAAATTTCTCTGAGAAAAAATGTCTCCCCCCTGTCTTTAAAAATTATTTCGTTACATTATAGTATTCTTCAATTGGTCTTCAAACACGTTTAATATGAAACATATACGTATATACAGGGTGTTGCGTTTTAACCACCAAGACCATTATTTTCGCAACCGCTAGTCCTAGATATGTACTTCCAATTGCAAAAATGTTCAAAATCAGATACAGAGTTAAGATATTCTAAGTTTGAAGCAAAAAACAAAAACGAGTCAAAAAATACAAAATTTAAATTTTTATACTGGCCCTAGGTCTCCTAATTAATGTTTAGAGATATAATTTCCATTAAAAATTATTACTGACACAAAAAACTTGATATTTGTGTTACCCAAACTCAAGGAGATGTTCCAGTTTAAAGTTTTAAGGGACCATACTGAAGATGAGATTGGAACTTATTGCCCTTTCAAAAGAATGACAGGTCGTCAAAGTAAGAAAAACAGGGTATTTATATTTTTCATTGATATTCAAAAATAAATGCAAATGTTATGCCATGATACGCAAAAACACACTACAATACCTCGAACAATTTAAAAAGCCACACTCTATGCACACATATACTTTTAAACACTTGTTAACCGCTATATTTTCCCCCAAAGGGTGCTATTGACAGCGAGTGAAAAGTGGTGTAAGTCACAAAACGCTGCGCTTCATATCTCGGTGAATATTGATCGTGCTAATTACAAACTTTTTGTGTTGGAATTAGTTTTCAATGGAGATTACTCCCTAAATATAAGTTAGGGGACCTGGGGCCCGTACAAAACGTTAAATTTTGTATTTTTTTACTTATTTTGATTTTTATTTTAAACTTTCAATATCTTAACCCTGCATCTGATTTAGAGCATTTTTGAAATTGGAAGTATACATCTAGGTCTAACGGTTGCGAAAATAAAGGTCTTGCAGGTTAAAACGGAACACCCTGTATACCAATTATATTAAAAAACTTATAAGACTACATAGTACAAAGAACATTTTATTATGTAAAGCGTGTTCTTATAATATACTGCTTTTAAACTTCATATAGGGTATGATATTTATATTTTTAATGTTTTTAACTTCAGTTTTTAAGTAAATGAAAAATATTTTATTTTCTGTTAGTATTATATAACACTTGATTGTAGATCAATTATTTTGTAACAAAATAATTAAAAAATAAAAATAAGTGCGTTCGTATTTAATAATAATAATAATAATAAATAACAAATTAGGAATCTTACTATAGAAAAAAAGCAATTACAAATATATACTTATTTTTCAACGCTTATAATATGTTTCACAAATATTAACATCACAGAGAGTATATGGGGACTGTTCACATGTGTCCCTAGATTTTGTGTACACATGTGGCCAATTACAAACCTTAGAACATACTTGCAATGAAAAAAAGTCTAAATTTAATAAAAACAATTAACATTGTCATAAATTTACTGGAATGTTCATAGGCTGATTTGCAGTAATTAAGTTTAGCTTAACAGTTAGTTTTAAATATGTTTTCTGGAGTAAAAGACATTGATAAAATTACATACAACACCTGCTCAGTGCTCAAGCAAAGAAGTTCCTACAAGAGAAACATAAAATTGCTCTAAAATATTTGGCCAAAGAACGGACTGGGGTCCACCAAAACTCGGGAATATTTCAAGATAATTTGTTTGAAGATATCTTAGAAAAGCATATCATATTCACAAGTGCCCCTCTTCCCCTACCCGATGTTATGAGTTACCGTCACATTGGCTGACTTTACCCTATAGTTATTCTTTTGAATGACTTTTGAATTATGCCACATCAAAACAACTAAAAACTATGAAAAATTAAACCTTTATGACGCAAGTATTATTTTTGTATAAAATTAAACAATTTTATCATATTTCAAACTGATAAACAATGTATCGAGTATTTATGTTTATTTGCTTCTATAATAATTTTTAACGCGTGCAAGAATTTCAAAATGTCAGTAAGTGTTTATTCATGTATTTTCACTCACATGTTTTCATGTTGCGGCAATATTTTTTGTTTTATATCATACGAACGGGTAAAACTATTTTGTTGATTACGTTTTCTGTACTTGTTTCGACAGTAAGATGGTTCTTAATTTTATCATAATTAGTTTTAAATTGCTTTAATTTTTTTTGTCTTCTAACCATTGATTTCAAAAATAAAAAGATTTAAATTTCTTTTCTAAAATCAGTAATTGCATTTTTTTAGCTTCTGATAATTAATTTGAATGTACATTGAAATTAGCCGTCAATTTTTCCTATATCATTCCCCAAAAAGGCTTAAAAAGTCGTAATTTATCCAACAAAAGCTTAACTTCTGGTTCTTTTAAAAATAGGTTTAAGTTCTAACCTAGAACTCATAAAAAGAAATTCATGACAAGTTTTGGATTTTTATCATAAAATTTTTTAAGCGAAAAGTTTTGTGATCTGAATCTAAACAGCACCTTAAAAGTTAACAGGGATAAACATACTGACTGTGTTGCAGGCAAATCAGCATCTCAAATTTACCTAAGCCACTTCAGCATTTCCTCTTGGAATTTAAATACGATTCATCACTTTACTTTGCTTTGCTTACGAAATCAATGATTTCAGCATAAATTCAGCTTTTTTTTTTTCTTTTTTTTTTCGACATTTTTCTTTTAAATCTCGTTTTCGTACTTACTTTTTTATGGGTAAGTGAACTAAAAAGCATGATAATTATCACTGCTTTCGAAAGTATCGTGCTCATCTGAAATCTAGATAGATTTTTTTTTCTTTTTTTCAAATATCAATCAAGATCAAGTTGATACTGTCGGTGTTCTTCATTTGCAACTTTATATTAATTGATATAAGGGAAAGACTTCTTTAATTTGATAATTAGGTTTTTTTTATATTTTTAAATTTTAAATTCTAAGTCCTGGGAGATAATTTCAATTTTTTAAATTAAAAAAAGCATTTAAAAAAGTGCCAGTATCGAAAAACCAAAAAAATTGCAGAGTGATCAAAATTTGAGTTTTTGTTGTAATAAATAGAAAAACTTTCAAACAGATGTTGCTGGAAAATTGAAATTGATAAACTAGAAAGCACTCTCGTTTAATTATGTTCAAACTTCTTAGTCTTCTCTGGATTTTGTGGCTTTAGATAGACTGGCTTGAAACACGTGATACGTCACAGTGGCATTTTATCAGAGGTAACTAGCATTAAATTAGAAAGTGGAAACCTTGCAGCTGTTAATATACTATTTTCCTATGCCGACTGGGTTAATATTTAGCGTAACATAATCTCAATAGTACGTGTTTGGACTTACAGTATGGCCCAAAAACCTCCATGCAGCTGAACTGTCCAATTATCCTACTCAATTTTTCAAGAATGAGCATGCAAATTGTTGGGAATTCCAAATAATATTATCAATTATTTGTTTATTTTGATATATTTGGCTTTAATTAAATCCCTATTTTCTTTTATCTTGCAAAGTCACAAATGATAATTTCAATGTATGTAACGTATTTCCCGATCTTAGACACGTGCGTGCCTAACGTCATGAAATGACGAAGTTCCTTATCCATTTGATTGGCCGCCGTTCTAACATCGGGAAATGCGCATTTCACATGCAAATGACTCTGGCTGACTATATATGTTACTTCTGTAGCTCAGTTGCTCTCTCTCTCTCTCTTTTTTAATGCGCCGTATTTTAGTTTCATAGTCAGCCAAGTCGGCTGCTTGCCGTCATGCTCTCGATTAGGCATTTTATAACTGTAAACTTTATCTGCAAACCTTAAGTTTAAATAACTGAAACTTCGATTGCATAAATGATTCTTCATTTGTCATAATGCAAATTTACAAATAATGGTTTTGCCTATTTTACTAAACTATCTATGCTTCGAGAGAACTTATTTTGCAATATCATATTTCATATGTAAATAGCTCGCCTAGAATACCACTGTATCATATCACCAAGGAGGAAATAAAGTCATAATTTCAAATACAGGTATTTTTTTTCTAAGAAGGACTCCAGTTACACTCTGCAACTAAAAAATGCACTAATTAAATTAAAAATGCACTAATTAAATTAGTCATCGGTGCGATAACTTCATTGATAAAACCTCATCGCACAATACAAATGCTCAGTATAATAATAGTAGTATAGTAATAGTACTGCTTCTTCGACAAATAATAAAGCAGTTTGTATGTTTGTACGTAAGGATGGCTATGTTGTTTTTCTTTGTGACTTGCATAGGACAAAGATTAATTGGTGGATCTGACTTGAACTCGATATTCGGCGAGGAAACCTTACCACGTCAACCGAATCTTATGACGTAGCACAATAAAGTGTTTTGCGCAAAAATCCGCCAAAATAGCACGTTTTGAGATAGCCTCTTATATCTTGGCTCAAAATACGGCAAAATTCTCCAACTTTTTGATACAGGTGCTACAATCGCAAATTTCTCAATCCCCTAAACCCGGCAGAAATCATAATGGACCCAGGTCACAATTTCGAAAGCGAAAAAATGTGACCGAAAACTTTTGTTTTGGTAGAAAAGGTCAAAACCGTCAAAAAAGCCAGTTTAGGGAATTGAGAAATTCGCAATTGTAGAACAATACCAAGAAAAAGCAGAATTTTGCAGCGTTTCGAGCCAAGGTAGAGGATGCTATGCTCAAGTCTGGTTTATTTGTCCTGAAAATGCTAAACTGTACGTTGTGTGGTATTCAGACGTAACGAAAAAAGGGGCACAGAGTTGAGAAAGAAGCCATAGGGTTTTAGGGAATCCTAGCTATGAGAAAACAATTTGATGTGATATTATAGCACTTAAATTTGATGTGCTATTGTAACACTTTATTTTGATGTGCTATTATAACACTTTAGTTTGATGTGCTATTATAACACTTTAACTTGATGTACTATTATAACACTTTAATTTGATGTGCTATTATAACACTTTAATTTAAACATTTAAGTAAAAATCTCTTCCTTACCCACCCATAGTTCTGCTCACTTTTTTAAGAACTGATTTTCTTTAAATATACGTTTTCACGTGAGTTTTGCTGTATTTTCAGTATCGATATTAATTACAGATACTTCCTTTTGTTCATTCGAAAAAAAAAGCAGAAATATAATTTCAGTCTTAGTGGAACAATCGTAATGGTCACGTTTTCTATTACTGGTGTTTGATTGATTATTTTCCCGGTCATAATATTCCTTTATTTCCAAAGTATTCTCTCGGACCATTTATATCATTCTTTTTCTTTCACTATCACGGCATTCTGACGAATATCTAACATATTTCTGTGATGAAAGAACTTTCACTAAGGTTTTGATGGATTTTTTCAAGGATTTTTTTTTTTAAATGCATGTAGAGGAACAAGTTGTATAGTTTAAATTATAATTTGGCAAAGGTATATTACTCAAGTTTTTGAAACAGGTTCAATTATTATTTTTTTGCTTGCTAAAGTTTTATGTACTTCCTAAGATGTTTAGATGATGAAAAGGTCAGAAAGTTGTAAACATTTTGTACTTTCTTTTTTTATAAAATGTATTTTTCCTCATTTTTGAGTACATAAGAAATGTCTGTGCTGAATAGGTACATTAGATCCTTTTAGAAAATTTTAACTGTTTTATACAAAAAAAACCTAAACTTGAAACAAGGATTTTTTACTCTATCAAAAATTATTATTATTATTATTATTATTTTTAGAAGATTGCAGTGTCGAGTTTTATTTTTTTTTTCTTTTGAAAAAATTAGTTGTATACCTTTGTTTTTATCTTTCCAATCTTTTATTAAAAGGGAAAAAAAGGAATAATTACAGGTACACACACTCGTGCACGTGAATGTTTCGAATGTAACATGCTGTATTTCTAAGGATTTTACAAAAAATTGTGCCTTTTTATACTTATTTTTTGGAATGAAAATTGCGTGCATATACTCTTCCTTTGGATATTAAAAAAAAAAAAAACACACAAATAAAATCTTTATACACTGGCCTCAAAAAGTTAAGGTACAACCGGTTTTTTGCGTCTAATTTACAAATGAATAAGTGCAGAAACAAAAAATTTGGAAGGTATGTGAATTAATAGTTTTTTATTGAATGCATCATAGAAATTTGTATAAGTGTATTGCAAAAACTATTTATAACAAAAAAAAGAAACTTTTGGGGTTTGTCTATTCTTGAAAAAAACAGAACATCACAGTGTTATGTAGTAAAATATCATAGAAACAATACAAAAATGGGTTCTAATAACTAAGGGTCCCCCCCCCCAACTTGAATGCACTGGTAGCATCGATTTTCCATGCTGTTTATTAAGTTGTCGCACCGGAATAGGAAGCGAAGTCCAGACACATAGTAAGCCTTGTTCCAGCTCATGTAACGATCTTGGAGGAGGATTTAAAGCAGCAACCTGTCTGCCAATATACTCCAAAAGATGTTCTATCGGATTTAGGTCTGGAGATCAAGCTGGCTATTCCATTCATCACAAACCGTGGTCCTCAAAATACCCCTCAACAATGCTAGCTAGGTGAGTTCGTGCATTACCATCCATCAGAATGAAGTCATTACCAATAGCACCAGCATATGGGCGAACATATGGATCAAGGATTTTATCCCGATATCTCAGACCAGTCAGAGTTTCTCCATGGAACACATGCCACCGAGCGTGTGACCACCGAGCGAGATCCCTGCCCAAACCATAATTCCAGCCTTATGCCTTTCAACAGTGTTGGATTGATGCTATTTAGTGCGTTGTTCCCTCCAGATCAGTATACTCCCTGAATCACTCTAAAATGTAAATCTGGACTCGTCCGTGAACAGCACAGAAGCCCATTGCTGCTGGGTCCAGGAAACATGTTCTAATGCCCAGCATAAGCGGATCCTTCGCTGTGGTTCGTTGAGCGGAACACACGCAACTGGTCGTCTTGCATAGAGACCTGCATTGTGAAGATGATTTTGAACCGTAGTAACAGAGATTGTTCTTCCTGATGCTACAAAATGGTCTGCAACGAGCTGCGGTACAGTAGTGGTTCTTCTCCTTCGGGCCGAAAGAACAAGAAAATGGTCTTCTACAGGTGTTGTAGCTAGTGGTCGGCCTGGAACAGGTCTTCTGGACACAGAATCTTCTAATTGGTATTGATCTCGAAGTCGCTGAACAACACTAAGTGACACATTGAGACGTCTAGCAGCTTCAGCCTAAGACAATCCCATTTCGATCCATCCAACTGCCCGCCATCTTAACAAATCGGGTAAACGAGGTCTCTGAGATATTTTCTAAACTCTATTGACCATTGTCACCGAAACTGCCAACAACAGTTGAAACTACACACAACTTACACACAAAAGTACGAAAGCTTAATATTTGATTTTTTTTCGCACTCATAAAGATGCGTTCTTTTGTATAAAATAAAAGTGGCAGCTATCGTTTTTTCACAAATGGTTGTAAAGTTCGTTATTATCATTCATGCAAACAACGCATTTTATTGTCACTGCCTTTTTTTAATGCCTAGCTGCGAAAAACATATCGTACCTTAACTTTTTGAGGCCAGTGTACTTTAAAGTGGCGAAATAATAGCACTAAATCGTACAGAATGAAATCAAAATAATGCATTACATTAATATTTTAAGGGTGTTGATATGCCCATTGAAATAGATATTATCGGAAAGTTGATTCTGGAAGAAAATATTCTACGCAAAAATAGTGATCTCTTAACTGTTTTAATTTATATTTCTTAAAATTGAAATTGTGTGTTGGCTGAATAATATTTATTAGATTACCGTTATAATATAAATTTTTGGTAGAGTTTATCTTTTCAAGAGCTACTGACTTAGTTTAAACGCATGCTTATGACATGTCTCTAAGACTAATGTGTCACACCATGATAGCAGTATTAGCATTCTGTCTCTTTTAAAATCATGTCATAGCAAATAAAAGCCTTTTAATCCTTTTATGCCTTATAGATTAAAAATGTCAAGATTTGTTTTTCGTACATCAATTTCCGAGCAAAAACATTCTTCGATCTCACCTCAGACAAAAATTTGTCCTGTGAAAAAATGCCTACATTTTCATTAAAAAAATGAACCATTAAATTTAAAACAGGAAGTTTTGGACAGAGCTTATTGTATATCTTCGCAATATGTATAAGCTCTTGTTAACACCTTCTATATTTTGCCCTCAAAATTGGGTTTTTGTCCTATAACTTTTTATTTTCTACATGCGACTTTAAGAAAAAATCGATTTGGTTAATTCCATGTTTCAAAACTAAAAACAATATAAAGATATTTTCGTCAGATTTTTGGAGGCTTGTGTGATTATGACTAGAAAGTGTTTTCTTTTACTTCAGAAGGAAAACTCATATGTTATTTGCTTGCGCACACACAGACACACACACACACACACCACTCACTATGCATATATACACCCTTGTGCAAATTAATTAAAACAAAATATTTTTTTCATTAATCTTAAAATCTTTACTAGTATTCTTCACCAATCATACTAAATATTGTAAAAATATGGATGGGATGAATAAATCCTTCACCTAATTTTTACCATTCAGAGCGGTTTTAAACCGCATTTGCAGGGTTTTCCGTATAAGAAAGCTGCAGCTATGATCACGTTAATTGAGATTTCACTGTCGTCAGCGATGGATGTGAAGCTGCAAAAGCGTACAAAGATTGTTGTATTTTCAGAACATGAGTCAAAGACTTATAGAGAGATTTCTAAGAGAGTTGGTGTTAGTATTGCAACTGTGAGCCATATTATAAAACAAAATAGAGAAACATGATTCATATCTCCAAATCGGAGAGGGAAATTTAGCCGATAATCGAAAACAACACCAAGAGATGATTTTTTTCTACTCATGCAAAGTCAAAAAAGCCCTAGAAAGACTAGTGCAACACTAAATAGAGATTTAAAAGAGCATGGAATAAATATTAGCTCTTTTACTGTTACGATGGGCCTATGAAGAAACAGCTTCCGACCCAACGAACTCAGTAAAAACGCTACTTGTGGGCGTTGAAATATAAGAATTGGACTGTTGGAAAAACGAGTTAAGTATTATTTAACGATGAAAGTCAATTAATTGTCCGAGGCAAACGAATTCAACACATGTGGAGATCTCCAGGCGAAATAATTCGGGATAATCACATGAATCAATTTGTAAAACACCATTAAGACGCTTTGGGTTGTTTCGTTTACATTGGGGTTGGTTTTTTGCAGTCCAGTGAGAGTATGATGCGTTCTGAGTAATATATTACTGCTCTGGAAAAAAAGGTTTTCTCAGAGTTCAGAAAACGGTACCCAGGTGGAATGAAGATTTTCCAGGAGGATTTAGCCCTTTGCCATACTTCCAAAATGGTCAAGAAATTCAAGTCTGAGAACCAAATTGAGGCATTGGAATGACCTGTTAACTGTCCTTACACTGTAAAAATGATTCAGAAACATTTCTGGAAAATAATGGGCAGCTGATGTGCCTAATTTCTGCTAGTAACAGAACTTGCAAAAAACAGGAACGTTTTCTGCTAAAATTCAATAACCTTCCTGAAATTATCCCGGGAGCTTCCTGAAAAATTCAGAAATCTTCCCGTTAGAAGCCTGTCGTGTCTCTGAAACTTTATATTAAACTTAGGAATGTATAATATAATAGCTCGGCATCTTCCTGATTTACCAAGGTAGTCCCAAGAGCATTATTGGAAACATGGCCAAAGCTAAGCCAAAATTGCAAGTAAATGACGAGAATTTTACCCGCCTGCAATTCTTGCAAAGCAAAGTAGTCCACACTTATTCGCTCCCTTTGGAAGATTAATTAGCATGGACGGGCCGTAATTGAACTGAAGCCGATGCACTTTATAAATACGTTTAGTTAATCTTTAAACTGAACAAATTAATTTTCTCATTGTGACTCAACTGGTTCGCTTTTTCCATAATTGCTTTTGAATGTACTTTCGGTTTAAGTGCACCTTAGAAATTCGCTCTCTCTCACTCTCTCTCTATCTATCTATCTATCTATCTATATATATATATATCTATCTATCAATCTACCTATCTAAGGTTTATCAAATGAAATAACAAGTTTTCATTCGAACAGTTTCTCCACGGCCACCTTTTCGTTCATTGCTGTGACCAGGACTAAGCAAATAAGCTTTCTTGAGCATTTCGAGTTATATTTTAAAGCAATGCTGTGCAGTTATTTTGCTTATTTTCAAGAATTTTTGCGTTTTGGAGGGTTAGATCATTTTCCAAAGCGAATTCTGCAGTTATTGAATTAATTTGCTAAAGGAGAAAATTCTGGATAGATTTTAGTAAAAGTTTGTCTAATTTGAGAAATTCTAAGAGAAACTTTATAGAAAAAGTTAATCGGTAAGGAAACTGTTAGTTCAGTGGAAATTGCCTCAGAAACTTTTACGATAATGGCTTGAAACAAAATTTTAACGCACCTCATAAATGATTTCATGCACAAACCTTAAACGATTTACAGTGATATTCGCACGAGGGGAAGAAAAAAAATCAGTTAAAAAAATCATTTGTGACGCTTGTTTAGGGGCTTTAAAAATTAATCGTACATTTGTTGAATACGTATAAATTTTTAAAAAATGCCTAATTTGTCTTGCTTTTCTTTAATGCAATTTAATCTGTAATCTTAATCCGTATTTGTTCTTATTGACAAGAATTTAACCTATTATTACCCCTTTTAAAATCCGTATTAGAGGGAGAGACGAAATTAGGATAAACATTTTCCGATCTGATAAAAGTGCATTTTTTAAAACCCTTTTTTTTTTAACGAAAAACAAATTGTGTTTGATGTATTTAAGGTTAAATAACATGAGCAGGCTTAGTTGTGGTGTCATATAAGTTATTTTGGGTTGATTTATGCTAATATATGCTAATCAGAGGGAAAAAATCTTAGGAGGGACGAAGTATGGCGCCTTTACTTTATAAGATATGAAATACAAATGCGATTTGCTTCTTTGTTCTATATATTTAATTTTTAAAGAGTATTGGCATTTAAAAATGTCATAATTAACATTAACAGGAAGAAAATGCAATGCAATATAAGCGACGAGAGAAACTTGTTGCCCCTAATCCTGTGTTTTCCTAATAATATTATATCTGTGCATTATTCTTCTTAAAAGAAATCATAATTAATTAGAAAGCAAAATGATTTTTTTCTGATGCATACCCAACATTTATTATACTAATGATCATATTTTTGCACTTATTATGCATACTCTTTAGATGAAATGAAAATTAAATTTTGTCCCATAGATACGGTTTTTTCTTAACTATAATTATGTGATTATAAGAAGCAATTTGGGAATGAAAGGTATCTCATAAGAGTTATTTTTAATTATAATTTATTCTTTTTGACTTTTATTAGTTATCCTGTAATAAAACTGCATTATTTGACGAAGTCATAAAAGAAAATCTGAACACAAAACCTTTAAAATTGGTTACAGGTCTAAAGAGCGATGATAACTTTTTGCTTTAAAATAGTCTTTATATTCTGCAACCGTAGTCATTTTAAGCGAGAATAATCTACAGGTTTCTTTTCTCTATAATTTGTATCGCAAACTTTCAGTGCTCTGATTTTTTAAAAGAGATTATATTTTCGGGCGTGAAATGCTTTTTTTTTTTTTTTATCCTTCTTCTTCTTAAGCTTTTTGATTTTTTTTAATATTTTGATTTTTTCTAGCTCACAGCGATGCTCAGTTTCTTCCAGGGGAAAATAAAAACTTCAAAAATAAAATTAAACTAGCTTAATTTTATCGCTGATATATTTCTTTTTTTTTTTTTTTTTTTTTTTTTTTTTTTGTAACTCGCAAATTTCCCTTCACCGTCAGATAAAACTATTGTTTATCTTATTGAAATATGCTTTAGAATTTTTTTTTTTTTTTTTGGATTAATTCAATTGTATAGGTGCAAATTTTACCCCATCACTGCAGAAAGTGTTGAATAAAGTTTAAAAAAAGCTTTAGCGTCAGATGTATCAAGTGCAACAAAAATACCATTTTTATTACATTATTGAATGAATAACTAAACGTTTAATTATGCTTATAAATGTTTTTAACATTTTTTAGTAGCATTAAATTTTATACTGCACTTTTTTTTTAGAAATACTATTTTGCGAAATGATTGCAAGAAAAAGAATATTTTTGCTCTGTGTCTAAGTTTGAATTTCATTTTGAGTGAACTGCTAATAATAAAACATATTGCATAGCTATAAATATCTTAATGATTGTTCAGAAATACGCAGTATAGTGATGAAATAAATCTGGGTGTTATATTGTCTTACATTGTGAAAGCTGAGTCACTAAGTAAAAATATTAATTTCTAATTTTTCAATAAAATACGAGAAAAAAAGGCAACTTTTGCTTATGAACTGAAAATAGAAAGACTATTGGCTCATCCAATTAAGATCGCATTTTTCAAAACCACAAAGCTTTCTCAGTTTTTCTCATTTATTTTCTAGTTCACTAATTGTAATTTAGAGCTTCGTAATGAAGTTCTTCAAAAACGTAGTTTTTATTCATACCAACTTAAAGCAATGTTTAGACAAAAAAAACATGCATTGATAAGCTTTTCAATTGTTATTAGTATCTTTTACACATTAATTGGGTGATTTTATCATTGTGTGTTATGCAGATATCTTTAAATATATATACACAGGTATTCCTCGTATAACACGGTTAATTCGTTCCGTGTAGTATCGAAACCGTGCTATACGAAACCTTTTTAAAATAACATTTTTACTTTTTTTTTATACTAATTATGGATGTGCATGAGGAAAATCAGGTTGTATATATATATATATATATATATATATATATATATATATATATATATATATATAAGATGTATCGTATTATATCGAAACTGTGTTTCATAAAAGCAAAGTAAAAACTTATTAAATTTATCAACCATTAACAGAATGTATAAAACAAAAATGAAATTTCACTTTTTTAAATATAACATTTGTGTTATATCAAAACCATGAAATATTAAATTGAAGTTTCGTACCGTGTAATATCGAAAACGTGTTATAATAATCGCAAATTTGGTACCATGTAATATCGAAACCGTGTCGTAGAAGTACCGTTTTTATGCGAGGGACGCCTGTTTTTTTTTTTTTTGTGATAATCTTAAAAACTATGTGTGTTATTCAAATTTCGAAATGGATGTGCACCTTTTCAAAATTAGCACATGATTCTAAATCAAAGCATAAAATTAAAAATAATCGCCTAAGTAAGATATCTAATCCCAGAAATAACACTAAGATATCGTACTGTTGCTCTGAGGTGAAGATTTGTGAAAAAGTCATCTCCCCCCCCCCCTTTGCTTAAAAATCATTTTTATATTTACACCTATAATTGAAAAATAAATACATGAAAAATGAACATTCTGAATATACTTTTTTTATTTTAAAAAAAAAATCCCGAATAAAGGTATCATTCATGTAAACTAAGAGGGCAAATATAGGAAAAGATGAAAAATATGATAACAAGTAACATTCAAAGGATGAAAAAACGTTTTGGAAAAGACAATAAAGTTGTATATAATCGGCCTTCTTTAATTTTAAACTGAGATGCTGACTTTCTATTTTTTGCTTTAAAATATTTCCTTATTAAAGACATTAAACTGCACCACTAGTTTTTCTTACTTTTAGTACGCATCAAACTTCCTCTTTTATTTCATGTTTGGAATAACACATACCATGCATTGCCCCGACATATTTTTACGAATAAGCATTGCTGAAACATTAAGACTCAATCATTTACGTTTAAAAGTAAATAAAAATTGATTACGCAAAGAAAGCAATAATTTTCGTACAGATTTACAGACCATTTTTCAGTACTTTCTTTAAATAAAAGCTACCAACCCAATCCATTTAATAATTCGAAATTTCAAAAACAATCTGCGAAAATGTTAATCCCATTTGCAGAGACGTTCCTTAAATCACGCGAAAAATTTAGCAACCCCTGGCAACATACTCAAACGCCACGTTACCTAAAATTAGCTATCCACCTCGAATGTTTTGCTTGTTTTGATTTAATCACTCTACAGCACGTCGCCTTTAACGAAGCGAAAAATCTAAAATTTAAATTACGTCTTTCAGTGTGCCTCAACCCAATGAGAAAAGCGTCGAAAACCCGAAAGTACATTTAATCAAACACTTTCCCAGTGAGATCACGTAACTGGATAAAGAAAATCTGGGGTAGCGACGTATTCAACTCGTGCGGAAAACTGTAATAAGTTGAAGAAATTAAGGCTGCTTTTTTACACTCGTGATGATTACTTAGAATAGTTGGACATTTCTTTAGAGTGTTGTTTATCGCCACTTTCATAAATATTTTTTCGTTCTTCCTTTCACAGCTCGGATGCTTAACTTCTCCGGAGATTCTTCTCACGTAGCTACAGTATTTTGACGCTCTCTAAGAATACTTGATCGGCAATCGTCCTTTCCCGTTCACCGAGCGATATTATTTACGAGCTTTTGCAGGAACGTAGATTTGTTGAACCGAAAATTCCTTAGCGGTCACGGCAGAAGGAATTCAGGGAACACGGGAAATATGCTGTGAAAGTGCAGTTACATTGTTTCGTACATGAAGGAATTCGGTTTCCTCTCGAAATCGAATAATTCTTTAAGTATCATGGGTCATAATAATGTAGTAATAATAAATGTTACTACTTTTCGATTGAAATCTCAATTGTTCATGCCAACATTTCTTAAGGTGCCCATTTGTGGGACATACTAAAAGTGAATGGGAGCTTTTGTGCTGCTTGCTTATGATGCATCTGGATGAGTAAGTTTCATATACACACAAACCAGTTTTTAGTGCGGGGGATAGGATCCGCATAAAACATCTCATAAAAAATCATTCGAAACTTCACGAGTAGCTATAAAAAAAAGTTTTCGCAACACAGTTAGAATTTTTTTATGCGGTGGATAGGGGTCGCAGAAAAAATCTCATAAAAAAATCGTTCGAAACTTCACGAGTAGCTATAAAAATATAGTTTTCGCAACACAGTTAAAAAATGTGTTTTTTATGCGGTGGATAAGGACAGCACAAAAAAGTCTTGCGCAGAAAATAATCTAAAAACGTACGAAATAACTAGGATTATTTCTTTAAAATCAAAATAAAGTGATGGTAATTTTGTCCGATAGTCAGACAAAATTTCCCGAATAAAGACATTTTCGGGAGGTCACAGTGACCTTCCATCGGGGTGCCCCTGTCTTCACTTGAAGATACTACCTCGCACTAGTTTTACAAATAACTTCATCAATAAAAAACCCAATCTGATTGCAATTTTCATGTACGGCATAAAAAAAGGGGGAGGGGGCACAAAAAATGACTACACAAAAACAAGTTTGAGTGTACTGTAAAAGCATTTATTTTCGTAAGGCTAGGGTCTGGTGGGGTAAAGTGGTCATAAAATCGTAGGTTTTCAACTTAGGTGGATAATAAATACAATAAATTCTTTAAATACTTCAACTTTTTTTGTTATTATTTTACATTGCATTATTAAAGAACACGTTCATTGAATTTCAGGAAAAAAAATATTGATTTAAGTAGTTTTATAACATTTTCATTTCCCTTTGTATTTATGACCACTTTACCCCATGGGGTGGGGGAAAGTGGTCAGAGCATGGGGTAAAGTGGTCATAATTAAAAACAGCTGCAAAACTATTACAAATAACCCTATTATTTGTATATTTCGGTTATTTTTATAAATACAAGTATATGTACGAGTTTATGCGGGTATGCACGAGTATATACGTGTCGTGTAAACAAGACTAAACATGTTCATATATGAATAAATACATGTATACATCAGATACGTGCATGCATGTGCCTACTCAAGTATATTCGTGTATACACGAGCATATAAGCATGTATACGTGATTGCTTTAAGGAGTGTATACGTGTCTGCACGAGTATATACGAGTCACGTGTATATGCGAGTATATACGCGCAAAACGAACAACATTTGCGTTTTTGCACATGTATCTCGAGTATATACGTGCATACCTGAGTTTCTGAGTATATACGTGTATAGTCGACGTATATACGCATATATGTGTACATAGATACACTACTGGTCATTAAAATTGCTACACCAAGAAGAAATTGCCAGAATGAAGCTAAATTTTACGCACGTGATAGTAAAATTGACATTAGAAAGTGATTACAAAATTAAAGCAAATTGATCATTTATGGTTTGAAAAATCTCGAATAAATGGAGGTTTAAGTACCCTGTTAAGCCACCTCTAACGTGAATGTACGATGTACTTGAAGCGAAACAATCGGGTATTGAGACATAACAGTCTCCTACGATATCCTGCGTCATCCCGTACCACAATTGCTGTAAACGTACCACTCATTCGATCAAACTCATACGCGTTAGCTCTCACGACGATCCTCCCAGGAACCATTATTTAACATGACAATGCTCGGTCAAACACAGCAAGGGTGTAAAGGGCCTCTTCCGCATTATCACTTTCTCTGGTCTGCGTGATGCTCTGGTCTGCGATTTGTGACTTGTCACAAATTGAGCATATCTGGGATCACTTGAGACGGTAAATTGGACAGCCTGTAAGTTTGATCAAATTATTGGCGCGATTACAGCAACTGTGGTACGAGAAGACGTAAGACATCGTACGAAACTGCTGTACCTCAATGCTCGACCGTATCGGTTCTTAAATTCCAACTAGAGGTGGCGCAACAGGGTACTTAAACCTCCATTCATGTGAGATTTTTCCAGTAAAAAATGATCATTTTGCTTTCTTGTTGTAATTGTTTTCTAGGGTCAATGTTGCCATCATGTGTGCAAAATTTTGTTTCATGCAGACTATTCCTTCTTGGTGTAGCAATTTTAACGGCCAGTAGTGTACTTACATACAAATACGGTTTACAAATACAAATACGGGTTTACACGAGTTAATTCGTGCATATATCCAGTGCGTGTTTGGTACGTGTCTACTCACGTATATATATGTGGAAGCAAGAGGATATACGTATGCTTACGTGTAAACACGATTCTATACTTGTTAGACGTATATACGTACATTTACGTGTAAACACCAGTACATGTATCCACGCATATCTACGAGTATATCCTCTAATATACATGTATGCTTACATAGTGAATCCAAGATCTTGGGCAAAATCTAAGTGGTGTGAAAGGGGAGGATAAGAAGCAAAGAATCATAAGGAACTTATTGCCGTTGACGCGCTACATGCACACAAAGCCAGAAATCGATGGAATGAAAACAAGTCACAAATTTGTTACACAAAGATGATTTTACCCGACATTTTAGTTCTTAAGAAATATTTAGACAGTTGTTAAAAAGTAAAGCTTGTAGTAGCTCTAATACACGCATCGCAACAAAGGTGCAGCGACTGATGAAAGTTTTTCAAGAGTCTCGTAATTGCAACAGAGTGATTGCGACGCATGTATTACAGATGCCGGCCGCAAGTTTCATCAATCACTTTGAAACTCTCTTAAGTAGTTGTGTAAAATTGTCTTTTTTGTAATAAATTTGTGACCTGTTTTGCATTCATTAGTTTCTGGCTTTGCGTACATGTAGCGCGTCAGCGTTGAGTTTGTGGCCATACGTTTATTATGATTCTTACTTCTTATCCTCCTCTCTAACACCTTTTAAAAATTTGCTCAAGAGTTTAAACTCACCCTGCATACATGTATATCATATGCTAGTATGTATGTGTCAGCTCGAGTGCTCGAGTACGTACGTGTATATACGTCGTGTCTACCTGAGTATATAAGTGTTCGTATATGTACGAGTAATAAGCGGGTATATACGTTTATAGTCGAATGTATATCTGTATAGATAAAAAATACTACGAGATACCCAAATACGTGTTTATTGGTGCATTTATGTGAATACGTATATATACGTGCCTACACGAGTATATGCGTATGCATGCGCATATACTCATATATTTAACCTTGTTTACTGTAAAAACAATACATATTAAGTGAAATTAATATTTAATTTATACCTGCCTTATACTTAAAGATTAAGTGATTTTAAAAGAACAATACTGGCTAAGCCTAATATTATGACCACTTTACCCCATCTTACTAAAATTGTTCTAAAAAATTATTCAAAATAGATTCAGCTAACTGCTAATGAGTATGAGTTCTTGAGACATGTAGGAAGCTTCCTGCACAGTCAATCTGTTCATAATTCTAACAAACAAAATTTCCCAAGGAAGTTAAAAAAGGTGTTTATATTTTTAAAAAATTCATAATCATTCAAAAGATTTTCTTTTACCAAATAAAATTTTGCCAGTTGTAAAATTTTGTATTCAAAATGTTGTTTCTAACTGCACTACTCTAAAATAAAATTTTTACATTCATTCGAACATTCATTTCTAAGGTATAGCCATTTATTTGAATTATGACCACTTTACCCCATTGACCACTTTCCCCCACCAGACCCTATAATTTTTGCGAACAAATTTTTGTTAATCGCGAAAATTTAGGATTCGCGAAACATTTTAGTTTTCTAGCCATTATCGACTTTCAGTTTTATTCTTATAAAATTCTCGAAATCACCGATATCTTCATTTTCGTGAAAATTACGGCTCTCAAAAATTAGTGCTTTTACAGTTCTCTTCTAAATGTGTCTTCAGATAGTATTAATTTTTCTTTAGTGTTAATTTGGAATGTAAGAAAGATGTAAGATAATTTTATTTTGTTTTTCCTTTTCTTTAAATAACTTAAAAATTGCGTGAAAGAGACCAGATGAAATTGAAACATCCGAGCTACGACTGCCACATAATTGGTTTCTATGCAGTTTGGCTACAGAGAAAAATATCAATTGCTTATGCAAACTTTTCTGAAGATGCTCACTTGTGAATGGGACTAACTAAAAATAAGTACAATTTTCTTTTTTTTAATTATTTGCTTCTTGCTATTGATGCATTTGAATAGGTAAGTTTCAAAAACTTTTCTAAATGTGTCTTAGGAAAATATCTTCATGTCTTTTTTGTGAGGGAATAAAGTAAAATGGGGATAGAGGGGGGGGATAACAGCATCCGGAATATGTGACACACTCATTGTATTTTTTGTAGTTATGGACAGAAAGTACTCAGACGAGTAGTATAGGTACAAATTGAGATTTTTTTAGTGTTTAACGTGAGTATCAATTCGATGGTTATTTTAGCTGCACAATCGTCTTTTCGAATTCAGTGCATAAAATCTTTATCTTAACATTCAAAAATCTGATGCTAATACTTTTTTTTCCTCTAAATGTTGTAACTATGCTCTAAACTAAGTTCTGTGTGTATGAGTAATCTTAAGTTACTTTTCAAACGAACGTATGAGAAATTCCAGATTTTGAGATAATATGTTATACTCAAGTAGGGGAGACCGGGGTTAGTTGTTACACGCGGTAAGTTGTTACATTCGAATTTAAAAGTAACCGCCAGGAGAAACTGACTTTCCTTGCAGTAAATGATAGCACTCACCCATCTGCATTCCCTGACAATCACTGGAGTGCTTGCAGTCAGTAGCATGGAGAGTGCTCAAGAAAAACGGTTTTTAGAGTCTGGAAGTAATTTTTCTTTCCGCTGTTATTTTTCTATTTCTTTCGAAGCCGTTGCAGATAACGAATTTATTTCTATACCACGTGAAAGCCTACATTTTTAGGTAAGTGCTAACATATTTAAAAGTTTTGTACGAAAATATAATACCAAATATGTGCCACACAAGAGATAAAGTGGCGTCGTATGGGGCAAGTTTTTACAATTTTGATGGGGTTAGTTGTTACAAGTAACAACTTGCCCCATGCAAGTTAAAATTTAATATTATGTTTTCTTTTTAAATGTGCTTTGGCGGGGGACTATAAAAACAAGACGGACAGGGTCAAAACACCTAAAAAAACATACCTGGATGTGGCTAAAGAATTAATTGCAGGTACTTCATTACGAAAGGCAGCCGATGAATTTCATGGAACTAGACAGATTCTGCAGTAAGATGAAAAATGCTAGTGGTGGTAAGTAGTATTTTTGATCTGTATTATTGCATGATTTAATTCATATAAAGTACTGTAGATGGATGACGATAGTAATAATAATAATAATAATAATTCCGATCTCTTTCATTCTATGATTAATTTGTTGTTAATATGTATGGTAAATAAATAATAATAATTACCACAATGATAATAATAATAAATAATGTATTATTCTAATGTATAGGTCTTTCTCCAACGCTGCAGGCAGTGCAGAAGTGAAGACGGTTCGCAAGCGGAAACCATAGGTCAGCGCCACTTTAACAGATAGACCAGTAAAAAATGTTTTGCTAGCCGAAGCTGGGAAACAAAAATCTCCGAAAAGGAAATTGTGTCTAACAGAGAAGAAATTACAGATACAAAGGCAAAAAAAAAAAAAAAAAATCAAACATGTGCGTCCAAACAATGCATCCTTCGGATGAAAATGATGGAGACTGGTTCTACATAGAGTGCTCTAAACCGTACTCAGAATCCAAAAACCCAACTAAACGGCTTCAATGTCGTAATTGTGACAAATGGGCACATGACTGATGTGCTAAGTTTGATTAAACTATATGCTTGTGAAAATTGTAACTCGGACATTGATAATGATGATGATAGTTTATTAGAATAAGTCATTAATGAAGTAAATTTGTAATGCTAAAAAGTTTTTGATTTTTAACGTGGTAAGATATTTTTTTAATTTAACAGAATAAACCAGAAAATGCGTAAAATTCATTTCATTACTAAAATATTTCTCATGTAACAACTAACCCCATATACTGTAACAACATGCCCCGTTGTGGGGTAAGTTGTTAGAATCCACATCTATTCTAAAAACTTGAAATATTTTGGATTAGTTGCTTCTAATCATTTTTTAAAAAATATGTTATAAATTTAAAACAATCTAGATGCATTTTAAAGTTTCACGCGTGTAAATAATTGAAATAGTTTCGAGTAAAAAAATATTGAAAAAAAAATATAACAACTAACCCCGGTCTCCCCTATACTCAAGTACGAATCTTAGCAAAATATCTTGTTAAATATTTGAAGGGTTTGTCATTTTCACACAAGAGGATTACGAACCAAGATTTAATTTTCGGTAAACTCACCAGTGAGAATTAGTGTTTTTTAATAAAGTTAAAATCACGTAGGTAAAATTATATTATTTTTTCAGTTTATGTCATGCACAAATGATATTTTAAGTTTATGATTTATTTCTTTTTCAAAAGTTTCGGTTAATAAAATGAAAACAAAGACTTAATAAGCAGTCTAGTTCGTAAAAAATGACGCTTTTAGTTATTAATTCTCATCAAGTATTATATTATAATAGTTTTCGTGGAAAAAGAATGCTCATTCTTATTTTTATTACTCTTTTTCGATGAGGAGGAATTTTAAAAAATATCATTTAACAAAAAAGCCTTTAAGTTTTGAAAAAAAAAAGTTAAGCATTTAATTGTACTTTATACACTGATCTTTTTTGCTTGGTTAAATTTATTCTATGGGTATAAATATTTGCATTTGAGAAAATGAGATTTATTACTCGTTGAAAGTAGACGTAAACTTACTTTTTCTCATGAAAATAGCATTATGAAAAATATTTTTTTAAAACAGAAGTTATATTTATTGCTTGATTCATATTTATTTCTTATTCTTGCGGACTTAATTTGCATTAATTGCAAAAGTATAAGATATTACTGTAAAAACTTTGCTTTTCACCCTAATGTACTTGATGGAATATTTTCCCCCGCAGAATAAATTCATAAAACTTTCTTTTTTCTATTGAATATTTTTGCCTTCGTTAAACAGTTCAACACTGGAGGAAATATCACAATACAAACGATTCTCTAAAAAAAGTATACTTGAAGATGTACAAAGTAAAAATCATCATGTTGATAATTGAATTCAATTAAAAAGACACATAAAATTTCTTTGAAAACAAATGTTTTGAAAAAAAAACTATTTTAATTTGAGACAAAACAAAGAATTGTCCTTTTCAATATGGATACAAATTACATTTGTCATTTCCCATGAGAAAGCGTTTTCATTAGTTTAATCAAAATGGTAAGAATGCTGAATCGGGTCTGTTTTTACTTCCTTTTACAAAAAAGGAAGTATTTTTTTCGCGAAAAAATTTTCACTCAAAAATCGCCCTTAATTTCCATTTTGCTCACCCCCAAATGAATGTTGAGTTTTTTTTTTCGATTCGACCACATGCGGAAAAGTGCCTAAGAATGTATAGACACGCGAAATATCCATTTTGACCATCACCGAGGTAATTACAACGACTTTTCTCGTGACGTCTGTATGTATGTGCGTATGTGTGTATGTGCGTATGTGCGTATGTGCGTATGTATCTCGCATAACTCAAAAATGGTATGTCCTAGAAAGTTGAAATTTGGTACATAGACTCGTAGTGGGGTCTAGTTGTGCACCTCCCCTTTTGGTTGCTTTCGGATGTTCCTAAGGGGGTCTTTTGCACCTTTTTGGGGGGAAATCATTGTTAATTTCGATGTAAACTCAAGTGGCGTTATAATTTGTCGGACACTTGGCGATATATCGCCAGTCTTTTGGTCGCCAAGTTTTGTCGCCAACTTGGCGACAAATTTGGCGGAGTTCTTTTTTTTTTTTTTTTTTTGGTTTCAATTTGGCCATTGTTGGTGATATTTAGAGAATAAATATTGAATCACATTAAAATAGCGAATAATGGGGAAATGACATTAAATTGGAGTAAAAGGAAGTCATGTGATGCACACATCAGCTCGTTTAGTATTGATTTCTAAACTTTTGTTTTCTCGATATTTTTTTCGAGGAATAGATATTACTTAGATTGTATTTATGCGTGCTTTGTAAAGAGGTTTTTAAGTTGATAGTGGGATGGTCTTAAAGCAATTTTACTTAAATTAACTGTGAATGGAAGATTGTGTTTGCTGTGGTTCTACTCTCTTTTAATTATTTCAAATACTCTGCAACTTTTTCTTTTGAAGAAAGAATAAATTATTTCGTTAAAAGTTACGAATGTAAAATTTGCCTAAAAATTTGAGTTTCAACATTATTTGAAGAAAGAAGTTCAATACAAAAGCATTTTTTATTTTAAAAAACATTTTCGTTTTATTTTAGGAAAAAAGGTTCTTTTGAGCATTTTGTTGACAATGGGAGAATACCTTGCTTTCAGACGAATGAACCTTTTATAGAGTGTTGCATTCAAATTAAATTATTCCAACGGTAGAATATTTTAAATTAAGAATTATATTTTCGCTTACTTTATTTTACTAGCATTCATAGTAAAGTGATTTCAGTTGCAGTTTTTTATGTAATTATAACAGCGCTCAGTAATAAATAAATAAATGAACTATGAAACACTATCTTAAAAATTTTTGAGATATGTTTTTGTGTGATGTCGACACTTGCGTGTTCTTAAAAGTTAATTAGCACAAACTGCATCAAGATCAATAACTGCTTTCAGTCTTAAATTAACTGTTTTTTTTAACGATTAATCAACAATTCCTTTTGACTTGACTAGCAAAATGGTAATTTGGAGTCACAAGCTAAACTTTTGCTTCAAAGAAGCTACCGGATACCATTTACTACAAATAATAGATATGTAGGACAAACTGCGTTTTAATCAGTGGTATTGAGAACATCGCAGTAAATTAAAAATCTAATTATTTCAGAAACCTTTATAGTAATTTAGAATTATGATTTTCTGTACTAGAACATGCTTTCTGCATAAGTATGACATGTTTATTGATTGAATATTAAGGAAAAATAAAATTATAATTCACATAAATAAGATTAATTGAGATCTTAAGCTTTAATCTCAACTTAACCATCTTTTTAATTATTTTGCTTAGTTAAAAACGATTTCTTTAGCAACATAAACAATAAAAGGAACTTCATCTATACTAATATTATAAAGAGAGAAGGCTGGTTTTTGTGTGTTTATATGTTCGAAGTAATCTCCGGAACCACTGCACCTATTTGAAAAATTCCTCCACTATATGAAAGGTGCTTTTTTATTGAGTGACAAAGGCAGCAATTCGAAAAAATCCCGAGAATAGTTTTTTTTTTTTTGATTCCAATTTAGGTCCAAATTTCACATAAATTTCCGAATATGGTAGTGAAAAATTACTTGCACATATTAATATTATATATCATTAAAAAGGGTAGAATTTTCTGCATTCTAAACAATTTGTTTCAATGCTCTATCTTAATTACGGAGGGAGTAATTTGCGTTTTAACCTCGAACTTTTTTTAGGCTTAGCTGAGATTTAGGCACTACTTTTTTCATTAAATCTATCAATAAAAAGTGAAGGAATTGTCTCACAGTTTTCTTTTTGACACCATTGGAAAAAGCGACATTTTGTACTCCAGATCGCTTTCGACCTATGGACGGAAAACTTAGCTTCTATCTTCAAAAGAAAAAAATACAAGCGTTTTAAATCAAGTTCGGAAAATGTCATTTTGATTCAGGTTGTCAACCATTTTATTTCCGCGCGGTGTGTTTATATTCCCACGGTTACGCTTTTAGAATCCATTGTTTCTTTCCTTATTTTGCATTTAATTTCTTAAAATTATTTTACTTCGTGTTTCCATGGTTACGCTTTCAAAATCCATCTTTCGCATTTTAATTTAGATGCCTCAGTTGCCAAATCGATTAACTCCACTTTAAAAAAAATCCTCATTTCTGCTTTAATAGTGTTTAATCAATGCTTAGCATGTGCATTTATATTAAAGTTTTGGTTCAGTACATTTCTGATCCTGTGATGGCAGAAAATCTAACGCGAGGGCCCATTCACTCCTATGGATAACTCCATCTTCTTCATCACTTTTCTCGACTTTTTGTTTTATGGAGTTAATCGATTTGGTAAATGAAGCATCCATTTCTTAAAAGTATTTTAATATATGTCGTAATTGTTTGGAAGGGTAATTTTGCATGGTGTTTTTTATTTTTCTTTTATTTAAACCTGATGAACCAAGTGACATATATTATATGTCACTTGACGCAATTTTTATTCTCAACGTAGACCGGGCAAAGCCGGGCAACGCAGCTCTTAATATACAAATATTTGAAAGCTACTGTTAATGTGATTTTATACTTTTTTGTTTCTTTGGCGAAACATTTATTATTTCCAAAGAAAAAACATCCGCGTCACTCGCAAGAGGGATGGGTTCCGGTAGCGTGGTCGCTTGACGCGTTAGGCGCTGAGCAGTTCAGTCTTTGATTATTGTTTTAAAGCAACCTTAAATGTAATTCATTGTTTTGGCGATTTGTTTCGAAAGCAAAAAAAACTTTTGATTTGTTTTTTTCCGAGTGAAATGTATATAGCTGCTTTAGAAAACGTAGGATTAAACAAGAAGCAATGTTTCAGACTTTCTAAGTTACACGCTATTTTGCCATTAGTAAAAGTTGAATCAGAAGCTACTACATGCATCACATGTAGAGTTAAATATATAAAGCTGGTTTAAATCTCTTTTTTTTTTTTTTTTTTTTGAAATTATAATTTTAAGCAATTGAGACGAAGTCGCTTAAAATACAGTCAGGAAGATGATTTTTGAGCTTAGATGATCACAAATAACAGGTGAACCCCTTTTTTCGTCCTATGCACAAACACTGGCCGATTCTTCATTTTGGAAAACCTCAAATGTTTTTTAAATGCATGAATATTTTTTTGGTTCGGGCATAGTTCTTCTGTCTTTCTATAATACTGATATAGATTCCATGGTGCACTCATTATTTTTTAAAAAATAAATGTGGATCAGCCCTAAAATGTAGAGTAACGTGTACTTGAGTAAGAATAAAATGCATTTTAGGTCAGTCTGACACAGTTAGCTTGTGTTCATTACCGGTGTTCCTTCGACACAGTGGTTTTCAATCTGTGAATGTAGACTCACGTTCATTTGAGTAGGATTAAAATAAATTTTGGATTACTCAGACACAGTTTGCTTGTTTCATTACCAGTGTTCCTCAACACAGTGGTTTCCAGTCTGTGACATTTTTGGTGAGTTACTAGTGACAGAAACAGGGCACAATCGGGGGTGGAAGTCTGAATTTAGAGTCACATTAATTTGAGTAGAATTAAAATACATTAAGATCAGCCTGACACAGTTCACTTGCTTCATTACTGGTGTTCCTTCAACATAGTGGTTTTCGATCTGGTGCATTTAGAGTCACGTTCATTTGAGCAGGATTAAAATACATTTTAGAGCAGTCAGACACAGTTTGCTTGTTTTATTACCGATGTTCCTTCAACTCGGTGCTTTCCAGTCTGAATGTAGAGTCACATTCATTTGAGTAGGATTAAAATAATTTTTATATTAGTCTGATATAGTTATCTTGTTTTATCACCTGTGTTGCTACAACACAATGATTTTCAATCTGTGGGACACTTTCCTAGGGAGATATGGAATAATTATAAAAGTGCATGCAGCTGTTAGCAAGATATTTTTAATGAAAAAAAACAGTGCCAGAAAATAAAAATTAGCAAAGCGTGGCACTATGTTGTATTTTAAACATCCTTCTTTTTTTGTAATATTAAAAACGTTGTTAAAGTAGTGAAATTATCATAACTCTTATTAAAATATCGTATCCCGGCAAGAGAAGCGACGCAACTCAAAATTTGAGACAAACACACTAGTTATTGATTTAAAATCTAATTTAATGTTCTTTCTTGCTACCAAACTTGCACAAAATTAGCTTACATAACTAGAACGCGGTGGCGTAACAACGATATAACCATAAGTGACACATCATAAAAAATTCATAACTTAGAAGAAAAAGTTAAAGTATGCATTTTCTTGTAGTTTTTGGATTTTAATCGCAACAATTTCGGTTTTATTTCCTAGCACTGTTCTTGAACTTCAAAATAAAAAGTGATTTTTGTATTATTTCTCAAACCCAATATTTATTTATTACCAAACTTAACAAACATGTGAAAAACCCGCTTTGCCCTACCATTGATCCCAAAGCGAGTAAGCTTAACTAATTGTGGTTAGGTACATTTTCCAATCAAATATGAAGTTATAAATGATTAAAATAGTTGACTAGCTACCTGTCATTATATAAAAATATGTAAAACAGTTGTACTTATCCAATTTAAAGTCAGTACATTTGTTTATAAAACATAAAGAAATAACTGAGTTAATTAACAGACTAATTAATTGCCATCCTAAAAAATAACTTTTTAAAGTTATATTTATCCTATTGAAAGAGAAAATCTAAGTCAGCACTCGTGTCAAGAAATTTTAAATAAATATATGATTAAATCCTATACCCGCTTTGCCCGACCCACTTTGTCCAAAGGCACGTTTTTTATTTCAATAATTATATCCTTAAATTAATAATTAAAAAAAAAAGGAATGACCATCGTAGTTTATAGGTGGATAGTGTCAGAATAAGTTAATATTATTCAATTGCGAATCCCGCAAAAGCGAATTCAAAGGTTAAAACAAATGACCAGACTTAAAACACCAACTATCAACGGAAGAACAATTCTTGAATAGTTATGAGAGCGAAAAGACATATTATACTGTCTCATGTCCAGGGTGCGGGAGGCCTTAACTGCTACTAATGCAGTGTAGCATTGGGGGCAGTCATTTTCCGCAGAATTCGCAGAAGATTGATTGTGCTTGTCGTTCGACTGAGGAGACAATCAATCACATTTCCGACGAGTTGTCGCCCTCCTTGTTCAGGCCAGGCCTAAATTACTCATTCCTCACCTGCTGATAATTTTATGAAATTTTTCGAGCTTTGCTGCAGTTTCGTCGACGAAGTCAAAATAAATGCGTTTTGTTTTAATACCCTTGTTTCAATTTATAAAAATTGATTTTATTTTTTATAGCAGAACTGATGTACACTTTCTATGAACATTTTCGAATGGGTTTGCATCTAATTCTATAGCAAATTCTCTTTAGGTCAATCATACCACTTATTAATATAAGTTTATTTTCAAACAAATTACGATAACTAGTCTGAGTGACCTTATTTCATTACTAAAGTTTCTTATATTCTGAATTCTTGATTGCTTATTATTTAATGAGCATATGCTATTATTTTCTTCCTGAATCTCTCGTTCAATAACGGCTTTATCATTTATCCTCCTTCAGTCTTATTACCTTTATAATACTGGGTGGCCCAGCGGGTAATGTTTGAAACAAATGAAAAAATAAAAACAAACAAGAGACACGAGAAGAATTTAATGACTTATATTGAAAAGACATATTGATCTATTAATTATATAGAGGTTCGAAGTGACCGCCATCTTTAACAAGGACAGCAGTTAGGCGGTTCTGCAGATCGGGTCTTATCGGCAGCGAAAAACCGTCTGTGACCACAGTAGCGGTGACTGTAGCCATAGCTTTTTTATCGTCCTCCACCGATCCAGTACGTTTGAACTTAGCATACAGTCTACAGGGAAGAGGATTGAAACACATTTTTCAAAACAAACATGGAAGCAAAAAGGAAAACATTTGTACCGTCAAACGCACAAAATAACTCACCTTTCCATAGTCCTTTTGTTTGGCGAATGTTTGCTGTGGAATTTCTCCTTCCATGCTCGCTCTGAACTGCCTTCACATTTTCATCACATCTGGCCATTTGTAGCACAATAAATACGCGAACTTCCGTCGAATATTTTTGTTCATTTTTACTAACGAGAATCACATGCTAAAGCACACCGCACACTGAAGGAACATAACATTTACAATTGCCCACTCAACGGAGCATGCGCAACAAGTTTGGCTTCACTTACTTGCACCTAGCGCCATCAATTGGACATTGGTTCCAAACATTACCCGCTGGACCACCCGGTATTATGAAGTGCCTAAAACTGCTTCATATGTTGCCTCTGAGGAAGCTATAATAAATGCATGCTGATTTTAGTTCAATACATGACAACCTAGGGATATGCAAAATTCAGCAGCTTTTAAATGTATGTCTGCCTGTCTCCCTCTCTCTTTCTTCGTGTGTATGTGTTTCTCTCTTTCATTTCTGTTCAATTTGTCGTCATATCTCAGATAAAAGTGTTTTAATGCTCAGATGTTTTTCAAGATAATTTTTTTTAATCGTTTCGATTGTTGACTTATTTACCAAAGATGTAAATAATGTATATTTTATTGCAGTTATTCATAGCAGACACTTTCATATGATGCGTTTTTATAGCATGTACTCTAATAAAATGCTGCCTTAAAACTTTATTTAACTCATCTTAGCTCTTAACCGAGACGCTGAGAAATGAGATTACTTAGACATCGAAAGTGGCAAAACTGAAATAAAATTATACATGTCTCATAGCTTTGATAAATAAGTTAACAGCAAAAGCGAGTAACAAATGTCATCTTGAAAAACATCAAAGCATTGAATCACTATTTTTCTATCGTATGACAGTATGTGCATAAAAAAACATCAGAAATAAATCGCAAATCTTCAATAGAATGTTACTGATCATTTGTGCTTTATTGTTGCTTATACGTTGTTTTTTCGTTTTATTCTTCTTTTAGAAAAAAAAAAAACATTATTTCTCATTTTTCAATTACCAAATGAAAGGGCGTAATTTTTATAGGTCAAAATTACGTGGGAAAAAAGACAAAAGAAGTTTAAACCCATTATAAATATCAAAATGTATCGAATATTGTGCTATTAAAATTTTACAATCCTGTTAAAAAAAAAAATTCTGACAAGCTTTTAAACATCGTTTTCTTCTTTCAAAAATAGTTGAAGCAATAAATGACACAATAGGATTTTTTTCTGGAAAGGGATTGTGTTTAAAAAAACTAGATAATTATGTTTGTAAAAATTAATTAACTCCATATTTTATTAAAAATTTATATTCATAACATCAAAATAAATTTCTTTTCCAACAACAAAAAGCAATAAATATAAAAAACGTACAGTAAAGGAATATTCGTTTTAGGATTATTTAATGTGAGAAAATAAATTTTAACAATAATAAACTTTTCAATCTATTATTTTGCTTTCAGAGACAATCTTAATCAAACAGCGATGCAATTCGTCATTTAATAATTAATTAGAAATTGAAGTTGTCTTCTTGAATAAAAATGTTCTTTGCCACATCCCACAGGGGTGCCCACAGAAGGGGATAATGGCGTAATTTGCGCCATAAAAATTTTTAGGGGGGGGGGGGATTTTTTTTCATTTTTTTAAAATTTATTTATTTAAATTTATTTATTGATTTATTTTTAAATTATTTATTTTATTCTGTTCATATTTTTACTTCATTTATTTATATAGTTTGTGTGTGTGTATGTCCTTGGCGTAGCACAGAACTTTTTTAGTAAAATAATAATAATCATTGAAAATAAATAAATAAATGAACAATATTTTTGAAAAAATAAAATAAAAGAAGAGATTTAAAAAGTAGGAAAAATATTTCAAAAGGTAAATAAAATAAAAAAAGAGAGATAAAAAATAAAGGAAAAGAGTGTTGAGAAAAATGAGGGGGATTCGCGTCATTGAACTTGGGGGAAGGAGTACCCCTGACCCCCCCCCCCCCCCATCACTTAATGCTATAATCAAGACACGCTTATGCCTATTAAGGCAAGTTTAGAGTAAAATTTTGCTATTTTACCATTAATCATTGAACTCGAAAGACAACGGTAAATTATTAAAATATGCTAATATGCAAGCATCAGTAAATGATTTTCATACATAATGTAAAAAGCCTCATACATTCATGGTGCAAGGACTGCAAAGTATCTGAAGACATCACTAATTAAAAAAATGCTTATTTTACCACGGTTACCTATTCTTTCAAAAAGAATGTATGCATGACCTTCATTATGCAATTTCCTGATGGTCATAAAGTTACCTCGTTGCCTCGGGAAAAATAACATAGTAAATTTTCTTATAAATAATCTTTTATGAACGCTTGTGCAGGTTCTTTTACGTGGATGAAAAAGCATTGTGAATACACGTGTTTCTTCGTGATTTATTAAAAGAAATTCGTATTAAGTGTAAAATTAAATCTATTACGCTTGAAAGTTAAAACGAAAGCAAATCGTAAAAAAACCTTGTCATTAATAAAATTATTTTGGGAGGCAAATCAAAGAAGGAATTTGCATTTTTACTCATTTTATGTAAGATTTCAAATAACATGGGGAAACATGCATTTATACTTACGTTTAGCTATTAATTTATCTAGTTTCATTTTATTTTTATGTATTTATTATAATCATATTTCTTCTTATTGAGCAATCATGAATTGCTTATCGTTTTCATTTGATCGTCGTTTAATGGCGTCCGAGTCCTTTGATTTTTTTTATATGCTTATAATGCAAGCGTCTGTGTACTTTGGAATTTAAATATTTATAAACAACCTTTTTTACTTTACACAATCCTTCTTACGTGAAAACAGTATCCAGCACACAATATCCAGCATACAGCACATAACATCCAGTATCCAGCCCCTGGTATTCATTTCAATTTTTACGTCTTGAATTTAAATTATATATAGTTGCAGTAAAAGTCATTAGAAACAAGAAACCCAACGAGGATGTTCCTATGTAATCCGCGATTGCAAAAAACATAATTTGAATTTAAGATCACGAAATTCAAACTGTTTCTTTTGTATTTATTTATTATTTATTTTGAATTTTTAAATTATTTAGTGCATTTTTCGCTTTATTGGCAAGCAGTACCGTAAAGTGGGGCTACTTGAGCCTCCATGAGCTACTTGAACCCATGAGGGAAAAGTGTTTAAACTTCGTCCTGGTCCTATATAACTCAATGTATTGACTTAAAAACCGTTCTCTATGACATGTAGCAGTACTAGGTAGAGGCTGGAGCATGAATCAAAGTTTCTGCAATTCCCGCCTTTTTCTGATAGAGGTTATGATAGCAAGTTGTCTAAACAGTTGTTTTTTGTGTCTGCGAACTTTCAGATGGAAGTTCATTGAAACTTTTGTCCACTTCGCAAAAGATATTTCACCTAATCGGTTTTACAGCACCCGTCACACTCATTCCAAAACTTCTAATGCAAAAATAGTGGAAAAATAAGTTAACACGGGATCAAAACCTGCCGCCTGAAATCATCGAGGAATTCAAAAATTGGCTTGCTAGTTTGAAATTTTTGAAATTAATTCAAATTCCACGTCAACTTGAGGTTTAGTTGATGAGTTCACTAACACCATGCATATGTTTAGTGATGCAAGTGGCAAAGCTTTTGCGGCGTGCGTGTTTTTGAGAATGGAATGCGGTAATGAAGTTCATTAGTTCAGGCAAAATCGCGCGTTGCCCCTCAAAAAAAAAGGATCCCGACACCAAAATGAAAACTGAAATGTCCGTCCCAAAACTCGAACTCTTGAATGCAGTAATCGGGTTCGTTTAGTCCAGAACGTCAAAACATCACTAAATATTGAGAATATCCGAACTTTCTACTGGACTGACTCGAAACATGTGCACTGTTGGATGAAAAACTCAGGGACTTGGAAAACATTTGTGCGTAATAGAATTAAAGAGATCCATTTAAGTTCGTCGAAAGAAGATTGGAATTTCGTTCCATCACAGATGAACATTGCAGACATCGCATCCAGGGGTTGTAATGCACAAACCCTCTTCAGTCGTTGCTGCTGGGAGGGTCCCATTAGGTTGAAAACCGTGCATGGTGGCCAGATACCCAAGACTTTGATTTATCAGATGGTTTGGAACTCGCTTCTAGAGAAAAAACACCCGCAATTACGACGAATATCACTCTAAATGATTCGGAATCTAATTTCTTGGAATGGAGTAGTCGAATTTCAAGATTTTCCTCCATCATACGAATTTTGTCCTACGTGAAAAGATTCATCTATAATATAAAATCAGCAGTACATGGTAAAAGAAGCACTCTTCTTAATGGACATTTGAGCAGAGAAGAGCTATTCAAATCCGAGCTCGAAATTTTCCGTTTGATACAAAAAGGGACTTCTGCCAAAAACTGTCGACTAAATCCTATTAAACTTTGTTGTTAACCTTGATTCTGATGGCCTCCTCTGAGTGGAGACTAAACTTTACTCTACAGATATCAAAGATTATTTTACAAAGCCAATATTGTTGCCGAACAAGCACGAGCTAGTTTGCAAGCTCATCGAAGATACGCATCGAACGTATAATCATGCGGGTGTACAAACGCTCGTTTTCATCGAACAAGAGAAGTATTGGATACTGAGATCCAGGAAAACTGTTCGATCTGTAGTGTCCAAATGCGTAATTTATCAAAGATTTAAGTCAAAACATGCCACTTCTGTGTTTGCACCTCTTCCTGAAGATCGTGTGAGAATGTCAGCTGTGTTTGAGACGACTGGTGTCGACCTAGCTGGTCCTCTGCTCCTACGAAATCGTGATATAGTCTGGATAGCAATTTTTCACATGTGCAGTTTACCATGCCGTTCATTTCGAATTTGTCTCGGACATATCAACCCAAAGCTTTCTTCTTGCATTAAGAAGATGTATCGCACGTCGAGAGAGAGAGAGGTCGAGTAACAACAATTTACTCTGACAATGGTAAAAATTTCGTTGGACTAAACAATGACCTCCAAAACATCGATTGGAGTGTCATTATTTCTCACTCGGACTTGAAGAAGATCTCTTGGCACTTTAACCCTCCAACCGCCGCTTGGTGGGGTGGTTGGTGAGAGAGGGTAGTCCGAATGTTGAAAGAATTACTGAGACACAATGTGGGAAAGGCTTGTCTCCAATACGATGAACTTCACACCGTCGTGTGTGAGTGCGAAGACTTGCTAAACAGCAGACCCCTCACTTTCCTCTAGAAGGATCCATCTGATTTAGTAGCTATAACACCATCTTTATTTTTACAGGATCAGACAGAATTCTGCGTCGAAGACTTAGAGCAGAATGACATGAAAAATCTTCGCAAACGTGCGAGACACCTTCACGTCGTTAAACAAAAACTCAAAACTAGGTTCCAAAAAGAGTATCTCCCCATGTTAAAGCAGACCAGCAAAGGAGGTACAAAATCTACTTGCTGTTGAAGATATTGTATTAATCAGTTGGGATAATAAAAAACGTGTAGATTGGCCTTTAGCCAAAATTATTGAAATTTACAAAGGGCGTGACGGTGTCTCCCGCGTTGCAAGATTGAAAACTCAGAGTGGTGAACTGGTGCGACCCAGTGTTGGGCATTAATCAACTAAATCCTCTATCGACTAAAGTAATCTGCCTCACATTTAGTTCAGATTAATTTAATCTGATTTTTTTCAATTGCAGACGATGATTAACGTTAGCTTAAACTAACTTGGTTAGTTGGCGAAAAAAACTAATTTAGTTCAGATTGAATTAGTTCAGACTAATTTAATCAGATTGATTTAGTCAAACACAGTTGTGGACGAACCTTAAATAAATTAACCCTTTACTGCCCGCTGTGACTCGGAGGTCACATCAAATTTCACCGTAAAATTTCTATTTGGGAGAGTTCTTCTATTGTTGATCAGTGTGACTTAAGTGGTGCTTACATTTAGGTAGTTGACACAGACACAACTTAAAATTTCAGTCAGAATCACTAATCTGTTTTTAAAATAACAATTTTTTTAACAACAAAAATCAGTCTTATATGTGCTAAATACATTATTTTTTAACATTCTATGTTTCTATATTTTTTTTTCCTGCGGGATACAATAGCTTGGGCTGTAGAGAGTAATCAAAAAAAGATTCTACTCACACTTATTTCAAATTCTAGGTGCTGCAAGTTGACCCTTAAATGTCTGGCATTCTGAAATATATTTCACCTGTCACAACAAATAGCTACAAATAGCTTTCCAGTTATATTTTTACAAAAAATTCAAATAATTCCTCTTATATCTCCCTCACTCAAATAAATATTTTCACTTATTTGTTGTTTTTAAGAGTATTCTTAAAAACAACAATTATTAAGAATACACTTACAATGAAATTTGAATATATTACTCACACGATAGCGAAAATACCGAAAAGATTTAAAAATTGCACGCCATCGCATTGTTTACTTCAAAGTCATGGATTACAAAAGTTTTTCTGATGCTATTTGTACGAAAGAGTTTAGATGAATTATGCACGTAAACGAAAACGTGTATTTGTGTAATCAACAGAGGGTTTACAGAAGAAGTGGAGAAGTGTTTGTCTTCATTTATTTATTTTTTAATTCAGTTATATAAAATTCACTATCGGTGCTCAAAAAGAAACAAACGGCTAAGATCAAAAAAATAATTTAATTCTAATGAAAGCGCTATTGTATTTCTGCTAAAAGACTATTTGCAAAAGTTTTTTTTATTCTATTTTTACAAAAAAGTTTAGCTGCATTATGCACATAAACGACAATGTATGAAGTAAAGTTGTAAGTATTTAGTATCATTTATTTTTTCACAATAGGGAATGTGGGGCAAAGTAAAATAGTTAAGATGACTGACTTTTTTCGAAATGAACAAGTTGGAAATTCGTTATGAAAATTACGGTACATAAAGAAAGGGCAATATATTTTATAATAGACTTGCATTGGAGTATTATTTTTTATTTTTGGCAATAAATGTGTGCCTCCAAAAAAGGTGGAAAATGTTCACTTTTTTTATGGGGCAAAGTGAAAAATGAAGTATTTTTCTAAATAAAAATTTTCTTTTCCATTATTAAAGATATTTTTGGATCAAATAAATGAGGAAATAAAAGAATGAATTAATAAATGAAAAGGAAATGAAACATTAAACGAATAAACAAGTAAGTTTTGAGAAAAAGTAATGAGAAAAAATAAATCAGTTAATAAAACAGTGTATAAATAAGAAAAGAAGTTAAGGAATGAGCAAATAAGAGAGTTATTAAATGAAGAAATGGTAAATAAATTATTTCTAAATGAATACGTAAGTGATTCGGTAAAAAGTTGGATAATTAAATGAAATGAACTATTTCACTTTGCCCCATCCACTTTGCCCCGCATGCAATACACTAACTATACAAAGCATTTAAAATAAAAATAAGCTTAATATTAAACAAATAAATACTTCACTGAATATTGATTGGTCTCAATTAATATTTAAAATGTTAATAACAAGAACGAAATCATTTAACAATAATAAAATAATTTTTGACTTGCAACAAAATATTACAATACGAGTATCAATTTTTGAAATTTGCATGGATTCTTTCATATTCTTTGACTTTCAGAGGTAATTTTTCTTGACTGGAATAGACTACATGTGTTACAACAAAATGAAAATGCTACTAGATAGATGGCGCTAAAAGAAGAGTAAATATTTCATCATTTCATTTTGCCCCACTATTTCACTTTGCCCCACACGCGCCTACTAATAACAAATCGGCTTTTAATGTTCTATTATGAATAAAAGGCTGATATCTAAAAAAATAACTTAATTGCAATGTGCTATAGTATTACTGCTACTACAACCGGCAACAATCGTTCATATTTTTCCAGGTAAACATAAATTCTTCCAAAGATTGCTAACTTAAAAAATGTGTCTCACTGTTCCTACTTACTGGGGCAACAGTGAGACAAAATTTCGTTTTTATTATATTTTTCGTTTTTGTTGATGCGTAGATTTTTCAAGATCCACTTTTATGGTAATTTACTACAATGACAAACATTGTACAATTTGAAAGAAATCGAGACAGTGAGACGCAAAGGGATGTAAATGGACATTTTCAAGTTTTGAGTAAAACGCGTTTAAAGATAACTTCCTAGGTAGGCTTCCAGATTTTTTTTCTGAATCATGCAGCACCTACCTGGGCTACTAGTACTATCTTTTGTACCAAGACGGAGGAGACGTTCACCTACCATTTCTACTGGTTGTCTCCAAAATTTTAAGTTTGCCACTTATATCTCTTTGCTTCTCACTGCCTCAATTGATCTCTGTGTTTTTCAATAATAAAAAAATGCATTTGAATTTTCATGTCTCACTATACCCACTCTTCCCCTACTGAGTTAAAACTATAATTATAATATCCCCCTCTTTTTTTTAAATTTATCATTCTAAATTTACTTGGCCTTTCCCCTTATATTTGTCCAAAAAAGGATTTTTTCCTTTACTGTGAAATTTTTGTTTCAAAAATGTTAATGGATAGTACTGCGCAAAAGAATTCCTATATTAAATGCAAAAATTAAACACTTGGTGATACTTAAAATATGAACTGACACCAAAAGCCTTGACAGACATAAGATGAAATATATTTCGAAAAGCTATTATGCATTAATCAACACTTTAGCATGAAACAATACTCTATTCACTAACATTAAATGCAATAGCTAAAGAGCTCTAAGAAATGTAAGTTTTGAACTTATTCTTCAAAATAAAGGAAAGCAAACACAAGACAAAGTTGAAAAATAAGTAACGGTTTCAGTGGTTATAAATATTTCATTTCTAGTAGGGAGAATATTTGATCAATTCACGAAATACTTTCACCAATTGAAATTTTCAATTTTTCCAATTACACGGGTTTAACTCATTTTATTCATGAATTCACTTGATATTAGCTCTAAATTTAAAAAACGAAAAGTTTTTTTTTTTTCAAAAGAAGAATTAATAAAAACCCAAATTTAATTATCTTGTATTGCATGAAACTTGGCTTGCTTTATGAACATTTCTAAATTAATATGATAATTAAAAACCATTGTCATAAAAATTCTTACAATATCATTCCCTTACTTCGTTTCCACACAATTTAATTTCGAAGTTTAATTAAAATATTTTAGCACAATAACTTAATTCGATCGTAAAATTCTCGAGATTCTTCTGATTTAAAGTTTACAGCACTCCAGTAATTTCTTTCGAAATTACACGGTTCATGTCCCCAAAATTAATTTCCTTTCGCAGTGCAAAAAGCCATCAGTGTCTAGAAAGCGTCTCTCGGTACATTACACGAGCTGAAACGTTACTGACGAAATGGACAGTTCCTGCGATAAGGCGAGGAAAAGAGGGACAAATAATTGTTGCTCGTGGTAGATACAAGTACCATCGTAAATGTAACATCTTATCCAGCATATAATGTACTGGTTATTTATAGTAATCGACTGCAGTCATTAAGAGGCGCTAGTCTTATTAACCTTCGGACACGATGCGACGGGTATGTCTTAAAAGGGCTGTAAAAGTTATTTTACAGCCCGATACTCGCGCCTTGACCTGCGTGGATGATGAGTATTTACTTATTCCTTTCCTTCCTGCCACTTTTCGTGACTTCTTCCTGGATGGGGATACACTTTTTATGATTGAAATTTAGCTTGGAGGCATTAGGTTTTCGAAACTTCGGAATTTATTGGGAGTAGTTTAAAGAAGTAATTTTTCTTTGTATTACTCGCAGACTGTAACTGATTTGAAATGGTTAATAGTGTGGTGAAATTATTTTTGAAAATAACAATATATTTTACTTCTAGCTTTCTCATGAAATAAGTAAGGGATAGATTTTAATTCAAATAGTTTGTGCGAGTTAGAACAATTTAACTGAATAATTTAAGAGTGTATGACATTATATTTAATATTTCAGTAGTAACGATTAATGGTACAAAAAGATACTTCTTATGGTTGTTACATGTTTATTTTCTGGTGACATCCGTTTATTATTTGCGAAACTACTACCGCGAAAATGTATAATTGCAGGAATTAAATGAAATTTTTTTTCAGATTTGAACCTATAAATAAAAAATGGACTATGTATTAAATTACCTTAATTTTCTATTTTAATGATAATCCTAATGAAAAATTTTAACAGTTGGTAGCTTATAAAAGATTTGCTTTAAGCAAAAATATTTTTTGTGATACTATGAATCGAAAAACAGAAAGTGATTACCCGAATCAAATCATTCAAAAATTGCAAATTTTCACTATACAAAAAGTCAACATATCACTCAACGGCCGTAATAGGGACACATCTCAAGGGGAAAAAAAAGACATTTTATAAATTGAATGATTTTTTTTTTTTTTTCGAAAGCAACATTTAATTGAATTGTCCTCAAATATTAAAAAAAAAACACGACACATTTATGATGTTACGTTTTGAGGTTGGTTTTTATCATCTGAGTGAATAGTGTATAGTTAATGCTTAAACATTTTTCTTATAAATGAGGGAATTTTAACGAAGTGCCCCTATTCATTTCTTCGTTTATAAGCCACCACGCAAGTTATGCAAACTAGTTTGGTACGAGAATTTTGGCTAGAAAGAGCATTAAATTCAGATTTTACATCCTTAATTATTACGTCTCTGCAAATTTTTCAGATGCGCCACTATTGTCACCAGTAGAGAGATTTCTTCTGGGGAATACATTTCTTTTTAAAACTTAATATTATTGAAAAAAATATACAGCTTCTAACTTTTTCATTATACATAGGGGATGGTAACCCAAAGCGGGGAGACCTTCGTATGCTCCCCTCATTGTGTGTAAGCGGCGATGCATACGTATGTCGCGTTTACATGAACACCCCCCCCCCTCCCGGAGTTTTAACCAGTCCCAACGAAGCAGCAGTAAAGCGGCATGCCGCAATCAGGCTTAAAATTTAAAAAAAAACATACATTTCTTTTTAAAAAATGAAGTTTTGTAATTTGTGATTAGTCGAAAACCAGCTTTTTTTTTTTTTTTTTTTTTTGAGTGCCAATAATATTATTTTATTCTGACACCATCCACCTACAATTTACAATAGTCATTTCGTTTGTTTCTTTTTTAAATTTAAGGTTATAATTATTGAAATAAAAAACGTGCCTTCGGGCAAAGCGGGTATAGGATTTAATCATATAATTATTTAGAATTCCTTGACTCGTGTGCTGACTTAGGTTTTCTATTTCAATAGAATAAGTATAACTTTAAAAAGTTATTTGTTAGGATGGCAATTAGTTAGGCTATTAATTTAATCAGCTTTTTCTTTACGTTTTATAAACAAATGTACTGAATTTAAATTTGATAAGTACAACTGTTTTATATATTATTTATAATAGCAGGTAGCTAGTCAACTATTTAATCATTTATAACTTCATATTTGATTGGCAAATGTACCAAATCACAATTAGTTAAGCTTACCCACTTTGGGCTTCTTGGTAGGGCAAAGCGGGTTTTTCAAATGTTGTAAAGTTTGATAATAAATAAATATTGAGTTTGAAATAATACAAAAATCACTTTTTATTTTGAAGTTCAAGAACCCTGCTAGGTAATAAAACAGAAATTGTTGCGATGAAATCCAAAAACTACAATTTTTGATCGATCTTCGAAAATTTACCCGCTTTGGGCCACCCTCCCCTATTACACTGCTCTACAAAAAGCAACTTTGTTTTTGTTACATGGTGAAAAATACCTGATTTCAGAGTAAAATGACACGCTGAATTCAAACAGATTTTCTCTATCACCTATATATTTTTCATGACATTCAATTAAAATGTCAAGGAATGCGTATATTCACGTGCATGATTAATATTGATATAAACATCAAAAACTTAGTTATAGTCAATTTCTTTCTGTATTTGTCATCAAGAACATCCCTCTTAAATATCCAGCAATAATCAGTAAGCACGTGGGCGATGGGAGGTCCTCCAAAACTGCCTCTTTTTTTTTCATTTGACATCAATAACACATGGAAATTCTGGTTTTTAAGAATGGAAATTCAGCACCAGTATTACCAGTACACTGTAACAAATTTCGGAAACGTTTCTGGGTATATCGGAAACGTTTCCGAAATAATAAGAATCCTTCATCCCAATAGCGAACTCCTCATTATTCAGAAAGCTTTCTGTTATTTCAAAAAAATCTAGAAACGGAAGAAAGGCGCAATGCTTCGAAACATATTTTATCCTTCCAACACTGGCGACAGTGAGTTGGAAATAACGAGAGTGTATTTTTTTCCTTATCTATGGTTGCTGCAGTCAGCAACTTTTAGCATTGGATTACTTGTTATTTCATGTCTAGAGAGTAGTATTTTTTTAGACGATTTTTTAGACGATGTACGCAGCTATTAAGTTAGTTAATAACGATTTGCTTCTTTACAATATCCGGTGCAACCATGATTACATATATATTGTGTGTTCAACCGTGAGTAGTTTCAACACCCATTTTTATACTTAATGAAACGAAACCCTTTGGATTACTTATCCAGTTGTAATGGAGGTACTTAGATTTTCTTCCGCTCATGTTCACTTGTAAGTATTAATGAATATTTTAAAGCATGTTGTTATATACATTTATATTTTTGTTGATCTGCATTCGATGAGGCTCCAATTGTAACTGTTTTTGGGTTTATCGAATTAATTTCAAGTTATCCTACATACCTATGTGCGCAGTGTACTATTTGTTTAACCAATTGCAACTGATTAATTACGCAAAAGAAATAAGATTTATATTTGAAAAGCAATCACAGAAAAGTTATTTCGAAATACTTGGATATACATACATTGGTTCAAAAAAAATCAATTGTTTAATTCATTAAAAATATGGTAATGCAAATGTTTTCTAGTATTGTAATATGCTTCACAAAAAATGTGCCAGTATTATTTATCTTTTTTTATTATAATTTATTCATTTATTTAAAAATATTTATACCATTAGAAAATGGCCCAGTTATCTATTAGTAAGCAACATAGTTATGCAATTAATTCATATGCTTATTCATTTTGTTAAATGTGGTTGACAATAAAAAAATTCCTTGACATTAGTTGTTCGTTAAATAACATTTCCTTCGTGGATATACTCGTTTAATGTAGGATAGTCAGGAGGAATGAGTCAGTGACTAAAATGGAACAGCTGCATTTACATGCCGAAATAAAAAGAAATATTATTTCATGTCATTGTTTTAAAAGTGATGATTTTTTAAATACTATGTTATTAATATACAATGTACATATGGGGAGAAGACGAGGGGCGTTCACCACGCAGACTGCCATAGACATTTTCAGGGATTGCTTTTTTTTAAAAGGGGGGCACTTTATAGCATTTTATGGGTTTACCATCACTCTTATGGTGTGGGGGGGGGAATCTCGTATATATGAAATGGAGTAATCATGCAATAGAATTCAATGTTTTAATAAATAAAATATATAATGCATTTTGCGCACATTGTAAAAATAAAATCAGTAACCTATTTTGATTAAGTATTTATATTTGTGATGAACTGGAAAAGGGCAAGAACAGAAGAATCAACCCGAATGGTGCCAACAGGAGGACTTGGTGTCATATTTAAATTCACCAATTTCTCTGTTGCACTTTTCGGTACACTTTGTTCGTCAGAGAAATAGACTTGACGCGAAGGGAAGTTAAGTTCTGTCAAATTTTATCCGAAAATAAAAGCCATCAAGTTTGATAGAAGATATGTTTTTAAGTTCTGCATTAAAAATACGATATATTGATAATTTTGTCTTGAAAATATTGAGAGAAAAACTGAAGTTTAAGATTGTTTAACAAACTATCCCACTTTTGAGAAAGTACCCCCCCCCTTCCCCTCCCCTGACGATTTTGTGATTAGGAATGAAACTACTATATTATTTCATAAATTTTCAAAAATTTATAACTGTGCATACTGGTAGCTATGAAAGAAGTGAAACTGATATGGTATGCAATACTATTGTAAAGAATTATATTTTAGAAAAAATCACGGAAAAAGGATTCTGAAGTTCTCGGAAACGTTTTTGAAAATTGTTTGGAGAGTTCCGAAATACTCGGAAACGTTTTCGAAACTTTCATGAACCACAGCTGCACAGAATACTCAGAAACATTTCTGGAAATTACGGAAAAAGGATTCCGAAATACTCAGAAACGTTTCTGAAAAATACAGAAAGAGTATTCCAAAATACTCAGAAACATTGAAAGAGGATTCCGAAATACTCAGACACGTTTCTGGACATTACAGAAAGAGAATTCCGAAATACTCAGAAACGTTTTGAAAATTTCATGAACCGCAGCTGCACGATATACTCAGAAACGTTTCCGGATTTTTTTACAGTGTAGTCTTTACATAGTTTTTGAAAAGGCCTTATTTAATATAAATGGCCAATAGAATAATGAAGCCATTGTTATTTTTTGTATTTTTTACTCATATTGCCGTTGTTTGCAGTCCCACTCGCAGAGGAGACAAAAGCATTGTGTAAATTCCAAGTGATTAATCCGCTATTTTATTTCATTTTAGTAGTAAGAAAGTTTGTATTTTGTTTAGTAGAAGTAATTGCCCCACAGTACAGGGTGAGGTAGATATATAATGAGACTGACCGCCGCGCGGCGCCCCAGTAGCTTGCAGTGGGGTCTCCATCGGCTGACATGATGGTAAGAGGATCTGAGCTAACAATTGAACCGGTCCACAGTCGTGTCGGAGCTCTGGCGCAGTGACAGTCGAGCTTCGCGTAAACGTTTGTTTGCGTGCTCGTGACACTTCTGAAAACGCCGAAGATGGATCGCTTGATAGAACAGCGGTATGCAATCAAATTTTGCTTTCGCTTGGGCAAAACGAGGTTTCCATGAATAAATTTACAGTCCACCAATTGTTACTCAAGATTTGATGATGAGAAAAGTTTGGGCGAAATTGGTTCCTTGAGTGCTCACCGCCGAACAAAAGCAACGACGAGTGGACGTTTGCCTGACATGAGTCCTCCTGACTTCTTCCTATTCGCGAAGGTAAAAAGAAGCCTGAAGAGTCATCATTTCGACGATATTTCGACATCCAACGTGCTGTCACGAAGGCACTAACTGGGATCGAAGAAAGCCATGCTCCAGCGGACTTCAATGGGGCCTAGGAAGCTTGGAAAACGCTCTGGCAACGATATGTCGACGCCCAAGGCGACTACTTTGAAGAATATTAACGTTTTGTACAAATCGGAACAATACATTTGTTTTTCTAGACTCAGTCTCATTACTTATCTACCGCACCCTGTATGTGTTGGAATAAATTTTATTAAATAAAGCTTTAAAATCTCCATATCTTTCCTGCATTTTGACTGAATGTGCTTGTGTTGCCGAGAACGACATGTTTCTATAACGTACTAGTATAGCTTTTTAACTAGTTTTGAAAGAGAAGTGTTATCTGATGTTCAAATACAAACATATCCATTACAGAATCAATGCTGTTACTAAATTATTTTTCTTAGAGTAAAAAGCTTTGAATTCTTTATGTTTGCATTCAAGTAGAAAACGCAGAAAATAGTTCAATTCAGGTCGCTTCTAACACAAAAATTGGTGCCAATGAGACTGACCACTATGTTGCCGCTGCAGTAAAAAGGAACCTATTTGTCACCACTCTTTATCTACAAGCTACAATTTTAATTGTTTATTATGAGTTTTTCTCTTTATGTGGTACAGGAAACCAGAGGAGAAATTAATAACTTAAAACCTACCATTACAGCAAAGCTGTAGGCGTTGGAAAAATTCTGTTTGGATACTTGAAATCAGCGTCAAAAATTATCATAAGAACAATTGAAATGCTTAATGTAACAAAACCTATGTTTGCCAGTGTTATCAGTTTAGATAAAACTAACTTGTGATTCCTGTGAATTCATCGAAACAACATGCACTAAACTTACACACTAATGTTCAGGAGAAAAAAAATACAATAAAAAATTTTCGAGCACAAAATCTTTTTTTTTTAAATATTTTTTGCCTCGAAAAATATTTACGAAAACTAGGAGCATTTTTGAAGTGTTTGGAGCACCATTGAAGAGATTATGTTACTTGATTATACAGTATTACGCTTGATTTTGCGCTCGAGTATTTTGGGTAACGCAATAAAAAAATGATCACCTTGACGGTTTGAAATTTGTTGATTTCAAAAATTGACTGAGTAGTAATTAATGTGTCGACATGCAAATATTCTTTTATCAGGTATACAATAGCACTTTCATTACAATTAAGTTAATTTTTCGATCTTTGCCTTGTTTTTCTTATTCAACACTAAAAGTCGATTTGTTATTAGTCCATTTAAAAAATAAATGAAGACATAGCTACTTAAACTTTTTCCGCAAAACTTCCATTGACTATATGCAAATGCACATTTTCGTTTATGTGCATATTTCAAGTTCTTTTGTAAAAATAGCATTCGGAAAACTTTTGCAAAAACTCTTTTTGTATGAAATATTGTCTTTGTAAAGGTAAATTTCATATTGTCTTGACACACAGCAGTGACATCTACAGCGTATATTTGTTTGGAACTAAATAGAATGAATTAGATGATTGTGGATAATAGTTAATTGGCTTAAAATGTGACCTTGTGATATGGCATTTGATAAGGAATGGTATGCTTTTAATGGAGCCTTCTTTCATGTCTGTTTTAGAAAATGTCCAGAAAACCTTATCTGACTTCCTTTTCTCTAGACATGTTGAAATTTTGAAAAGTTGATAAATGTTATACATTTGCATTTTGCAATGAAATAATAAGACAAATAATTTAAATAGAATAAGTACGAAATGGAAATATTTATGTGGAATTATATAACAATAAAATTCATAATTCCATTTAAGCATTCTTATTTTGTTGGTGCAGGGAGTGCATATTTTATTATTATTTGCATCAACTGGCTAGTTGCAATTAAATTTAACTCAATATATAATTTCACTACTTTGAATATAAAATTGCCATGAGATCTATAAGCAACATATTAATGGTTTCTCATCGTTCCCTCATTGCGAAATTTTAACTCAATAGCTGCCATTCTTAGACAAAGAAAATCAACAACATCATTCTACTGCTAAAATGAACGTCAGTTAATTGGCTAATGCAAGATTAATAACATCAGCCTGGAAAGTTTATCTAACAGTTTTGAAACGGTGTAACAAACAATGGAGATATTTTATTTCTATGGGTTCAAACTATGATGATTTAGTTTCTTATATGATACTTGAGAGGAAAATTTTTCTATAATATTGTTCACAGTATGTCGACTTGACTTTTCAAAAGTTTTACCAGGCTGGAAATATCCACACAGAAAATAAACAGCTATTGTTTCACTGTTCGCTTGGTCTCTCTGTGCCTACTTCTCCCCTACCTTGAAGGACAACCTAGGTTTCAACTGCAATGGTTCACGAAGAAAAGTCCAGTGAAAAACAGTGAGGTTCTCACGATTTTTCGTCTTGAAAGGGAATAAACATAAGAACATCCTGTTTTTAACTAAAACAAACTTTATAACTTTGGGTTTCTTTCTTATTTAAAATTTTTATAAAAAATTACACATAAAAAATGTTCAGCAACTAATATATCGTTTCATATAGAAAGGTGTATCATAAAAAGGTACGCCACTTTTCTTAGCTGTGATTCAATTGAATCCCTTTTATTTTTTAATTTTTATCCTATTTCCCTTTTCTATACTTTATATTATTTCTTATTATGCTCAAAACATATTTATAAATATTTTTTAAAACCACTTGCTGCGTTGTTCTTTTTCGGTAGAACAAATGAGACAGTGAGAAGCAAAGTTATGTAAGTGGACATTTTCATGTTTTGAGTAAAACGCGTATAAAGATAACGTCCTAGGTAGGCTTTCATTAATTTTTTTTCTAAATCATGCTACACTGTAAAAAAATTCCGAAACGTTACTGGTTATCTCCGTGGAACGTTTCGGGATTTCAGAGGTTTTCACCTATTTCCCCGCAAAATCAAGTATCTTCGCAAAAAAGTTTCCTGAATTGCTAAAAGATGCACGAATGCAGACATTTCACTGGTGTGAAAGATATTTTTTGCTACCAGTTTAAAGAATGACTGAGCATGTTTATAAGGTGTATCGGTTTTAATTTGATCACGGCCCGTCCAGATTGACTGAACTCCCAATGGGAGCAAATAAGTCACTGGATAGCTGCAGCCTTGCGAGGCAGGAATTGCAGGCAAGAAATATGGTTGGTTGTTGCTTGCAATTATTCGCGCAGCTTTGGCCATGGTCGCGGTAATGCCTTTGGACCTTTCTTGGTAAACCAGGAAGGTTCTAATCAAATACATTAAACCTATTTAATTTTTTAGAAGGTTCACGACTGGCTTTAACAGAGGAGAGTTCCCAGTATTTTAGGAAGATTACTGACTTTTAACGGAAAACGTTCCTGGTTTTTGTAAGAAATGTTACTGGTTGAAATTGGGCACATCAGCTGCCTATTATTTTCCAGGAACGTTTCTGAATCGTTTTTACAGTGTATACAGCAGCACCTACCGGGGCTACTAAGACTGTCTCTTGCCCCAAGACAGAGCAGAGGTTTGCCTATTATTTGTACTGGTTATCTCCAAACTTTTAATTTTGCCACTTACATCCCTTTGCTTCTCACTGTCTCAAATGATAAATTATGCAACGTGTATAACTACAGCCTCATTAACTCTTAAATTATCATGATGAATAAAATTTATGTCACACATCTTATATGCTGATTGAATCGTGTTATCCATTCTTGCAGCCATAATAGCAATTTTTACAAACAAAGCTTCATTTCTAAGATTTTTTCCCTGAAAGAATCTAATGCTCTAAGCGAAAAAATCGATCTTAGCACTTTTTTATCCAAACTCGCCTCGGCGATCAATATATTACTTTCATTGAATACTCTTTGATTGGTCATTCAAAATCACTTGACTTTAGTCATTACTTTCGTTTTAGAAGGATATCAGTAATTTGATTACTTTTAAAAGTTTCACAAAAACTCTGGCAAGAATCATTACCTTCCGCTAGGTGGAACGTCCATGCATTTCCGTATTTTTAACGATGCGGAAGTTAAAGTATGATTTTCTAGAGATAAATAATTAACGAAGGAAAAAACCTTTTACTTGTGGCCGAACTAAATTAAATTCCATTAACACAAGCATTTACTTTTAAATTATTGATTTAATTTGTGTTGACAATGTACACTGTAAAAACGATTCAGAAACGTTCCTGGAAAATAATAGGCAGCTGATGTGCCCACTTTCTGCCAGTAACATATCTCGCAGAAACCAGGAAAGTTTTCCGCTAAAACTCAGTAACCTTCCTGAAAAATCCAGAAATCTTCCCGTTTAAAGCCTTCGTGTCACTGGAAGTTAAAAGTCATCTCTGGTAGGGATAATATTACAGGTTGGCACCTTCCTGATTTATCAAGACAGTGCCAAAAGCAGTACTGCAAGCATGGCCAAAGCTAAGCTAGAATTGCAAGTAAGTATCAAGCATCTCAATTGCTTGCAAGTCTGGCAAAGCTACGAAGTCCATACTTATTCGCTCCCTTTGGGAGTTTAAACAGCATGGACGAGCCGTAAACGAACTGAAGCCGATACACCTTATAAATACTCTCAATTAATCTTTAAACTGGGAGCGAAAATATTTTTTACAACTGAGAGAAGTCTGCATTTGTGCAACTTGTAGCAATTCAGGAAACTTTTTGTGAATGATACTTGATATTTCCAGGAAGGGGATAAAAACCATTGAAATCCCGAAAAGTGACACGGAAATAGTCAGTAATGTTTCTGAATTTTTTTACAGTGTAGCGCATTAAAAAGAAAAGGAAACAATGATTTTTTTAAATGCGTTTTTTGCTTTGTAAACAACATCATATGAAATCCCAATAAGTATGCTAATAGCTATTCTGTGATGTTTTTTTTTAAGTAGGGTTGGTTGGGGTTAGTGGGACCCCTTTTGAGAATAGTTCGTTTTTGAAACCTTATACAGAAGTTTTGAAACAAAAAGGTTTAAACTTTTTATCTTATTTTATCTTGGAAATCATTAATAAACAAAAATTTATCAGTATTTTCTAAAATAATGCTCTAACTATTCTTAACGTTTATATTTTTTAAAAAATCGAATTGGTGTCCCACTTACTCCATAGTAAGGGGTAAGTGGGTCACTCCCCTTCTGTTTAAATTTAAATAAAACATATCTAAAAAAGGAGTTAGATGGTCTTCCATGAAAAAGTATGTACATTTTTAGTGTAAAATAGTTTTTTGTAAATGCGTCCATTTATGAGATATTTACTGTCTTTTAAATCTGTGTCACGGCAAATTTTTAAACAAAAAACAAAACAATTTCATTTGTGAAATTTATTGAAAACCTATAGGTATATATTTTGCTTTTACTTATAAAGGTGTGTTTTATGAACGTAATACAGTTGATTAAAATCAATTTTGGTAAATTAGCCAAAACTATAAGTTGAAAAAGAAATTGGAAACACTAAATGACTGCGTCTGTGTCAAGTTGGCTAAGGAAGAACCATTATTACTTCATCCTCAGTAATTATTCCAACGTCATCTGCACCACGCCAATAAAAAGTTTCACTACTTATATTCGTTCTTGCAAACTCAACAGTATTTTGTAGTTTGTAACTTCCAACAATAGACCTACTTTATGGCTTACTTTGATGTAAGTTTAACAAATACATGATCACCAGCTTTAGCAGTTTTTGTAGCTGAACTATCAATTCCTACTAGATCATCCTAGTTGTCTTGTATTTCACTTATTCAAATATTTAATCAGAGCTACTTTTGATTTTGAAATCACCATTATTATAGGGGGACCCACTTACCGTATAGTGAGGGGACCCACTTACCTCTTATAGCAAAAATTTACGGGGTGAGTGGGACCCCTCCTCTTAACGAATTATTAATAATATCTTATACAAAATTTCTTGTTGTTGTATGAACTTTAAGGTAAACTATACGTGAAAAAATAATTATCATAAAAAATAATAAAAACTAACCTGGAAACACTTCTTTGAAAAATGATGCTTGAACTCCTTTTTTCCAAAAAAAAAAAAAAATCCTTTTTTTTTTTGGACTAATGGCTATGACCTAGAAAAAAATTCCACAAAGACCAAATATGTGCAAAACCAATCACTGTGATGAAATGTAACATGGTCAGTGCAAAAAGGTTTGAAAACTTTATCCATATTTTATTTTTAGCGAGTTGACACACTTACCCCAGTGACCTACTTACCCCAACCAGCCCTATAATCATATTTAGTAACATCCTATACTTAGATAAAGAGAGAAAAAGTTTACTTCGTTCAGTATTTACAGTAAAGCCCTGAACCACACGGCATTTTTTTTTTCTGCTACACTGCAAAAAATAATTGTTGTTTTTACAGTAATATACTGTTTTTTCTTACAGTTTAATACTGCTGTGCTAAATAACAGAAAAAAACTGTAAAAATGATTTAGATTGCGCAAAACAATGCGCAAAAGGTTTTTCTTTTTGTACGGGAAGAGAAAATGAATTTAAGGTATCAAGACAGCCATGTTAGTTATTTTTTGGGAGTGCTGAGGCAGGACTGTTCAGATGTAATCCAAGTTAAAGGCAAGTGCTAGTTATATTACTCATTCCCTTTTCCTCAAAATGTAGTTTTCTTTATCATCGAGAATGTATGTAAAATAAGTTTTTATTTTGAAATCGCAATTCGTATCCCAATATTCGTTGATGTTGACTTTGCAATTTCTTTTAGTTGCTAAGTTGTACCGATTGCTTTATAGCGAAAATCCGAGTAGTTGTTGTGATTCTGAACATTTTACCGCACGTATGATAGTTTTTAAACATTTTCTGAACCTCAAATTTGTTTTTAAAAGAAATCAATTCCTTTCTTGATCGTATTTAAAGTTATTAGAACATTAGACTTTGTTTACGACTATATTTTGTGTTATATAGGATGTCAGTACTTAAAATTTAAATTCCTATGTATAAAATAACAACGTGACTGAGAGACATGCAAACAGTATCACGTTTACTGATATTTTTTTTTGTTGAAGAATTTGCCACTCTGGAGCCAGCTTCATACTTATCGATCAAAACTAAAATAATAGTAATTAAAAAAATAATCAATGAAACACTCCAAAAAAAAAAACTAATAAAAATAAGCATTTTCAGACACAATCACAAAACCTTTGTGTTTTAAAAGTTTTATATTTCCGTCAGCAGGAAATTAAAGTTTTACTTCAGGAAAAATGCACTAGTACCATTGGAACTTGTGAACATAAAAATAATTTTAGAAACTATATTCAAAGGCACTCGATGGGAGGTCAAGGGAAGTCTCTATGACCTCCTCAAAATTTCCACATTGGGAAAATTTTGTCTGGCGATTCGGCAAATTTGGGGATATAACTGTAATGTTGCAATTTTTGAATTCTCGAATGTCCAAATTCCATTAGATATTGTACTTATTGTTGTGCGTACTTAATGTGCACATGCACCAGTATTTTATTAATCGGCAAATATGTAAGTTCCAATTGACAAATTGAGATTATACGCCTTCCCAACATATTTAAGTTCAGGCCGTGCCTGGCTATATTTTAAAATTTTCAGCTCTTCATTTCTTATCTGGTAGTGTTTCGTTCTCGTCAAAATTAGTTTTTTAATTTAAAGTAGAATATTTACATTATTATGCATTGTTTGTCATATTTTATTCGCCTTAAAGGACATACTCATTTAGAAAAGTAGATGCTAGTGAACTACAGTAGAATTTGAAACTCTGGTTACCTTGAACTCGTCAGTTTCCTTACATTTTAACTTTTAGAACCCTTGGGTTTTAAAGATTGGCATCAACGTGTTTATGATGACGACAAAAACTACATTATAAATACTGAAAAGGGGCCTCAGTGGCCGAGCGGTCTGAGTGACTGCTTGACATTGACATACTTGAGGCGGTGGGTTCGACTCCGAACCCTCGTTCTGGTTGTACTTTCCCTCCTTTGTGATGCAAATTACTTCATGTGTTGTTTATATGTGTAATAAAATATATCCAGACAAACCATTCAGATTGTAGTCCTCATCAAAATAAACCTTATGCAATTAAGCACCGAAAGAAAGAAAAAGAAAGAAATACTGAAAAGTGTGATTCTGTACTTCACTGTCTTTCACTGCATATAAGAAGTAAAAGTATGTCAAATTGTTATCCGTGTAAAGTGGAAAAATCGGAGAATTTCGTTTGAACTTGTAACGGAGGTTCAAGCCAAAGCCGTTTAAAATCTTTTGCATTTAAATGCGATGGGTTCCTTAGCAGTTGAGTGCTTTAAGGCTGGAGGGATTATTTTCACAATAATAGACGATTTTTCAAGAAAGCCTTCGGTTTTTTTCTTAAAAAAGAAAAGTGAGGTTTTTGAATACTTTGTCAGGTTTCAAAAGAGAACAGAGAGATTTGCGGGAAAGATCCGATAACGGAAAGGAATTTCTGAACTTCCGCTTTGAAATTTACCTTAGCGACCAAAGCATAAGAATTGAAAAAAAAACCAACAAATCCTTCAGTTAACAAAGTAGCGTCATAGAACACTATAACTCAACATTAATAAATGGAATTAGGACACTTTTAAATGAATCGGGTTTGTCTCAGCAGTTTTGAGTCGAAGCAGCCATATGCTACCACTACTTACGGACTAGAGCGGTTTTAAAAGGAAAAACCAAAACCTTTTTTGAGCTATTTGGGGGAAGAAAGCCATCTTCCCCCAAACACTCCCGTGTTTTTTGGCTGTATTTCGTACATTGGACTTCCAAAACAGAAAATAAACAAATTGGATATGAGAGCTAAACAGGGAGTCATGGTAGGATATGCGTTTTATACGAAAGGTTATATAATTTGGGTTTAATAGGGTTAAATAAATACCAAGGCAAAGTAGAGAATTCAGAGATATGTATTATTCTATTGACACGACGACGGTTCGAAAGTCCGAATCACGAAGCCGAGGTTTATTGTTCTGAAAATAACATTAAATATGACCCAATATATTTTAATTTCACGTGTGATGATAATTCAACAAAAGTATCGGATTCGATGAAGGTAGGGGGGATAATTCAAGTAAGCTAGAAGCTAACATTTCTGAAGATGTAATTTCTTCGAATTTAAACAAAGTTTGAAAACGCAATGGCTCAAGAAATTCAGGTTATCTCAGAAAGAAATGTTTACGAATTGGTTAAACTGACAGAACATTTTAGAAAGAAAAAAGGATATAGATGAGGGTTTTGATTTAAAAACAGATGAACAGAATGAAATAATGCGCTTTAAGGCAAGACTGGTAATTTTAGGTAAACACCAGATATGGGGGGGGGGGGACTTTTTGCAAGTGTTCTCTCCAGTAATTTCCTTTGATTGAGGCTTTCTTTTCAATTTTTGTGTATAAACTACATTGGGTTCATTTCCAAGTAGATGATTGCAATCCGTATTTATATGGGGATTTAAAAGGGGAGATTTGTGAGACAACCTGAAAGGTTTGTCTATCCCTAAAATCTAAATTTTGTCTGTAAATTGAATAAATTATTGTCATTCTGATTCAGATTACGCCTCGAATCACGACGACCGGATTTCAATGGCGGGGGGGGGGGGGTGCTTGTAGTGTTTTTGGATAGGATACGAATAGTATGGTTTAAATTCAAACAAAAATGCGTAGCACTGTCAACGATGGAAGCGGAGTATATTTCATTTAGTGGACAATCTAAGGAAGTTATGCGGATCAAAAGAATTTTAAATGAATTAATTGACTACGAAAAGAGTTAAGAATTTTAAATTGATAGATAGTACTTAGTACTGTGACAATCTATTTGCGATCGATTTTTCTAGTTCTGCAATAGAAAATTGCAGAACTAAGCAGATTGATGTGGGGTACCATTTCCTTAGGAATTTGATTGATGAAAACAAATTTGGAATAAAATTTGTTGAAACTAAAAATAATTTAGCTGATTGTTTTACAAAACTTTTCTCAAGGGAAAATTTACGTAAAGCTTGAATTGCAGTGACATATTTTTCTAGAGTGGTTTTTTTTTTTTTTTTTTGGAAATGTTTCAATTATTCCATTATGTTTAAGTTATAATTTGTGCACACAAACGGATGGCCTGTAATATATTTTTTATTCATGTCTTAAAGTATTTCCTTTTTTCCGTGTGCTGGCGTACCAAGAAGGGGGAAATATGCTAGCGAATATTTTGTTCCTGTCCCTCCACGGAGGAAAAAAAAAAAGTAGTTTATTTAATTTTGAATTTGTGCCCGGTGATATGGTTGCGTTAGGTATTTCGAAAAAATTTAAACTATAAATTTCATTCTAGCCGCCTGAATTCACTTCATTTAAATTTATTCACTAATGCAATATTATTTCTTTGAGTTTAGTGGTATGGAAATATAAAGAACTACGTAACTTGTGACCAGAATTGAATGGAATAATGGGTTCGTGGCAGTTCGCAGTTGTGTTCCGCTTGGAATTTCAAAGAAGCCTCTTGTCTGAACGACGCTGCAATGGTTCACTTAGTGACATGAATGCCGGCAACGGAAGTTTATAAGTATCTCTTTTCATTTATATTTTTGTGTTTCTATTTTTGTATCGGATGTAATTTGTAATCACAAATGCTTTTGAGTTTTAGAGCGTTCTTAGGCACTGAACCCTCTCCTATGGCCTACGTGCCATATTGGTTCCCTGAAACTGATTTTTGTGGCCCGTTGTCAGGTTCTATGTATCATTACAATCAAGAACTTACAATCAAGAACTATGTATTGGAACAATATAAACTAAATTTTATTTCGTTTTGATTAAAATGTGATCGGTCATACAATTCATTTAAGTCTTGAGTTTTTTAAATTTGTAATTCAATATTAATTTTTGCGGGTAGTTGAATATTAACACTTCAAGAATCACCGGAATATAGAAATTTCTGTTGCTAGAGCTAAATTAGACGTACATTTCTTTCAGTATTATTATTATTTTTTTTATTTTTCAGTAAATTTTAGAACATTGATTCTATGTTTTTACATGTTATTAAAATCAAAGGAACCGAAACAGAATGCTGAGTACTTTATTATTTATTGTACGTATTTTTGTGAAAATTAAAGGAACAAAATTTAAAGCCAACTTCATCATGAGAAAAACCGATAAAGATTAAAGTTTAAAGTACGATGTATTAAAGCGTATGAAACTTTCTTCGCATATTCAGACTTGACTGTTCGTGGTGGACGTGTTCAGTTCGTGGTTGTGTTCCGTTTGGAATTTCAAAGAAGCCTCTAGTTTGGACGATGTTGCGATGATTCACTTAGTGACATGAATGCCGGTAATGGAAGTTTATAAGTACCTTTTTAATTTATATTTTTATGTTTTAGGATGCAATTTGTAATCACAAATGCTTTTGAGTTTTAGAGCGTTCTTAGCCACTAAAGCCTATCCAACGGTCTGTGTGCCATATTGGGCTCCTGAAGCTGATTTTTGAGTGCCCGTTGTCAGGTTTTATGTTACAATCAAGAACTATGTATTGGAACAAGATAAACTAAATTTTTTTTTATTTAAATGTGATGGATCATACACTTCATTTACGTCTGGGTTTTTTAAACTTGTAATTCAATATTGGTTTTATGGGTAGTTGAATATTATCATTTCAAGAATCACCGGAATATAGAAATTTCTGTTGCTAGTGCTAAATTAAATGTAATTCATTTCATTATTTATTTATTTTTTTTTTAATTTTATTTTCCAGTAAATTTTGGAGCACTGATTCTTTGTTTTTACATGTTATTAAAATTGAAGGACCCAAATCAGAATGTTAAGTACTTTATTATTTATTGTACGTATGTTTGTAAAAATTTAAAGGAACAAAATTTAAAGTCAACTTCATAATGAGAGCAACAATAAAGATTAGAGTTTAAAGTACGATGTATTACAGCGTATGAAACTTTCTTCGTATATTCAGACTTGTGACACTTATCAAACAAAATTATAGATTATTTTTATTGTAATGTAAATAAAAAGCAGTTATTTTGCAAATGTGAGCATGTTTAAAACTACAGTAAAAGTGGTGCGGTCTTCTGGCAAGCGTTTTCAAGAAGGGTAGCATTGTTTACAACAAGGACGGCGGGCCAAATATGGACTTACAATTAATGATTAGAGCTGGCACTACCAGATTTAATCCACTTTTTGACATGTTTGACGATTTATTCTTTTGTTAAAAACTTTCAACTTTTCTGACCAATTTTCATTTTTTACTGAACCGATTTTAACTAAGCCATCTTGATTTTGGGAATAAAGAATTTTCTTCCAGATTTCAGGTAAATTCTGAAAAACTTAAAGATAATTTGTGTAAAACCTTTCAAAAGAAGTGCCACTTAAAAAAAAAGTCGCTGGTGGCTTAAATGGGGAGATCGATGGCTGTTCAAAACGAAGGGGGAGGGGGGGGGCTCCCCATTTTGAAAGACATAGAATATAAATGAGGCATCTTAAATTATGCTTAAATATTAAGACATATATAAGATAGAATGTTCTTACGGTATTATTTTATTTCTACTCAAACGACTCTTTTATGTGATTCCTTAGTACTTAAGAAAAAAACTCCAAAAAAGGAAATTTTAACAATGTAATAACACAATTGTGGAATAAAATATATGAAAAAAAAATATTTAAAAAAAGTTAAAGTAAAATATTTCACATTAAGTACAGACAGAGTTCTAAATATTTCTAACAATGGGGAGCTGTCAAAGAAAAAGAAAATGAAGCTGTTATCCGTTGAACATAACTCGAGCTATTTAACAAGTGTTGGAAAGGAATATCGGTTACAAAAAAACCTCGGGAGGGGTGCGGGGTAAAAGAGTCTAGATACGGTATTCATTGTTTTAAATGAATATCCCAATATTTCCGAATTGGTTGTCCTAAAAGTCGACATTGCTCCATTTTCTAAAAAAAATATCTCAACCTCATCCTAATTATTGTTTTGAAGTAAATATATTGCAATACGAAAATCTGAAGCCTATTCTAAGAAGAAACTAGTTTTAAGTTTTATCATCTTTCAAACTTTTTTTTTCTTTAGGCCAAGATGCTAGCTTTCCCATTTTGGACAACTTTCCGCTGTTTTTTTTTCTCTTGACTTATAGAAGGAGTTATTCTCTCGATCACTTCAGTTATCCGATCGAAACAAATAAACATTATTCTTAATCAACAGTCTTATATAAATTACAAAATCCTTCAAAAATACCGAAAATTACAAGGATTTTTTTTAAAAATTGTATTTCAGGAACCAGTATAAGTGCATTTCTTTACATGAAAGATAAAATGTAAGATATTATTTTCTTTCTTTTTCATTTTTTGAGTTCTTATGTAAAGTATCCAGATTAGGTCTACTTTAATTAAACATTAATAACCACCGTTACAAATGCGTTGGTTGCAAATTGCTGCCAAACAGTTTTTTTTTCTCCTTAAGACAACATATTTAGCGCTTAACTAGTTCCTGAAATCAACGGTTCAATTACAATTTAGGTATATGTTAAGCGGTTTCGAAATAAAAGCAATTCCCAAGGCAACCTTAATTTCAGATCATTCAGTCATAATTTTTAATCATTTTAGGGCGTATTTTTATGCCTGCGTAATTTGATTCTTTCAATGTATGTTTTTTCGTGTCTACAAGGTTTATGAGATTCTAACAATTTTTATTTTGACAGATGCTTTCCTATTATAAGGCCTAATGATGGCACCTAAGTCGGCAACGATGTCACAAAGAAGAATCAAGGTTGTGATGTAAAAATTGTGACCTTGAAAAAATTAGTATTCGATTTTAAATGAATTTCTGCAATTTCACTGTAAAAATTACTAATCTATATTTATAGGTAATGTATACGAAATAAAATAATTTGGCAATTTTTAATGGTGTGCATGTTTCCTTTTTTCTCATGAAAACAGTATAACATAATATAAAGTTATATAATTTTTGGAGTAGTAAAACTAATTTTTAACTTTCAATACTAGTACTCATAAACCTGACAGATTTTATTATACCGGGTGAAAAATTGTTTCTGTTTAATAGCTTGGAATCTTGAACTGTCACATATTTATTGTTTTCATTTATGTAAACTTTAAAACATCAATAGGAAAAAGCATTATCTAATCTATGATAATCAGTATACAATAAAAACCATTCTGTGCAGTCTAAATGCTGAATACTGCACATATAGTGTGAAATAAAATTAGTTTGTCAGTAGTATTTCTCAAATAAAGTAAGTCCAAGTGCAAATTATAATATTAAAAAAGAACAACACCGTGAAAATAATCTGTTTTGCCAGAAAAGGAAAATAAATGCACAGAATTGCATGCACAAAGTCAAAATAAACTTAAAGGTATAATGGAATACATATTGCAAAACATTTCCCACATTAATACTGCACATTTTAGCAACTCAATAATGCTGAAAGTGAAAAAAAGTACTTTTAGTGAAGATACGATGTAGTATTTTCAGTCATATATAAAAACCTTCTCATTTTTACTACCTTCATGGGTCAAAATTTTTGTTTTTTGAAAAGGCTATAACTGTTCTTAAAATAAAGCTTCAGACCATATTTTGCAATTTCCTTCTATTTGTAAATTTTTAAGTTTGCAATAGAGCTAAAAGTTTTTTGTAGAAACGAAAATGCGACACTTTTTCTTCTTTAACAGGTGTTTATAAAATAAAGAGATAGGGCATTAATTTATTTTGTGTACAATGAAATTAATATCAATAAAACATATTTAGCAGCAGTTAACTATTTTTATGTAAAAGGCTTTCATATTTCTCTACTTGTCGCTTTTCATAGCCTAAAACATTTTTTTGTTGAAAAACTTTAGAAAAGGAACAGATTTCGTATGTAGGCTAATTTCTACAACGTACATACAGAATCAATTGCTTTACTTTTCTATATTGGTCTTCAGCTGTAAAAGCATTGATTTCGGCTATGAAAAGAGAAACGATAGAATTAAAAAACCCTTTTGCATAAAAATTGATTACTAATTAATTTATGGTTTACTGCTGTTAATTTTACTGTACAAATCATTTATAAAACCGTATACTACAGCTGCTTTTATGGCGCAATTCAGCTGATTTCGCAGCATAATACTGCTAACTTTACAGTTTGATACTGTTAATTTTGCAGGGCAATTCCGTTAAAAAACAGTATATTACTGTTAATTTTACATATTATCTCTGTTAAATTTACAGGTCAAGTCATTCCTAAAACAGTATATTACTGCTAATTTTACACTTTGATACCGTAAGTTTTACAGGGCACTTCCATTAAAAAACAGTATATTACTGCTAATTCTACAGTTAATCATTGTAAATTTCACAGGGCAATTCCATTAAAAGACAGTATATTACTACTAATTTTGCAGTTTATCGCTGTAAATTTCACAGTAAAAGTCTGTTATAAACCAGTATATTACTGCAAATTTTACAGTTTAAAATTGTAAATTTTGCAGTTTTTCTTTGGAATGTGAGCTGCCAGTATTATACTGTAAAAACAACAGTTTTTTTTTTTTTTTTGCAGTGTAAAAAGTTTTATTATTGTTATTTTTATTATTATTTATTATTAATGTTATTGATCATTTTATTACTGAAGTGCACTTAGAAGATGATAACATAGAAGAGGCATAATGGCATAAAAAACGTCGTGGAAAAAGTGCGTAGTGAACGCATTTAGAAAAAAACTTACCGCAAGGAAATAATTACTTGAACATGCGAATATGCTGCTTGCAGGTTATAACTTTCTGAAAGTTATTAATAACTGTTTAATTCTTTCATAAAACCTATATATTTCGGAGAAATACACTGGTATCAAAGTAGAAACAGAAATAAATCGAAAGCAAAGTAACAGAACTCTCCTGGCACTAGCACGTTTATCCAAAAACATACATATAGCAGTTCAAATCTATTCAAATTAAAATTTTCCACTGATATTTTTTAATCACGATTAATGCAATAATAATTATTTAAAAGCTGAAGTGGAGGTTATGGAACTGAAAAGGAAAGTTTAAAGATCAAACAACTTAAACCTTTCTTTCTCCAAAAGACTTTAGATTCATTTATTCTACATTTCAAAGTTGACAAGCAGCAAGTCTGTTTTCGCGGGCAACTGAAAGTCGAAAAGTAGCTGTCGTGTGAATTACTCGGCTACGAAACATGACATACTCATGACACATTTCGCACGTGGTGACAAGGTGAAATTCCAACAATCTGGTTAACTTTCTCGGACGCCAAATTGTTACTCAGGCTGTGAAATATTATGAAATTCCACATGTCAAATGACTTATGCTTTAAATGCAATTTTCATCTCCTTCCTGCTCTTTTTAGTCTGACAACAGAAAACAGTATACGTGAAAAGATTGTAATTGTTTTTCACAATTATTCTCGTAATGTATGAGTATATAATGTATATGACAGCTGAAAATAAATTTATTTTCACATATGTTGTGATTGTTGCAGCTTGTTAGAATGAGAATTTTCTGAAATTTTTTTTCAAATTTATTGTCACAAACACCTTGCAGTATGGTTCAATTGAATACGCTGATTTAATTTTTAAAAAACATAACTGATAACTTTAAATACAAATTCTGATTTATCATTATTTTTAAAAAGACTATTATATAATACGTTCTTGGAAGAGATAGACCAGAAATAAACAAACATGTTTCAAAAATGTTTGCCATTTTTGGATATTTTTTCTGCAATAAAAAAAAAAGTATGCGAGTAGTGTTCGCGCTCGCAGTCTGCTTGGCACCAATTTGTTCTTTTCCAAACCAAGCACATGATTCCAGTCGCCAAACAGCACAATACTTTGTTTAAATCTAGTCTTTCTTTCTCGTGAAAGCCGTATAGTTTACGTCAAAAACTATTTGAACTTCCTCAAACGCTTCAGTAAATAACTATGTAATTTATGAATTTTCAAAATTTACTAGAATAATTAACTTAAACATAATGCATTACATGAGTTCAAAATGAAGATTTTGCTAAAAATATCTCAGTAAAGCATAGATAAACTAAAAACTACATTATAATATTATATTTTTTAAATAACTTCGTCTGCGCAGAAAAAAAAAAGTTACACTCCGAGACGAACTCATGTCTACTTATTTCACCTCAAAAATTACGGAATATTAGTTTGAAGTAATTTTCAATACCAAAGAAAATCAATCACAGTTTTTCAGGTGGAAATCTTATTTCTGAGTTCTATCGGTGAAACTTCGAAACGTTAATACGTTTTCGAATTGGCAGCAATGATGTTCTTTATTTATGTCCCAGGAAAAATTCAAAACCACCACGGATGAAGAATAGTTATTTTTGTTCATCGATACCTCTTTATCTGTACTGAATCTATCCCTTAATTTTTCCCATACTTCTGCTCCTGTATTGAATAAATCAATTTCACCACATTTTGCTCACATTTTTTCACTCATTTTTTTAACATGCGTAAATTCAAAAGATAACGAATTTCAAAACTGGCCACTCTTATCAAGATCAAATAATGAACTCTGTCTCTATTTATATTTTAAAAGTATCTTAGGTAATCAATTTCTTATATCTGAAAATGTTCGAAATAAATAAAATGTGTAGCACTTGCTGCAATAGAAGACATTACATTGATTATTCTTCTTCATTCCCACAAATCTTAAGCTAAATTTATATCTTTATTCATATTACTTTTGTTGCAAAAGGAAAAAAAAAATCTTAATAATCGTTGACAGGAAATTTTACTTGCCGTTCCAAACTTTAAGACAGCAAAAAAGAAAAAAAAAAAGAACCACCTTATTTATTCATCATGAAAACGAATTGTAGCAGCACCTGAAATCAATACTCCGAGCGCAATTATTCATCTCCCCCTTTCTAATACATTGCTTATACTCCAAAAAGCAAGAAGTCTAGAAAGCTAGTTACAGAAGGTAGGAAGATAACCTAATAGAAGGAATAACCAGCCTTTGTACAACACTAGTCGAATAATTCAGGTTATCTTCTCCGAGACTTTCTGTTAAATATCTTTTGAAAAAGAGAGATCGTACCATAAAATTGGAGAGAAATTTTTTTTTTCAAAAAACGAGAAGTATCATCAAATTCCCATTAGGTGACAGAAATAAGGTAAAGAAAAATAGTACCAGAAAAACCGATCGTTTAAAGTGATATGCATTGGACAGTGTCTCCCATTCTCGGTAACCTTCGAGAAAAGGAAAAAAGGGGAAGAATCTTTTACTTTTTATAAATTTGCCTGTAATGAAAGGGAACGGGAAACCTTTTCCCTTTTACGCTATAAATCTCAAACACAGATTGATAAAGTGATCTAGTAGTTACGTCATGAGGCTAATGGTAGACTCGAGAAAGTGTATTGAAAATTTGCTTGCAATGAAAAGAAGTTGTTGTGATATAAACAAAGTGCGGGATTTGCTGCATCAACTTTTAGAAGTGGCGTTGTCGTATTTTTAAAAGTCCGTTGAATGCTTTTCAAAATTTTTTTTCAATTTTTTTTTCCAAAAATTTCTAGAAATTTTCCCTACACCTACAAAGTAGTAAATACACTGGTATGAATCTTTATTTTAAGAAAGAACATTACTGGAAAATATTACAGTCGACTTCGACGCAGTAAAAAAACTTCTGCGTACGTGAAAATGAGTATAAACGGACTCACTCGGCATTTTTAGAGGTACCAGTATCTGAGCAAATGCTGCGCTCTAATCGTTGAATTTTAAGATCAAAAGGGACGAACGATAGCTCAAAGACTCAAAATGGACATGTTTTTGAAAGGAAGAATTATCAGTATGCTGTAGTATGAAAGATCACAAACAGAAATGTCTGGACTACTCCATGTGCCTCAGTGTGTGATCTGAAGACTCCAGCAAAGGTTAGTACGAGAGATGCTACCCGACGACTGGTACAAGGTCGTCAAGGAATAACAACAGATAAGCAATATCGAAGTGGCAATAACTTATGCGTCGTCAAAAACCCAGTTGTGCCCAGAGAACTGGCTATATAGCTTGCAAGCGCTAATGTAGTACGAGTAAGGAGACTCAATAATGTTGGCTTGTATGCCAGGCGATCATCAGCTTGCATTCCCTTCCCGCCTGCACATAAATGCGCTCGTTTAAGCAGGAGTTTGACACAGTGGGGCAATGTCTATTCAGTGACTAATCCTGCTTTAGTCTGAACAAGGGGTGTGTCGTTCATGAACGAACGGGTCAAAAAGAACGAATCCTTAAAATGAACGAACCCGTTCGTTCACTTAAAAAACGAACGACCGTTCTTTTGAACGGTGTGCAGTTTGGAACATAGTGTTGATGCACCTGTGATAAAGTTGCATTTTTAAAAAAGGATTATATTAATCTTCAAATTTTTAAATCTTAATCTCGAATGTTCTTTTTCTTAGTGCAGTACTATATAGTATTCATTCGAATCTTTTTACTTTCTGCTTTTTTCATCATTTTCTTTAATCGTTGCAGTTTGTTTGCAATTTTACAATGTATCCATTAGCAATATGTTGTGTAACTTGTTTGGGCAACTAACAAAATATTTGGAAATTCCACTTCTTATCCCCAGGAGCGTGCACAGAAATTTTGGGGCCCGTCACAAATGACTTTTCCGGCCCCCCTTCATATTGTTTAACCCTATATTTCACTACTAGTTTATAAAATATTGGGCCCCTTTTAGGCCCGGGCTCGGGCAAACGAGTATCCCTTCTCCCCCTGTGCATGCCCCTGCTTATCCCATTCATCTGCTAAAATCCTTCTCACGCTTTCTGTCGCCAAAGTTACTTCTAAAAATATCTTTAATCACTTTCTGGCAAACCTTTTGTCTGAAACATTTCTATCAACTACCATCAATTTATTTATGTGGCTTCATTTTTTACTGTTTTTAATCACTAATTTTTTTCCCATTTAAAAAAGTGTTTCTTTTTTTCTGTTCTCATCGGTACTGTGGAATAATTTTGAAAATCCCTAATATTTTTAGGTGAGTCTTTTTTTTTTTAATTACTTTATCCGGTACTTCGGCTGAGCTCCCGATATATGTTTTGTTACTTTTTTTTGTCATACATGGTTTATTATTTTTAGTAATACTATAATTATGTATGCAGTGCTGTAGATGAAAAAATTAATAACTTAATTTTTTGACATGCTGAAATGGAACCTGCAATTTTTGGAATAGAAAACTTTTTACGGACCATTTGGGAACTTAGAAATATCTTACAAAATGAACTATAATTGCTTCTTTATGCACCTAAACCTGAATAAAGTTTATCTATTTTTCGTAGGCATATTTTCTTACTTTTAAATCATTTTAGTTATTTTTCCTTCAAAGAATATTACTGATTTCATGAAACACTTCGACGTGAGTACGTCGTGCAAAGAGATCACCTGCAACTTTTTTTTAAATGAACGAGTTGAATGAACGGATCAAAAGAATTAATGATTCTCTGATTACCCACCTCTAGTCTGAACACGGATTCTCGTCGGATAGCGATATAGAAAGAACGTGGAACACGTTTTCATCGAGAAAACACCACGGAAGGGCATCAGTTTGTAAAATGAGTCATTGTGCGGGTTGGTATTATGCTTAATGGCCACACAGACCTCCACATCTTTGAGCCGGGACTTGTTACTGATAAAAAGTACAGATACAAAGTATTTAACCCTTATTTTCGCTTGTTTCGAGGTGCTGTAGGTCCTGGATTCATATTCATTCTCGTCGTGTGGCCCTGGTGGACGATTACCTTCAAAGTGAAGATATGCAGCACATGCAATGGCTCCCTCACACTCCTAATCGGAACCCCATAAAGCATGTGCAAGGATATGCGAGGGAGACAAATTGCAGATCTTCCACAACGACCAAACTGCGTTCCGAAACTCAATAGCACAGGACCTCTCTGAGGCCCCACCTCATCCACATTCTCTTAAGAAATATGAAAAAGTGTTGTTCTGTATGCGTAGGTAATACCACAAACCATGTTAAAATGCAAAATTATTTATTTCATTCTAACTTCCGTATTTAAAGTGTAAAGTATTCGTCAGTCAATTTCCTTCCATTTTTTATTTGCGTAGAGTGACTAATATCCCTCTTCTGCATTGTTTTATTGTTATAATTTTGCTATTCTCGGATTCCTCGTTTCCCACTATTCTGACTTGGATTTTCTTACATATTCACATATTATCGATTATGCTTAGCTTTTGGATACCAGTGTACAAAAACAGCTTTTTCAGGAAACTTCAAGAAATTTGATGTTTTTGTTGGTGTCTGAAATCTCTCTGACACTGCAACAACGAGGAATAAATGGAACGTTAAAAAGGAGCAAAATGCAAATGAAAATGCATTAGAGTGAGCAGAACACTTTAAATGTTTACATAGGTTGTAGTGAACTGAAGCTGGAAATAGTTTACAGAAATTTATAAAAGAAATATCTACTCTTATTGTTGGTTGTATTGGAATCTCATTAAATTCGAATATATCATCTAATTAGAATCTAACTCGGTGCCTTGTTTTTAGTGTCAGTTTGGTTGCTAAGTTGGCCACAAATAATTGGCTGTAAGGAAAAAAAAAAACTATGTCTCCAAGTAGTCTCCTTAAATTTTTCTCCAGTTAAAATTACTTAAATCATTAATATTACTGAAATGAAATGGCAAGTGTGTAATTCTGTGCTAGCATTTATGATAGATATATTTACTCCCAACTTTCGTATATAATTATTGAATATAATTCAGAAAAGCATTTCAAAAGTTTTTTGAGCCAGGATTTTATTTTTTCATATCAAACATAATTTTTCAATTTCATACAGGTTCGTTCTTAATTTGACAATGCTTAATTTTTGGCAAATGCTTCAAACTATTCGCTTAACACAAATATTTTCTGATCTGCAATTAACAGATAGTAAATAAATGTAACTAAACGTCTTGTAGTATTTATCTAACAAAAAATTTTCAAGTGAAAATTGAAATATTTTCTAATATTTTATAAACATTGAATGTTTTTACTCCATACATTAAAAATGTCTACCAGTAAAATTATGTAGACTTTCAATACAATTTTAACTAAATAATACAATTGTTTGACGCAATTAATTTAGATGAACTCATATTCATTTAAAATTTAAATAATTTTTTGCAGAACAAAAAAATGTTGCCTATTATTTTTTGAGTGAAACTATAAAACTAAATGTGTATGTCTCTTAACTTTTCCTAATTAAATACTTTTCATTGTTATACAACGCAATTTTAACTCTTCCTTTAAAAATAATGAATATTGACAGGTTTAATTATAAAAGTTAATGCATGTTTGTGAAAAATTCTTCGATTCGAAGAAGTTAATTGCCCTTAGAAATATAGTTATGAATCATTTTGTGCAAAATTATAAATATTTTTCTTCTAGTTGATGAAAGAAAAATGCTAAAAAAATGAGCCCTGCAATAGTTTTGCTTAAGAAATTCAGTTGAATTATTTTTTAAAATTAACTACATTGTAGCAGTAAATACATAAACATTTCTACAAGACGATAACTGAAGAACAAGTTGGTTAAAAAAGTAAGTATTCAGACATTAATTTAGTAATTACGACGTCATTCAAGTTTGAGAGTTGCTGGCTTTTAAGCTGTGGTATTCGTTACCATCGGCATAATTAGAGTAATTATTTCTTTCAAATTAAAACATTAGCCAAAAATCATTTTTTACATTATTTTCTTCTAACAAAAAAGTTAAAATATTAAGATCAAACTAACGGACAGCAGCAAAACCCACGTAAGCAGTTTATTTTTTATTTGCTTCAAATAAGTACTGCATAGCTATTAACCCATTAATGCCTGACATTTTTTTTTCAAAGATTTTTTGTTTACAGGTTGCAAATAGTGTTTAATAGACAGGAAAAATAATTAAAAAAAATCTAATGCAAAAAATAAATGTTTTATTAAAAACAGAAAAATCGTCCCTAAAAAGGGACGCTAGGCATCAGAGGGTACATGCTTTTTCAACGACAAATATTTTTTTGCCGACGATTTAATACTTGAAAAAAAGAAGAAAAAAACATTTTATAAGATAAAATAAGAACAGAAATTAACATAAATCGTAAATTGAGTTTAGGACAATTAAATATTGGTTTCATTTAGTATTAAAGTCAACAAAGCATTTGTCGTGTAAACCTACATTGCATTTGCTGCATTTCCTATAGACTTTTTTGCCGCAATAAACATATCTTACTTGAGTTTTATTTACAACAACATAATGACTTTCTCCATCACATCTAACTAAATCCGGTACCCTTGAGTTTAATTTCCCTGGTTTACCAACAGGTCTTCCAGGTTTAAAATTACGATCTGCATTATATTTTTTAACTCTGAAATTAAATCTACAACAACTGAATCCCCCCATCCCCAAATTTTCAATAATAGGCACAGTTCCTGCTCCTTGGTAAGGTTCAAATTGGACTAAATACCCTAGTCTAGTATTTAGACACCAAACCTTGTAACCAAAACGGATGGGTTTGCCACGAATAAATTGTTTGCAGTTGTGACGACTATAGTATGGTACCATACTTTCGTCAATCGAAAGCTGTTGCTGTCTAGGTTGGAAGAACAAAAATCTTTCATTCAACATGCTAAATAAGGGTCTAAGTTTTCCGACTTTGTCATTTTTGTTGAGTTTGGTGTTGTCAGCAAAATGTAAATACTGCATAATTTGCTCAGATCGATTTCTACTCATTGCAGAACTAATTGCTATGTTGTTGACATCAGTTGATGGACTCCAGTAGAGTCTCCGCTGGTGCAAGCATGCATATCCACTTGTTAATAAGATAGCCAAGAATAAACGCAGTTCCTCTCGCGTTATAGAAAAGGATGTATTGTTCTTTTGTCGAGCATAGAGGGTGCTCTGAAAAACAAATTCATCCAGTATTTCATCTGTAAAAAACTCTTCAAATATTGACACTGGTGTCCATTCAACATTCAAAAAGCTTGGTGTTTCCACATTCCATACATAATTATTTTTTTTTATTGATGGATATATCTTTCTTAACCCAATTTCTTTCTGTATTTTTTTTCTTTATTTTTCTGCGTTTGCTTGGAAGATGCTGCTCAACATCATCACTGTCACTTGGCTAACTATCTCCAACACATACTACCTTACCCTGATTAACTTTTCTAATGGTCATTGTAGCAGAAGATTTCAACTGTTGACCTGATAATTGATTAACATCAACTGAGTCATCTGGCCCACTGTTTTCGTCAGTAATTTCACTAACTTGTGAAAGTGGACAAATGCATATATCAGCCTCCTTGAATTCTTCATCATCAGAGAGCTGTTCCAGAAGTGCTAAGACTTCTTCAACAGTCAGACTAAACAATGAGAAAATCTCAATGAGTTATTGAAAATTATTAATGTCAAAAAATAACGCAGGTTTCAAAGAAGTTAATTTTTGAAACAGTTAGCTTTTCAAATTTACCTAAGTATTTTTCGAAACTGCAGAAAAAATTATTACTGAAATTTCTTTAAAAAAGGTTGTTTTATTATTAATTAGTCTTTTTATTTTTTAAAAATAAAACATATTGCCTATTTTTAGTCTAAAAACATTTAATAACTTCTTTTGAGGCCAATTATGAATTCTAAGCAAGAAACTAACAACGATTCAACAATGCAGCCTTTACTGCCTAGCGTCCCTTTTTAGGGACGCTCTTAAATTGCTATAAAATCCATAAAATTTTTAAAATCTACAAAAATGCAAGAAAAGGTAAACTGAAATATTGATCAAAGTAACATATGTATCAAATACAAATTGATTTACTTGTTAAAAATTTTGAAAACTTACTTTTTTGCTCTTGACATTGTGAACAATGAAATTCTTCAAGAAGATCATAACAAAATGGTTATAGAATACACTTTATAACGATTATGTGCAGCCATCTGTTAGTAACGAATTGAAACAATACTAAAGTAATAAATGAACACAATTATTGAGTTGAAATGTTTACTTTTGGGAAATTGAGACACAATTTTTGAACCGTCCCTAAAAAGGGACGCTAGGCATTAATGGGTTAATCAAGGGACTAACAAAATAAAAAAGAAAACACTAATTTTAGGAATCAGGTTTCACCTTAACCGCACTTTCCAATTAAGTTTTAACTCCCATTCTAAATGGTAGTAATTACTAAATAAAATCCTCTCTGATATCAGCGGTGAAGAAAAAAAATTCAAAAGGCTTATCTGAGAATCTTTTTATTCAAAGAATACGCCCTAACATTAAAAAGTAATTAATTATGCATTTCATTACCTTCTTTCTATTTCTCTGCATTTCAAAACCTGGCATATTATGGTTTAATTACTCATTTTTTAAAGTTTTTGGCTGCATTGTTAATGTAACTATATTGAAGTTTTACATTGCAAAAAAAAAAGCTGTTGTTTTTACAGTAAAATACTGGCAGCTCACATTCCAAAGAAAAACTGCAAAAATTACAATTCTAAACTGTAAAATTTGCAGTAATATACTGTTTTATAACAGAACTTTACTGGAAATTTATAGCGATAAACTGTAAAATTAGCAGTAATATACTGTCTTTTAATGGAGTTGCCCTGTGAAATTAACAATGATTAACTGTAAAATTAGCAGTAATATACTGCTTTTTAATAGAACTGCCCTGTAAAACTTACAGTATCAAACTGTAAAATTAGCAGTAATATACTGTTTTAGGAATGACTTGACGTGTAAATTTAACAGAGATAATATGTAAAATTAACAGTAATATACTGTTTTGTAACGGAATTGCCCTGCAAAATTAACAGTATCAAACTGTAAAGTTAGCAGTATTATGCTGCGGAATCAACTGAATTGCGCCATAAAAGCAGCAGTAGTATACGGTTTTATAAATGATTTGTACAGTAAAATTAACAGCAGTAAACCATAAAATAAAGTTATCAATTTTTATGTAAAAGGGATTTTCACCCTATCGTTGTCTCTTTTCATAGCCGAAATCACTGCTTTTACAGCTGAAGAACAATATAGAAAAGTAAAGCATTTGATTCTGTATGTACGTTGTAGAAATTAGCCTACATACGAAATCTGTTCCTTTTCTCAAGTTTTTCAACAACAAAAATAATGTTTTAGGCTATGAAAAGCGACAAATAAAGAAATATAAAACACTTGTACTTAAAAATAGCTAACTGCTGCTAAATATATATTTTATTGATATTAATTTCCTTGTACACAAAATAAATCAATGCCCCATCTCAATATTTTATAAACACCTGTTAAAGAAGAAAAAGTGGTGCATTTTCTTTTCTACAAAAAACTTTTAGCTCTATTACAGACCTAAAAATTTACAAATAGAAGAAAATTGCAAAATATTGTCTGAAGCTTTATTTTAAGAACAGTTATAGCCTTTTCATAATACAAAACTTTTTGATCCATGAAGGTAGTAAAAATGAGAAAGTTTTTTATATATAACTGAAAATACTACATCGTATCTTCACTAAAAGTACTTTTTTCAATTCCAGCGTTATTGTAATGCTAAAATGTGCATCATAACGTGGGAAATGTTTTGCAATATACAATCCATTAAACCTTTAAGTTTATTTTAACTTTATGCATGCAATTATGTGCATTTATTTTTCTTTTATGGTAAAACAGAAGATTTTCATTTTTTTTTTTTTTTTTTTTTTTTTTTTTAATGTTATAAGTTGCATTTCGATCTACTTTATTTGAGAAAAATTAGTAACAATCTAAGTTTATTTCACACCATATGTGCAGTATACAGCACTTAGACTGCACAGAATGGTTTTTATTCTAAACTGATTATTATAGATTAGATAATACTTTATCCTATTAACCTTTTAAAGTTTACATAGATGAAAACTATAAATATGTGACGGTTTAAAATTCCAGAGCTACTAAACAGAAACAATTTTTTACTCGGTATAATAAAATCTGCAGGTTTATGAGTACTAGTATTAAAGTTAAAAATTGGTTTTACTACTCCAAAAATTATATAACTTTATATTATGTTATACTGTTTTCATGAGAAAAAATAAAACATTCACACCATTAAAAATTGCCAAATTATTTTATTTCGTATACATCACCTATAAATATTGATTAGTAGTTTTTACAGTGAAATTGCAGAAATTCATTTAAAACCGAATGCTAATTTTTTCAAGGTCATTATTTTTACATTACAAACTTGATTCTTCTTTGTGACATCTTTGCCGACTTAGGCGCCATCATTAGGCCTTATATCATGAAAGCATCTGTCAAAATAAAAATTGTTAGAATCTCATAAAACTTGTGGACACCAAAAAACATTCATGGAAAAATCAAATTACGTAGGTATAAAAATACGCCCTAAAATGATTAAAATTATGAATCTGAATGATCTGAAATTAAGATTGCCTTGGGAGTTGCTTTTATTTTTAAACTGCTTAACATATACCTAAATTGTAATTGAATCGTTTATTTCAGGAACCAGTTAAGCGCTAAATATGTTGTTTTAAGGAGAAAAAAAAACTGCTGTGCAGCAATTTGGAAACTACGCAATTGAAACGGTGGTTTATTAGTGTTTAATTAAAATAGACCTAATCTGAATACTTTACATAAGAACTCAAAAAAGAAAAAAAGAAAGAACATAATCTTACACTTTATCTTCCATGTCAAGAAATGCATTTATACTGGTTTCTGAAATACAATTCAAAAAAATCCTTCTAATTTTCGGTAGTTTTGAAGGATTTTGTAATACATAGGAGACCGTTGATTAAGAGTAATATTAATTTTTTTCGATCGGATAACTGAAGTGATCGGTGAGTGGGAGAATATATATCTTAAGGATAATAAAACTTGAAACTAGTTTCTTCTTATAATAGGCTACAGATTATTGGATTGCAATATGTTTACTTCAAAGCAATAATTAGGATGCGGTAGAGAATTATTTTTTTAGAAAATGCAGCAAGGTCGACGTTTAAGACAACCAATTGGGAAATATTGAGGTATTCATTTAAAACAATAATACAGCATCTAGCCTCTTTTAGCCCCCCCCCCCTCCCCGAGTTGCTATAGTAGCAATGAAAACCGTAGATGTTTTTTCTTTCTTTTTCTTTTTTTCAAACATATTCCATTCCAACACTTGTTAACAGCTCGAGCTATGTTCAACTGATACCAGCTTCATATTCTTTTTCTCTGACAGCTGCCCATTATTAGAAATCTGAATATAAAACAATGTGTGATGTAAAATAATTATTTAGATTTCTGTACTTAATATGAAATATTTTACTTATAATTTTTTAAAATATTTTTTTTCATATATTTTATTCCACAATTGTGTTATTATATTGTTTAAATTTAATTTTTTGGAGCTTTTTTCTAAGTACTAAGGAATTGCATAAAAAAATCATTTGAGTTGAAATAGAATACCGAAAGAGCATTCTATCTTATATCTGTCTTAATATTTAAGCATAATTTAAGATGTTTCATTTATATTTTATGTCTTTCAAAATGTGGACGCCTCCCCCCCCCCCCGTTTTGAACAGCTATCGATGTCCCCATTTAATCCACCAGCGACTTTTTTTTAAAGTGCTACTTCTTTTGATAGGATTTAGACAATTTATCTTTAAGTTTTTCAGAATTTACCTGAAACCCGGAAGAAACAATTCTATATTCCCAAAATCAAGATGGCTTAGTTAAAGTCAATTCAGTAAAAAGTGAAAATCGATCAGAAAAGTTGAAAGTTTTCAACAAAAGAATAAATCGACAAACATGTCAAGAAATAGATTAAATCTGATACTGCCCCAGTTCTAATCATTAAGAAATTGTAAGTCCACATTTGGCCCGCCGTCCTTGTTGTAAACAATGCTACCCTTCTTGGAAATGCTTGCCAGAGGACCGCACCTCTTTTAACTGTAAATTTAAATATGCTTACATTTGCAAAATAACTGCTTTTTATTTACATTACAATAAAAATAATCTATAATTTTGTTTGATAAGTGTCACAAGTCTGAATATACGAAGAAAGTTTCATACGCTGTAATACATCGTACTTTAAACTCTAATCTTTATTGTTGCTCTCATTATGAAGTTGACTTTAAATTTTGTTCCTTTAAATTTTTACAAACATACGTACAATAAATAATAAAGTACTTAACATTCTGATTTGGGTCCTTCAATTTTAATAACATGTAAAAACAAAGAATCAGTGCTCCAAAATTTACTGGAAAATAAAATTTAAAAAAAAAAAAATAAATAATGAAATGAATTACATTTAATTTAGCACTAGCAACAGAAATTTCTATATTCCGGTGATTCTTGAAATGATAATATTCAACTACCCATAAAACCAATATTGAATTACAAGTTTAAAAAACCCAGACGTAAATGAAGTGTATGATCCATCACATTTAAATAAAAAAAAATTTAGTTTATCTTGTTCCAATACATAGTTCTTGATTGTAACATAAAACCTGACAACGGGCACTCAAAAATCAGCTTCAGAAGCCCAATATGGCACACAGACCGTTGGATAGGCTTTAGTGGCTAAGAACGCTCTAAAACTCAAAAGCATTTGTGATTACAAATTGCATCCTAAAACATAAAAATATAAATTAAAAAGGTACTTATAAACTTCCATTACCGGCATTCATGTCACTAAGTGAATCATCGCAACATCGTCCAAACTAGAGGCTTCTTTGAAATTCCAAACGGAACACAACCACGAACTGCCATCTTGATAAAAAGAGACCACCCATTCAATTTTGGTCACAAGTTACGTAGTTCTTTACATTTGCATACCACTAAACTCATAGAAATAATATTGCATTAGTGAATAAATTTAGATGAAGGAAATTCAGGCATCTAGAATGAAATACTTTAAGACATGAATAAAAAAAAAATAGAAATATATTACAGGGCATCCGTTTGTGTGCACAAATTATAAGTTAAACATAATGGAATATTTGAAACATTTCAAAAAAAGAAAAAAAAAACTCTAGAAAAATATGTCATTGCAATTCAAGCTTCATGTACATTTTCCCTAGAGAAAGATTTTGTAAAACAATCAGCTACATTATTTTTAGTTTCAACAAATTGTATTCCAAATTCATTTTTATCAATCAAATTCCTTAGGAAATAGTACCCTACATCAATCTGCTTAGTTCTGCAATTTCCTATTGCAGAACTAGAAAAATCGATTGCAACTCGTACTATTAATAGTACTCTGTACTGTGACAATCTAAAATTCTAAACTCTTTTCGTAGCCAATTGATTTAAAATTCCTTTAACCCACATCCTTAGATTCTTCACTAATTGAAATATACTCCGCTTCCATCCCCCCCCCATTGAAATCCGGTCGTCGTGATTCGAGGCATATTCTGTATCAGAATGACAATAATTTATTCAATTTACAGACAAAATTTAGATTTCAGGGATGGACAAATCTTTCAGGTTGTCTCACAAATCACCTCTTTTACATCCGCATATAGATACGAATTGCAAACATCTACATGGAAATGGACTCAATGTAGCTTATACACAAAAATTCAAAAGAAAGCTTCTATCAAAGGAAAGGAAATTACTGGAGAGAACACTTGCGAAAAGTACCCCCCCCCCCCCACCTGGTGGGTATTTAAAATTACCAGTCTGGGCTTGAAGCGCATTATTTCATTCTGCTCATTTGTTTTTAAATAAAAAAAACATCTGTACCCTTTTTTCTTTCTAAAACTTTCATTTAGTGGAACCAATACGTAAACGTTTCTTTCTCATATCACTTGAATTTCTTGAGCCATTTCGTTTTGCCAATTTTAAATCTCGGAAATGTTAGCTTCTAGCATACTTGAATTATCCCCCCTATCTTCATAAAAATCCTATACTTTTCTTGAATTATCATTACAAGTGAAATTAAAATATTTTGTGACATATTCAATGTTATTTTCAGAAAAATAAACCTCGGCTTCACGATTCGGACTTTAGAACCGTCTTGTCAATAGAATAATACTTATCCCTGCATTCTTTATTTTGCCTTGGACTTTCTTTAACCCATTTAATTCTCAACATGCTATTTTATGATTTTCAGGATATTATTCTTCTACTTCAGATTTACTCAGTAGTGAAATAAAGCTGTGTCCCTCTGTTTCTCGTTCCTGGGGGGAGGGGGGGTCGCCCAGAATTTATTTTCATCGAATTTAACATTCAGCGTTTCTGTCACTTCGCGATTTTTGAGATCCCAAATTCTGTAACCTTTCGTATGAAACGCATATCCTGCCACGACTCCTTGTTGAGTTCTCATATCCAATTTGTTTATTTTCTGTTTTGGAAGTCCAATATACGAAATGCAGCCAAAAAAAAAAAAAAAAAAAACCGGGAGTGTTTAATAGATGGCTTTCTTCTTCCAAATAGCTCGAAATAGGTTTTGTTTAATAGCTGGCTTTCTTCCCCCAAATAGCTCAAAATAGGTTTTGTTTAATACATGGCTTTCTTCCCCCAAAAAGCTCAAAAAAGGGTTTGGTTTTTCCTTTTAAAGCCGCTCTAGTCCGTAAGCAGTGGAAGTACATAGCTGCTTCGACTCAAAACTGCTGAGGCACACTCGATTCATTTAAAAGTTTCCATTCATTTATGTTAACTTATAGTGTTCTATGACGCTACTTTGTTTAACTAGAGGACTTGATGGTTTTTTCGATTCTTATGCTTTAGTCGCTAAGGTAAATTTCAAACCGGGAGTTAAGAAATTCCTTGCCGTTATCGGAGTTTTGCCACAAATCTCTCTTATCTTTTGAAACCTGACAAAGTGTTTTTAAACCTCACTTTTCTTCTTAAACAAATAAACTGGAGAGTTTCTTGAAAAATCGTCTATTATTGTGAAAATAATTCTCCCCCCCCCCCCTTTAAAGAACTCAACTGCTAAGGAACCAATCGTATTCAAATACAAAAGATCTTACCGGGCGTTGGCTTGAATCTCCGTTACAGGTTTAAACATAATTCTCCGATTTTTTCATTTTACACGGATAACAATCTGACATATTTTTACTTTTGATAAGCAGTGAAAGACAGTGAAGTACAGAATCACACTTTTCATTATTTATAATATACTTTTTGTCTTCATCCTGGACATGTTGATGCCAAAATTTAAGACTCAAAGTGTTCTAAAAGTTAAAATGTAAGGAAACTGATGAGTTTCAAGGTTATAAGAGTTTCAAATTCTACTGTAGTTCTCGAGCATCTACTTTTCTAAATGAGCATGTCCTTCAAAGCGAATAAAATATGACAAACAATGCATAATAATGTAAATATTCTACTTTAAATTTAAAAGCTGTAATTTTGACGAGAACGAAACACTGCCAAATCAGAAATGAAAAGCTGAAAATTTTAAAATATAGCCAGGCAAGGACTGAACTTAAATATGTTGGGAAGACGTATAATCTCAATTTGCCAAATGGAATTTAAATATTTGCCGATTAATAAAATACTGGTGAATGCACACATTAAGTACGCACAATTAAGTACAATATCTAATGAAATTTGGACATTCGAGAATTTAAAAATTGCAACATTACAATTATGTCCCCAAATTTGCCGAATAGCCAGACAAAATTTTCCCAATATGGCATTTTTGGGGAGGTCATAGAGACTTCCCGTGACCTCCAATCGAGTGCCTTTAAATATAGTTTCTAAAATTATTTTTACGTTCACAAGTTTCAATGGTACTAGTGCAATTTTCCTGAAGTAAAACTTTAATTTCCTGCTGACGCAAATATAAAACTTTTAAAACACAAGTGTTTCGTGTTTGTATTTTAAGATGCTTATTTTTTAAGTTTTTTTTTTTTGAGTTCTTTATTGATGTTTTTTTTAATTATAATCTGAAAGCTGGCTCCAGATTTCAGATAATTTTGAGTCGTTCAGACATCCGAGTATTGTATTTACACAGTGTCAAATTCTTCAACAAAAAATATCAGTAAATTGTATACTGTTTGCATGTCTCTCTGTCACGTTGTTATTTTATTTATTTACATTTTATTCATCGAATTATGTACAGAATATAAAAGCTACTGACGCTATAACGCAAAGTTTTTCAATAAAATGGTTAAATGCAAAATGTTAAAGAATTTAAAACTGAACATAAGAAAGAAAAAAAACAGAAGGAAGAAGTCAATCGCGATATGCTAAAAATTCACTAGAGAACATAAAAATTTAAATTTTAAGTACTGACATAGTATATAACACAAAATGTAATCGTACACAAAGTTTAATGTTCTAATAACTTTAAATACGATCGAGAAAGGAATTGATTTATTTTTAAATAAAATTTGAGTTTCAGAAAATGTTTAAAAACTATCACATGTGCAGTAAAATATTCAGAATCACAACAACTACTCGGATTTTTGCTAGAAAGTAATCGCTACAACTTAGCAACAATAAGAAATTGCAAAGTCAGCATCAACGAATATTGGGATACGAATTGCGATTTCAAAATAAACTGTTATTTTACATACATTCTCGATGTTAAAGAGAACTATATTTTGAGGAAAAGGGAATGAATAATATAACCAGCACTTACCATTAACTTGGATTACAGCTGAGCAGTCCTGGCTCAGCACACCCGAATCATCAAAAAGCATGGCTGCCAGTATCTTGAATTCATTAGTTTCTGTTCCCGTATGAAAGAAACACCTTTTGCGCATCGTTTTGCGCAATCTAAAATATTTTTACAGTTTTTCTCTGTTATTTAGTAGAGCAGTATTAAACTGTAGGAAAAAGTAGTATATTACTATAAAAACAACAATTATTTTTTGCAGTGTAGTTGTTTCTTCCATTAATTTAGCGTGAAAAAAATTGAAGAGTGTCAAAAGCAAAATTTAGTTCTGTGCAAAATTTCAATATGTTCAATGTAAAAAATAAAAACACAGTTGAAATGAAAACAATGCGCCCTTTTTTTTACATTATCATAAAGGAAACTCTCTTTCTTTCCATATTCATACCTATGAATTCATTCCAAAAATTCTAACATTACAGTGGACACCGGTTAATTGAATCAGTGGTTTATTGAATCAACCGCCTTAATGAATCAAACTATCAAAAACAGAACAAAATCCAGCTTGTTTGAATTAGCTGCTTTATTGAATCAGTCGCTTTACGGAATCAAAACTATTTTGATCAAACATAATTCCTATAAGCGACGGCCACTGTACAACAAATTTCAATAATTTGTTTCTGTTGAAATATTTATGCTTCTTAAATATGAAAGTTGACCTTTACACACATTTGACCGATTTATGGTATTGAGGAAAGACAAAAGATTTAGTTTTTGGAAAGACTTAGATGGATCGTAGAAATTCAAGCTCATTTAATGGATATAAGATTTTTTTGTCTTATAAATAGATGTAGATTTTAAGACTAATATATGGTTTCAGATTTTAAGAATGCAAACATATATAGGTTTTTATAATATTAGATCTATCAGTTTTGAAAACACTGAATCGATATTGACTTTCGAGAACATAAGGTACATTTCAAGTTTTGACCTTGCGAATTAATATTTTTAATAGATTTAACTCAGACACATTTCCGTTTTCATTGATAATAATTGAGGGCTGTTTTTCATTCTCTTCTCAATGGTTCTTGAATTTTCAGTTTTAAGCTATTTTTTTTTTCTTTTTAAATGTATGTCATTAATTAAAGCTCTCTAACTGCATGATGGATTAATAACCTGTAAAACATTCTACACAAAAAAATATTGACAAGTTTAAGGTTAATGCGTCTTTCTGAAAGGAGTTAAACTTATGAGCTAAATTTTGATTACTCATACAGTGTTTTCACTTCCTTTTACAAAAAAGGAAATATTGTATTTGCGAAAAAATTTTCACTCAAAAATCGACCTTAATTTCCATTTTGCTCACCCCCGAATGAATGTCGAGTTTTTTTTTTTTTTTTTCTCCGACTCGACCACACGTGGATAAGTGCCCAAGAACGGATAGACACGCGAAATATCCATTTTGACGATTCCCGAGTTAATTACAACGAGTTTTCTCGTGACGTCTGTATGTGCGTACGTGCGTATATGCGTATGTATGTCGCATAGCTCAAGAACGGTTTGTCCTAGAAAGTTGAAATTTGGTATGTAGACTCCTAGTGAGGTCTAGTTGTGCACCTCTCCTTTTGGTTGCATTCGGATGTTTCTAAAGGAGTCTTTTGCCCCTTTTTGGGGGGGGGGATCATTGTTAATTTCGATGTAAACTCAAGTGATGTTATAATTTGGCGGACAGTCTTTTTCGCCAGTCTTTTGGTCGTCAAGTTTTGTTGCCAACTTAGCGACAAATTTGGCGATTTTTTTATTATTATTATTATTATTATTTGGTTTCAATTTGGCCACTGTTGGTGATATTTAGAGAGTAAAATATTGAATGACATTAAAATTGCCAATAATGGAGAAATGACATTAAATTGGAGTAAAAGAGAGTCATGTGATGCACACATCAGCTCGTTTTATACTTAAATCAAAAAACACACATGGTATCATTAAATATTGTGTCATTAGACAATGATATTCATTTGGGGCAGGTCGACAACTTCATAAAATGTATTTATACCTATTTTCTGATCCTTTAGTGAGAACGGTAGTCAGAATTTTTTCTCCGATAAAATGGTCACTGTACCTACTTTAGAGCAAGGTCTGGTACAGCTGTTCAAAAGTTTTGGTCTCAGAAAATGTAAACCAGAAAATTTCATCGTTGGCTCATGTAACAGAATTTCTTCTGAATTCATGTAAGTTTTAGAAAAAGTAAAATTAAACAACGGACAAATGCATAAATTTTACAGAAAATGTGAAAGAGTGATTTAGGAACCATTTTGAAAAGTTTGTGTATGCATACATTGTTTAATTTTACTTTTAAGCTCAAAATTAGTCATTTATATCTGATACAAGTTTCATTAATAAGGCTGAAGTTCGTGGTCCCAAGAGCCAAAATTTAAAATTTTAATCTTAGTTTTCCTAATTCATAATACTTAACATAAAGGATGCTCCACTCCAGACTCTTAGAGTTGAAGAGTGTATGTATTAATGAAATATGACTCCATTTTGAAAGACATTGTGTACCGGTAAAATTTCTTTAGTTTAAGGAATTGGAGCTATATGACAAAGTATGGTTTTAAAAGCTCTAGTACCATTAAAATAATATTTTGATGATTCAAATAAAACTTGTTTAAAATATAATTTAAAACGTAGATATTTAAATGGGATCTTTATGTGAACTCTAAGCATAGTTTTGTAAAATTTATTTACCAAATGAAAAATGATCCGATGAGTCCAACTACTACGCCCTTGAAGCATAAGATCCCAAGCTCGAGATCTTTCCTTGCAACCGGTTCCTTGTGACCTCATTTTAAATCTTGATTTTAAAGTTCCAGGTGCAAATTATATTCTGTTTTCCTTTGATTTATCAGCTTGCAATTTCGAGGAATTCATCCTCAGAAACCCATCAATAAAGCATTTCTTCAATATAACTATGTGCATCGAACTTTACGGAATGAAATGTACTTAGTATCTAAAATCAGAAGGGGTGTGCACTGGGACGTAACCAGAAAATAATTTCGGGACGGGTTTAAAAACTTTCATGCGGAGCTTTGCGCTATTTGTGCTATGTTCAAGTCGTTGGGTTATCTATTATGAAAGCGTTTTATGCAATTAATATACATATGAAAGACATTTGAGTTTTGGAACAATATTTTTTGGAAATTTTTAAATATAAACAAACATTTAAATGTCAAACCGAACTTTCCGGGGGGAGTTGAACCCTAAGACCCCCCCCCCGCACACTTGTGTACGACCCTGGGTGGGCTTCTCTGTGATAACCATTCACAACCTGCCCCACTATTACAAAACATTAAGAAAAAATAAAATAATCAATCCTCGACATTATTATAATACGAATATTACAAAACTTATTCATATGAAACAATTATTAATCTTGACTCATGTATTCCGCAATTAAGTTTAATTATTATCTTTTTTTTAACGTAAAAATATCTCGCTGCGTTACATTTTCTACTGAACAAAAGTTAGTAATCATTGAACTGTTAAGTCTGTCATGAGAATAATGCGTTAAATTTATTAATTCTCCTCAGCATTATGCAAAATACATATTCCAAGTGTTTGTGCAAATCACTATTTCATTCCATGGCTTAATACATTGTTATGACGCCCAAAAGCAGAGAATACGAGCTTTAGACTGATGAAGCATTAAAGCGAGATTCTATCGCTTTCCACTCAATTAATGCAGCAGACTTCGTTGATTAATCTTAATTTTATTATGCTTGTACTCAAGGGTTATTTTGCATAAATGAAAGCACTGTTCTGTAACTGCAAAAAAAAGAAAAAGAGACGGAGCACTTTCAAGCGTGAAAAAGATGTTACAGATACTGTACATTTTCTGAACATGCATGAAACGAAGCTTTTCAAGAACTCTTTTGTGTAATGTAAAATTTGAAGACAATAGTTTATTGGGAGTTTTTCCTTGGAGCATCTTAAAACAATTCCTTTTGAATATATTAAGTTTAGGTTTTTTATTCAGAACATTTTAATCACAGTCATTTGCGAGGATGATGTTTCATTTGATTTTATTATTCTGGAATTCTAAAAAGTGTGTTTTTTGCCTGTTATTTTTGATATGGATTATCTATTCGAAATGTATTAACAAAAATTGTTTCTGAAGGCAAACATTATCCCACCAAAAACATTCTGTAAAAAACTAGCCAAGTTTCGATCTCTGGATGGAGCTGCTTGTTTATCTCTAAAAAGTAATGAAATCTAGACAAAGTCATGACAAGTCTAAGGTTCCTTACTGCGATTTCTTTATTATTATAGTTAATGTTGTGTGACTTGGCCGTTAAACATTCTTTATACGTTAGTGGGTACAAGTCAATTTTGTTTACACGTTTTCCAAGAGGCAATTTTCCATCGTCAATGGGTAGCGGTTCTGGCGACAGATTGGTGCAATGGTGTCATGGAGTACCTCGTTTTGTACCCTTGTGTACCCTTTAACGGCCAAGTCAAACAAAATTAACTATAATAATAAAGAAATCGCAGTAAGGAACTTTAGACTTGTCATGACTTTGTCTAGATTTCATTACTTTTTAGAGATAAACAAGCAGCTCCATCGAGAGATCGAGACTTCGCTAGTTTTTTACAGAATGTTTTTGGTGGGATTTCACTTCTTTTTGTAGAAACATTTAATTTGTGTAATGTTCGAGTAGACTAAAGTTAGGCTAGATTAAATTAGAAGATGTGTCCCACTACGCAGGACTTTTGCAATGACAGTCGATTTTTTTATGTACCAATAGTAGAAGGGGGCAATACCATATCTCTAATACAGCTGAGACCAGCTGAGGGTTCTTCATTAGATATTTCAGACTTTCGATTTTTGACATCAAATGATGCGGCCCACCAAGTTTAATATTTCTTGTAAAGGCGGTATGTCGATCTCTAATAGTTTGGTTGGGCTCTTGTGTTTTCTAATCAGGGTCACTCCAGATCTTCGATTAGCCTAGTTTTTATCGTTTTCCCTTTATGTGGCCATTAAGCCCTAACTCTGTACCAAATTTTACCTCTCTGAGTTTATGGGAAGTACTAGTTCTATTTTGATGATCATGAGTGAGTGAGTGAGTGAGTGTCATAAATGCGGAACTTTGCTTTCGCTTAACTTCGGAACTAAATGACCTGCAGACTTGAAATTTTTTATTTTAAGTATGTTATTATAGCTTACTGGATGACGAAAATTTCTGCGTTCTGGTCTCATCCAGAAGTTCTCAAATAGGGGCCTGAAAATGCGGCGAAATGGTTCCAGTAAAGGATGGTACGGCAGTGTTTGCTTCGCGCTCGACTTGGCGGGGGGGCCACTGCCGTGTCCCCTGATTTGAATTCTATGCGTTTAAAGAACAATTGTCTTTGAAGAGACCTTTTTATTTAGAATTTTTACTTAGAATGTATTGCAGTCAAGCTATTTTAACAATACAGGGGACACCGGTTAATTGCATCAGTGATTTATTGAATCAACAGCTTTAATCAATCAAATTGTCAAAAACAGAACAAAATCCAGCTTTATTGAATCAGCCACTTTATGGAATCAAAACTGTTTCGAACAAACGTGATTCAGATAAGTGACGGCTACTGTAGTCATTCTTTAAGTTATTATTTAGGGAGAGGAGGTATTCCATACACCCCTTTAGCCATAATACTACATTTCAAGCTACTAGTTTGTTGGATCTCTCAGCTTCAATGAAATGATGTCTGCTCCCGGCTTGATTGACTATTCCAGACTGATGAGTCAATAATAAACACGAAATTGGTCTCTGGATGCCATAACCGTGCTGTCGGTATATTGCACGTACATAATACTATGTGTTAGCTTTTAATTCTGGATTTCTTAAACATAATCTTTTTTTTTTTCAAATAAACACCTTCGTGGGATATTTCATACAAAATCTTTTGCAGAATGTCTTAAGCCTCTACGCACGAGACGTTTTGGTTGAATCAACTTTCAAACGGAAGGTTTTAGGAAATGGAACGTGGTAGAAAAGTGAAGAAATCGTCCGCCATCCTTCTCATGACAGACAACTCATCCGGCTCGCCAGGCACATCTGCCACTTTCATTCTCATAAACTCATCGGGACATTACCAAGCGCTAGCTCAACACACGAAAAAACAATCTGAGTCAACTCAGTTCACTTTCAACAGCGTTGTGGAGCATCTGCTCGAATAAATTCGGCTTATTAGGAGAAAAGTTGATTCAACCAAAATGCATCTTGTGAACACAACGAAAAACGCCAATCGAGTAGTTGACAGACAATTTTTTTCAAAAAATTGATTCAACTAACTGCTTTGTGTATAGGAGGCCTTAATCCCTTTTTAAAATGTATCGTATTTGATATTGTATTTCAAATATTTACAACAAACGATACGGATACGGAAAGCGCACGAAGGCTGTCCAAAAAAGTTTTTTTTTCTTTTAAGTTGTGACTAGTAACTACTCATTCAATGTAGTCTCCTTTTAAGTTTTCTTCTGTCTGCTGCATTTTCCCTTGCTTCATTTTGAACCCTCTTTCTCCCTCTTCTTCATAAAATGACAAAACACTGTTCAAAAGCAATTTATACAGTAGCCAAAAGTTTCCGCGCCAAATATTCTCAAACACCTCATACCTACTATCATCTGAAATCTTTTGAGGAGTGCTCTTTACTGACACGGTGTAAAATATTTTGACACTATACTCTTTTGTCTTCAATCATCTGTCGCAAAGTGAATTTCAGTCACCCGTCTCCTCCTTTACTGTCAAATTATCGGTCAAACTGTCCAGGATTGGCCAATGACGTTCTCTTCTAGTTCTCTGACTGTTAATCGTCGATTAGTCCGAACTTCAGACCACACCTGATCAGCATGATTATCACGCTGAATCTTGATGTTAATGGCTTTCCCACTACGACAATTATCTTCAATTGAGTACCAATCACTTTTAAAATTTTATCTCACTTGTACCTAATAGTATTTCTGAACATTTTAAAAGTTTTCCTCCTTTTTTTTTTTTTTTTCTAGCTTTATAGCAGAATTTCATAAAATATCGCATCACTTCAAGATCAATCATCTCATAAATTCACTGTTAGTGAAGAAACACTATCGCAAAATTACCGTTTGCTAATATAACAAAAGACATCAACTAATGAAAAATGAGAGGCTATTTTTTAAATTTTGCGCTATCTTACCTGAGGTCAAATAAATTTAAGAGAATTTGCAATTTTAAGTCTTGAACTTTTGACGCTCACTTCGCATCAAGAATAGATTTACCCTAGAAGTTCCTATTATCAACTAAAAATTTGATGTCATGAAGTTTTACAACCTACCCATTCTTGAATTTTTTTTATTTCTTAACTGGGGTAAACGAAGTTTAATTCCTAACACGGGATCATTATTTTAGATTGGTTTGAACTTGATTGCATATGTTTCTTGCAAAACTGCTACGCTGGTTTGATTACAAAGCATGCTTCAAAAAGAACATAAGTACATGAGCAGAATCAATATACAGTAAAACACCTCTAATGCGGACACTAACGGGACAAATTTGCTTGTCCACAATAGAGAGGTGTCCGCAGGACAGGGGTTCAATAATGTTATTTGCCTTGGAATCGGGGAATCAAAAATTGTCCGCATTAAGAGGGGTGTCCGTACTTGAGGGGTGTCCGTTAGGAGTTGTTTTACTGTATATCTATGTAGTATATATATATATATATATTCCATTTCAAAAACTAATCCTTATTTCAATCAATAAATAATCATATTAAGATTTTCAATTATGAGCTAAACAACTAAATTAAATGTAACGTGCATTAATTTACAATTTAACTCTCAGAATTAAATTACTTTCGATTCTTGCTGTGATTTTTTTTCAGTTTTTTAACTCTATTTCCTTGCATTTAAAATTTCCATTCTAATACCTTTATTTCTCAAAAAACGTATTCATTGAAATGCCTCTAAGGCTTATGTGAAATCTATTTGATTATGCAAACAAGACAAAATGAGTACCAGCAACGATCCGCAGGGTATTGGATCATGTAAAAATTTCTTTTCATCCGGGCATTTAAGTGCCATTTGACGTCTTTAATAATTTCCATTAAAATAATAGATGTCTTTTGCTCCCCTTTCTGAAGCTCTAGAATCTGAACAAGGCAAATGAAAAGAATTATTTCCTTTCGCAAATACAATTATTCGTTGAGAATTTGAATATGAATGTATAAATATACTTTGTTGACTTTTATCAAACATTGAAAGTTACATCAAAATCCTATTTGTGGCAAATCGACTTGTTTGAAACATTGAATTCGGTTAGTGAAGTTTCATTAAAATTATTTTATTAGCGTTGTTATCTTCATTAAGAATGTATTTAACATTTATATTACTAATCAAGCACGGAAGCAATTTAATGATTCGTTTAATAGTTTGCATTGTAAAATTTTAATTTCGTGCATTTAATAGCACTTTCCCATTTCCTTAAAAACAAATTTCATTATCTACGTAATTAGCTCCCTTATTTAAGAAATTGTAAAATCTTTTTCATGTCAAGAAAATTATTTTTTTTCGGCGACTATTAAGTGCTTTTGTTGCTTGCTTAGTTGTTCTTCTAGTTAATTAATATGCTTAAGCTAATTTGTCCTCGTCATGCTTTCGTAACTGTAAACAGCTCATGACATGAAGAAAACAAAATCAATTTAAAAAATCAAACATTTTTCTGTTTGCAGTAAAAATTATTATCAATAAATAATAATATTTCAATAAATAACAAGAGGTTTTTATCAATGTTATTTATGTATTTAAGTTATCACTCGCTTAATTACCAGAAAATTAATATCATGCCCTAGAATTCGTACAATATCAAAATTCTAAAAGCAGCACAGTGAGCCCAAAATACTTTATTTTTATTGAAAAAAGTATAAAATGTAAGATTTCCTTAGAAGTTATTTCTGATAATCATGTACGCATAAGAGTAAACCCTTGTCAATTATATTTTCAATAAGAAAATATATTGAAATCGCTATAATATTCAGGGTGGGTACGCCAAATAAGATTATGTATACCAAAAAGACTAACCTACCACTTTTCCATGTAGGATGGCAAAAATTATCTAGACCTTGATTTTATCGTCATCAGAAAGCCTAACTGGTGATGAAACGTTATGAACAAGCATTTGGTTATCAACAAGTAAAAGAGCAGCAACAATAACTTCAAAAGAGTCTTGTGAAAATTGCCTGATCTTATTTCACTGAAAATGTTTTTTCATTGTTCACTAGAAAGCCTAACTTATGTAGTTGAAGAATTCAACAAAAAAAAAAGTTTTGTTCGTAGGTTTTTGAAGTGAAACTTTTTATGCGAGGGCTTTGAAATTATGATCCGCTGCCTTTTTGTGTGATGAAAGTGACGTAGTTGTTTTTTGTGTGACGGAGGATTACATATGTGCTCTCCTCGCTTTCAATCTTTCCCGTTGTCCGTGGTTGCGTGTACTGACCACGTGACAGCGCAACTGAAGCTTAAATTTTCGCATGGAATTAAATTTTGTTAATTTTTATGAGTCACCTGATGAATGTGTGAAATTTGGAGCCAGTGGAATAATAAATGAAGGAAAAACTATGCCATGAACCATAAGGTGGCCTTATTAGGCTCACTTACCTTACTTGTCATTTGAATTAAGCTACAAAACAATTGTGATGCGTTACGGCACGAACTAACAATAAGTTGAACATGATGGATTGAACCTCAATGACGTTCCCGATCTCCAGGAAGTGAAATATCTCATTCTTCCTATCTATTACTATTTAGGTTGAAAAAACACATAATGGCTCATATTTTGCTTCCAAACAATGAAGTATTTTAAAGCGTTGCTGCTTATTTGAAACAGCATCGTAGCAAAACAATCACTATTTGTCACCATTGTAACAAAAATGCTGTGTCATGATGAGCTAACTTGACACGCATTTTCGTCTCTAGGCCGAAAATAGAGCATTTCTTTATTTTTAAACCCATTTTATGAACGAAATGCCTTTCTTAAAAGAAGCAACTTTCTTTTAAAATGTCCTGCCAAAAATATTTTTTCTCTGGTTAAACAGCAAAGTAAACTTTCTGCTCCGTTCCCCTTGAGATCAAGTGCAAAACTTTCAAAAGCGGATATTGCTGACAAATTTAGAGAACAATTTGCGTCTTTAATACCACATCAGCCTATTTTCTAGTTTATTTTATGATAGAAGCTTCTTACTTTGGGGAATTTCTGGAGAATATGATGTTCGTCAAACTAGAGGAAGGAAAATCACATTTTTTTTTTTTTTTTGGCTTACTTTTGCAAAAAAAATAGAAACTGAAAGAAAAAAATAACAAATCAAATTATTATGACAAAAATAAATAAAACAGAAAAACAAGATAAATATTGGTAAAACTTTCCTTGTATGCAAAAAATGAGTATTTTCTTTGTTTTGAATGCATAATCAAATTTAAAAATTGATTTTGAAATGGGGAAAATGTGTGCTGGTCTATTTGTCTTTGTTTCATTTTTACAATATTCAGTTGTCACAAAGATACATAGACAATTTTGAGAATGGCCCCATTAGCACAGTGGCTAAAATAGGACCCTTATGTGAAAGTCGCGTAGTGGCCATAAAAGATCTTTGGCACTCGGTGGTCACGAAACGTCACTATAAAGTGATCAATAAGTTGCATTAACTTACAAACGTTACACCTTCATAGTATTACAATGTGGCCGGTCACGAACTAATTATTTCAGCAACGTCACAATGAAGTCACATAAAGCTTGTCGCAAATGTGGCACAGAAAGACTCCTGTGAGACACCAGAATTATGTCACTTTGTGACTGTGGCTCGCAGGATATCCTTATAACTTTTCCGCGACATGTTGTGCTATCAGGGAGGGGGTTGGAATACTGCGTAAAGTTATGCACTATTGACTTGGTGTACAGTATCGTTCCATTGCATTCACTGACAAAAATGATCAAAATTCGTTGCGATTAAGCATACCATGTTACGGTAACACTTTCGACCATAAATCACACTGGGTTTGAAGCAAGGAAGTTCCAGGCTGGGATGACTTCCAGAAAGCTTCTCAGTCCGCTTCATGCTAAAATGCAAATAGTTCGGGTGAAAAGACTACCGCATGTGGCTGTAGTTGTCGGTGCTCTGACCTGTGGTTTATTTACAGGTTTGGCGGTCGCCTGTCGCAATACACTTTTGAGGCCCCGTTGTCTGTCATAGACAGACTAAGTAGTTCTAATGCTAAGAGAAGCAAAATTAGTATTGATGTCAGAGAAACTATTTTTTACAAAATGAAAATAATTTAATCATAGAAGCTCTTGGTTTTCCTCTGAAAATAAAGTAGGCTTCTTATCACGAGAAGCACGTGTAATTTTTAGCCATGGTCACACACTAAAGAAGCGGTTTTCTGTATTTTCGGAACAAGTGTTTGCGTTCTTCATTGCGAAATTGTTACTTATTAAGTTTATTTTATTCCCAAATGCAGTGTGCTTGAAGTTAAACATTATTATTATTGCTTTTTTTTTGCTAATACACATTGAACATCCACAGAAATTAAAACAAGTGCAAAATTTGGACGTATACCTCAGCCAGTATTCTTATTTATACCTACCAAACAATGCAGTACTTTTCCTCTAAGAATCTATACTAATAATATAAAGTAGTAGGTTTCGTTTGTTTGGACGCACTAATCTCAGGAACTACTGGTTCGAATAGCAAAATTCTTTTCGTGTTGAATAGTCCGTTTATTAAGGAAGGCTATAATAATTGCAAGGAAAAAAACCCCGCTTCACTCGCTAATGGGCAGGGTTACGGTAGAGTGATTGCTTGGCACGTTAAGCAACGAAATATGTAGTTGAAGGATTATTTTGAGTTTTAAAGCTACTGTTAATATTTTATGTGTTTCGGCGAATAGTTTTAAATTCCAAAGAGACTGTAAAAGGTCTTTTGAAAAGGTGTGTACAATTTTAGTTGAAGAAGAATGGTCATTTCACATTAGAAGGGGACGGGAGCGTAGATTCTTTTTGTTCAACGGACTTCCTTTAACTTCTTAGCACGAGCATCGCCGTGCGGGTACTGCTAGTCGTTTTATATGTGAGTTCTAGCTTTTTATTTTTCCCAAAATATGAAACGTCAGAGAAGCGTCCACTGTCAAAAAACGAATCAAGTCAATTTTTTGATGAAGTCTTTGTTTTATGTTTTATTTATTTATTTTATAAAATAAATGTTATTTTTAAATAAGTAAGTAGAGAAAGTTTAAAAACTTTATTTTCCCCTGACATTTTCATCTTATTGGCAAGTGATTTTTTGTTTTTTCGAAAAATGTATTGTGGCTGTTTTTACAGTGACCTTTTCATTTAGAGAACTAATCATACATGCAGAACACTTCTTACATGAAATCTAATAATTTTTCTCCTTGAGCACTGAAGGAAATTTCTTCTTTAAAAATGTAACTAAAACGTCTTATTTTTTATATACCAGATTTGCAGCATTTTAAGTTGCTGGAAATAATATCCAAACTTGTGGAAAACCGAGCATCATTAAACTCGAAAAATATTTAAAATCATATTGCTCTGGTTAAACTAAACGTACATCTGTGTATCTTTCCTCATGCCTTGTTTCCCACAAAAGTGGAAAATGAAAGGATCGAGCTGAAATTGGGAGGGTATATATCATTAACAGGAGAATCGATTCTGCACACATAAGCAAGCAATTTTATATGAGCAGTATTGAAATTTAGATAAGATTATCGATTTCCATATCTCTTCTGAAATGGTGGTAACTGATCAATAGAGAACTACATCGATAACGCTGGTGATCATACACCAGTGGTTTACAACTATTCATCCACGTTTTAAATACTTCATCAATGTGGTAGATATGGGAAAGAATTGTGCATTTTCTAGTCAATTAACTTTTCTTCGCTCCACCAGTTAAGCTTATTTTGTTCCTTTTAAAGTTAAATTAGTTCGAAAATTTGAAAAACAAAATTTAATAGAATGTAATTTTTTTGCCTGGAATGTTTGTTTTTTTAATGATATTAAACACAGCAACGATAAAATAGAATGTTTTTCAATTACTTGTTCGTTGCCATGATTTTCGACAACAAACAAGTGGCAATTTCGGCAACAAACAAATGCAGACTATGTACCTTTGTACTTTTTTTACAACCTAATACAGATAAGCCCCCTACTTTTGTGAAAGGACATGGCTTCTGATTTGTTAGAAGACGTTTAGAAAATGGCGCACGTCAACATCATAGCAACTAATTTATGTGCCAGAAGATTTCGACCCCTTTCAGCACCTAAAATTCGTCGAATCGGGAGGTTTTTTTTTTTTTTTTTTTTGTAGTTCATGATACAGAACTAGATGACAATCTATATATAATTAAGCTCTGTGTGCGTATGTGTGTATATGTGTCTGTAACCCTATTAGCTCCGGACTATCAACGTTTCCTAGGTTGATACATCAGGTACCCCTGGATATGGGACATCGGTATGAAGCAATTCCGCCTTATCTCACTCTTCTAAACTTTTAGTAGCATAGGCGTCGGAACCGGGAGAGCTGGGGGAGCTTGAGCTCCCCTGGAATATTTCAAACCGGCTCACTCCCCCGGAAAATTCTAGCACTGCAGCTTATTGCCGTACATCGATTTCCTCAAACCTGATTTCAAAAATGTGATCTGCCTTTTCTAGGAATTTCGGAATTTCCACCCAATAAGCAACTAAAGCAGGGGGCAGACGGAGTGGTCAGTGCACTTGAATTCACCTTCACCCTTTTTTAACTGTTCAAACATCTCTTGGTTCCAGAAATGCGGAAAAGTGGACTCTACCCCACCTTGAGCTCGCGTTTCGGCTTTCGAGAGCGGCATTGCAGTTCAGTTCATATTCTTATTAGTTTTGCCTGCGTTTTTTTTTTTTTTTTTTTTTTTTTTTTGTCCAATGCGGTGGCGAATCCAGAATTTTGTTCTGGGGGTGGCTGAGGTAGTTAAAATTCTTGCTGAGGTCTCCTTGTCATTACCAAAGTTCATCGATGTAAACGAAAGTGTTCTGTATCATTACCTGCTAGGGGTGTTAATGACTAGTGAATCTTTCTGAGTTACATTTGAAATTATCTAAAATTTGGTATTCAGTGTTAAAATTCTAAATTTTAAATGCATGTTCAAAGTTTTTTCATTCGTTTAGATATATTTGTTATGCAATTTGAAGGCAAAATTTTCAATTCTTGTTAAGGATGCAAAGCAATTACGCTGACAAGGTGATGTAAATGAAATAGAAGAAAGAAAAGCTGAAAGATGTTAAACAAAATAGTGAAAAACAGCGAGAAAGAAGACAAAATTTTAAGAATTGATATTAAACACGAAAATTAAAGACAGAGAAAAAAGAAAAACAAGTAGCTATTATATCTACACTTTTTTCTCCTTTCCTTCTTTCAGTGAGTAAATGTATAAATATTTGGAACAGGTAGGGAAAAAGTTCAGAAATTTGAAGGGAAATTTCGAAAAACTAACACTCCTGTTACTATCGCAAATTTGTATCAACCTCAAGAAGAGCGAAAACAAATTAATTGATAAACATAGAATGGATGCAGGAAATTATATATATATATTTTTTTTAACATTAAGATGCATAGACAGAGGGTGAAAGAATTTATTTCTGGTATGGAGGTGGCTGTAGCCTCATAGCCGCCCCCCCCCCCCTGGATTCGCTATTAGTTCAATGATCACAAAAAGGGATAATAATGAGCCAGTTTGGCATTTAAATATGAATAACATGGAAGGTGCTCCAGACATGACTGAAAAAAGGTTACTAAGGTTGTTTGTGCTTGTTCAAAAAATGTTGAACTTATTCAAATAATTTCAACTTTCCAAAAACTTACAGTGGCTCCCAAAAGTATTCGTACACTTACGATTTTCAATGAAATACGCCATTATCGATTCGTTAAAATTAATATTTTGGAACGGGTATTTAATTATAAGATCTATGATTTATTTTTTAACAAAACTACATGAAAATTGTTAATAACATAATAAAACTTGATTTTTAATAAATCAATAATGAAAAAGTGCCAGAAACTTGATCTCACAAAAAGCCTTCGTACACTTTGAAAAAATGTCAAAAAACTAGTAAATAATCTAACTTTTTACTAAGTTATTATTTAGTAGAATATCATGCAGTATCAGCAACAGCTTTTAAACGTCTGGGAATAGATTTTATTGTTTTTTTTTTTTTTACAATTTCTGAGTAAGTGCTCAGCCGCACTTCGAGTCTTACTGTTTCTAATTCGTTTTCCGTTTCAATAGTGTATTTTCGTAATATATCCAACAGATATCTCCAAATATGTTCTATTAAGTTTAAATCTGGCGATTGAGGAGATATTTCTAAGTTTAATGACAATATTTGAGACACCAAACGCAAACGTGTGCTTCTTATCGTTATCTTGATTTAAAAAAAACGAAGTTGTTTCCGATTGCCAAATTTTGGGCTAATAATTTGAAATTGTTTTTAAAAATATTTCACTGAACAGCATGATTCATAAAAAAATTTCAAACTTCCAAGTCCTGCAACCTCACACAAGAACACCTTCACCGTCCTGATTAACTGATCCCAACTAAGTTCTTTAGATTTAATTTCTCATTTTTTTTCTATTTACAATTATGCAACAATTTACCCCAAAATGTTGAATTTCTTTTTATTTTTAAGTAAGACGTTGTTCCAAAATGTTTTGAGCTTATTTATCATTGATTTTACGGCGGAAAACGTAAGCTTTCTGTTTTTCGCACGAACAAGAAAATTTTTGCAGGAAGGGGTCCCATTTAATCCAAGTAATCGGAGAACTTGGAGAATAATTTTAGGGTAAAATTAAACGAAAATGTTTCATTCAATTCTGCAGAAAATTTTTCATCACTCAAAGGTGTGTTTTTCATCATTTTTTAAACTGTAAATCTCCGATCACGCTTTGTTAACTTTGCATTTGACATTTTCTTACCTTGTTTTCGATCCGATTCTTTGTCTTTAAAGCATTTTATCAAGCACTTCACTATAGAATGGTATAAATTAACTAATTTAGAGACATTTCATACCAATTTTCGTCTACTGAGAGAGAAAAAACATCAAATTTCGAATTGTGGTTTTGGTTTATGCGCATAGCTGCCATTTTAAAATAATAAGCAGAATATAAGGGCATAAATAAACAAAAAACTAAAGCCAAATGACTTTGCAGTGTGTCATCATAATGCAAAAATAATAAATAATCAACTTATGATCATTTTAATCATGAATTTATTCGAAAATATTTCAGTGTGCGACGACTTTTGTGGCGTTTTTTTTTTTTTTTTTCTGACCCTTCGTCTTTTGACAAATTTCAAAAATAAAATCTGGAAATATTTTGAAAAAAAAAACTACTGGGTTTTATTCAGAAGGGCATAAGGATGGTGTGAAAAAAAAATGGACTTCATATTCGAATTCAGTTCTGCGTTATTTTGATTTTACTACAAAATTTCAAGATGTACGAACACTTTTGAAGTTATTTGACCCCTCAGATTATACTTTACGAAGTTACAGTTATTCTTGTTTTTTGAGCAATCACGATTGCTTATTGCTTTCATTTGACTGTTTTGATGTGCTATCATTTTATTTTCCCGCCAGCACCCTCTGCAGCACCACCGTCGACCGGCCTCACGATGCTGCTCCTCTAGCGAAAACCATCTCCAGGTAGCGTCAATATCCCACACTTACACGCATTCATACACGCACGTACAAATAAACACATACACACACATGCATACACCTACACACATACACAAACACATACACACACTCGCATACATACGGATACACACACACCTACACACAACTACTCACACACTCATGCCTGCACACAGACACAAACACATATGCCTACACACACATACACATTCCCCCCCCCCAACACAAACACTCATACACACAACTACCCACACACTCATGCCTGCACACAGACACAAACACATATTCCTACATACACACACACACACACACTCATGATTGCGAAAAATGTAATTTGAATTCCAGATGTCAAAATTATTTTTTTTTCTTTTCTGGTTTCTCAAAATTGCGATTTTTTCATCACTTACAGATATATTTTTATGCCAAAATTGTTACCTTTCATCTATTATTGCAGAAAAAAGCCAACAATATTTTATAGTTTCTATCAAAGACTCAAAGACTTTAAACTAAAAATTTAACTGAACAATATAATATATAGTGAACAATTCATTATAACATATATCCAACGTTCTGTTTTTCCGCACTCCTGTTTCATCTATTCCCCTTTTTCTAGTTCTCAAAAAATAAGAAAGTCTTCTAAATGCTACGCTGTCGAAGCCTCCGCTTTCCTCCAAAATAATTACAGAGCGCCTCAAATTTTGTTTTCAAGGCTCAATTCCCTGAAAATTTCCGGAAGAGAGTCCTTTGAATGCCTTGCCCTCCAACAACATGGGAGATTATGTAATATTCCGTTTTTGGGACTTCAATTTCAAAAAATTGCTGAACCCCTAACGCCAACAAATATGATCCACAGTCGCGTTTTTCAGCAACTACAATTTTGAAAAAAATAAGAAGAAGAAACCTCTGAACCTTTTCTGATTACATCATTGAAAAACGTTCTGTATTAGGACTTCGAAAAATTTCCAGAGTAGAGCCCTAGTACAGCTTTTTTCCCTGCCATCATTGAAGGTTGTCTACAATTACGTTTTTAGGACTTCCAATTCGAAATATTGGGACGGAGATGTAAATCGTTGTAAAAATCGATCGAGGACAATCCTTCGAGTCATATTTTCACTAAAGGCAACAAATATGGTATATAATCGCGTTTTAAGACATTAATTTCGAAACTTTTTCAGGCAGGGTATTCGAACCTTTTCTCCCCTTAACATCAAAGATCACGTATAAATTCGATTTTAGAACAAGAATTTTGAAATTTTTCCGGGAGTGACCCCAAAACACCTCTATTTCTACGTGCTCATCTTCGAGTACTACCTTTTCAAAACCAGAAGTTTAATCACCTCATTCTCTCCATAAGCAATTGTATATATACAATATTCAATAACAGATGGAAGCTTCGAAGCCAATTTTTTATGGGGAAAAACGTTTAAAAGTCTCCCTCCTAAAAAAAAAAAAAATTATTTTCTGGTTGCGCCTCTGCTTCTGCCCCTTAGATTCCATACACTTCTTATACTGTGTCCCAGCTACCCCTACTTCTACAAAGTTCCTACGCCTCTGTTTAGTAGCCATAGCTATAAATGAAAAACTATATTATTAAAATCCTTAAATGCCGTAAAGGTGGGATCAAATTTCGCGACATTTATCCGACTTGGTCACCAAATTTGGCTAGAAATTACCATCACTTTCGCCAAAACAGGCGAAACATCGCCAAGTAACAGGCGACAAGAGGGTAGAGCCGTCGAACTACACCATCAAAGGTGATGTGCACCAATCCTCTGAAAGCGAGTTGTTGAGTGCCAGCAACCGCTGAAGCGGGCGGCGAAAGGGATTACCGAGCGAAATGAGGAAGGGCAGAGTCCCCAGTTAGCTGTACAACTGGGTTGTGTGACAAAAACCTGTCGTTTTTTACAAGTGTTGTAATTATGCGCTGCATTAAAAATTGCGATTGTCAAAAGAACTGCAAGGTGCATGCAGGTTTACTAGTTGCGTATGTACTTGATGTCAGCTTAATATAGTCAACATCTTCTAGGCAGTAACACATCATCTCAGAATTCAAATTAATCAGTGAAACCAACCTTTTTTTTCACCCGAGGGCCTCATGACATATTAAGATGAATCGTGCGGGATAAACACACATATTAAATTTAAATATATTTTTCTGTAGAAAATATGAAACAGCACGGAAATGGAAAATTATAAACCAAAAACTACTGTTATCATTAGTGAATGATTATTTTATTTAAAAAAAAACTTTCATCTGTTAATTAGCAAATTTTTGGCTATTTGGCTAAAAATTTGCGACACTCATTTATCGATACAAAATGCAGATGATCGGTTGTTTTGGAAGTTTCCAGAACGTAACGGTTCGAAACATAGCAATGAGCAACATGAATGAGCTTCGCGTTGAACATATGGGACTCGGACCGGATGTAAAGCACCACTGATCTTAATCATCCGGTCAAGTTACAGGGTGGTGCTAAAGTAACTTCTCCCATATGCAAATGCTCACATGCGAAGCCCTAGCAACTCATTCCCTGAACCAACTGAACCAGAATTTTAGATGTGGATATTTGATGACTTGCGTTCGAGATTAAGACGAATTTTAACAACTCAGTGCTCACTGTTATGGTTACAGCAAACGAATTTTGAATTTTCTTAGAACCAGATGTGTGGAGATCACTTATTTCAAGCCTACGTAAAAATATAAATCAAAAATTAATCGAAGACCGTGATTTCGCTTTTGTTATAAAAAAGGAGAGTCGAGTGCGAATGGTAACATCTGTGTTAGTGTGCAAAGATTGTTCAAACTGAAACGAGAAGTGTTCCAGTTGATGCCTGATAGAGTTCTACTTTTGGAAAGCCAGATTGACAAATTGTGCTACGCGTCCCCCTGTATCTCACGTAGTGTCAAAGACAAACTTATGACTTATACTCTAAAAGAGTACATCCTTTCGGAAATTGAGAAAAAATATCCCTGTGATTGTCGATGTGATAAAATCAGCACATATACATCACAAGAAGTTGGTAAACTGGCTGATTCTCTACGTAAGTGACTATTTGATGAGCTCATATGCAACATAAACTACCTTTCTAAAAAAGAATGTGTGGATTGTAAAAATGGATTCATTTTTTACATGAGAGTGCATGAATGTGAATCATTAACAAGGGGTCGAAAGTTCGACACTTTTTTCGAACAGGCTCTTTTTAATGTTAATTGGGAAAACTTGACTCGTGACTTCGTTACTTTGAATGTTGATAGTCCATGTTTAAAATGTCATGTGTCTGATTTATTTGATGCAATCGATGTTAAAAATACGCTTGAAAGTTTTGAAGAGTTTTACTTAAAGATGTAAGTTTTTTTAATTGTCTTTTACTGTGTGTGTGAATAAATTGTGTTTATCATTTTAAAAGAGACTTGTGTTTTGATTGAGTTGTTGAATATGGTTGATGGATTATACTTTGAAATCACTCTTACATATATTTTTTTATATGCACTTTATTGTAAGTAATCTTTATACTATCGGTGTTGTCTTCATCTTATTGTATGGTTTTGTAATTAAGACTGAATGAAAATATAATTTTTGTGATATTTCTATAGTTTAATACATGCGAAGGACTTCGACTAATGCTAAGTGGAAAGTCAAAATTAGAACCGTAAAGCTTAAACATGTCAATGGTTTGAAAACAATACACAGTTATATTCACATACACAAACTCGTACGTATCAATACACTTACATTAAAGAGAAATATTAAAGACTTATAAATTCTCATATGAGATAAGAACGCTCTTTCTTAACTTAGTTAGTCACATGATCGATAAAAGATCCTCACCTATTTGTGATTTGTCATGAAATAATATACATCGATAGATATGTTACTAAGTGTGTAATAGTATTTATTTTTCTTAAATTCAAATTTAAAACCAATTTGTTAATTGTAGGATTATATTAAGTGCTAAAAATGTGATATTTTCGCTTATAATTTCGGTTGATGAGTAAAGTTTTATTACAAGTTCCCTCACACGAATGAACAATAACATGCTAGATGGATATTTGAAAGCTTGAGTGGATGATTTGTAAGTATCTTAAACATTATTATTATTATTTGTAATGCATTTGTGTTAATTAATACTTAGAGTGCAAAGAGTAAATGGTTAAGTGCTATTGGTTATTAATACTAAGAGTAAAGTGATATTGAGTTTTAAATTTAATTAAATCATTTCGTTTAAAGATTCAGTTGAAAAAATTTTATTTTGTAAGTTTGAAAATTTTTGAAAAAAAATAGTTTTGCGAAAAAAAAAAAAAAAAAAAGATTGAAAAGAAAAAAAATAATATGTCACAAAAATATTATTATTATTATTATTTTGATTTGAAAAAAATATTTTTGCGGAAAAATTTATTGTTGTAAGATTAAAAATTTATTTTTATATGATTGAAAAAAAAATTGATTTTTTTTAATTAGTGGAAAAATATTACAAGTTTGAGAAATTATTTCTTAAAAACATTTTATATGATTAAAGAAAACAAAAATTTTTGATTTCATTTTCTAAGTAGAAAAATATTACAAGTTTGAAAAAATACTGTTTTGATTCAAAAATCTGTTTTTGAAAGAAATATTCTTACAAGCTGGAAATTTTTTTTATAAGTTTGAAATGAAAAAGAAATTAATTCGAAACTACGAATTAAAATCTAAAATTTTGTTTGGAAAACCTGACATCAGGCTATTGTCGATCTATGTGCTTGATATTTGAGAAACGTGAACTAATTTTAATTGGTCAGAAACAGTGACATCACTTACAAGACGTGCTTGCTAAGGGGTGAATCATACTCGCACGTGGGGTTTGTTATCTGTTATCGGTAAAGGGTAGATAGAAATATTGATAAAGTCATTTCCTCAATTCGCACCGGTGTGTGTGGACCATCCGAAGTGCTGTAGGATTACGGTAGTTTTTTTTCAACAGCCGAGTTGATTTGCGATTTCACGGCATGCCTTCTGCAAATCGACGATGGGCAAACAGCCGTATGCACCGATTTCAAATGAAACATGCGTGTAGTTGTAATTTGTGAGATTGAGTTATAATTAACAATCCACTTATTACAATTTCATTCACTGTTTTTTAGATAACTTCGCGATAGCTGGTACTTGAGGGATTTCACCCCAAAAAGGTTAGTCTTTTGTACTAAATTTTAGTCAGTATTTAGCTTTAACTTAATTTGTCAAATTTTAGATTAAGTTTCTTAATTTAACGTATAGCTGTCCATTTGAATGTATCGTTCGAAAAGGATAAAGACTAAAATAAATGATATCGATTTTGTTAAAGAAATTAGTTGTTAAAGTAAAATATTAGTGGGAAAATTAAATAGTCAAAGTGATTCTAATTCATGAAGGTTGAAAATTTTGTTTTATTCTTACAAGAGTGCTTGTATGAAAAAAAAATAATAATAAAGTAAACCACTATGTGATAAAATGACTAAGTTAAATACTAATCAAAAAATAATTAATAGAGTTGATTAAATAAAATGTGATAAATTAAATGAAACTCTTGAAAAAAAAATATAAAGTGATGAAATGTAACTTGAGAGCGAAATTTGCTTACTGGAAAAAAATTAAATAAGTTGATTTTTTTAAAATCGTGAAAATTTGTTAAAGATAAGTGTTAATTACTACTAAGAGTAAATTGATTGCAAGTTTTTAAATTAACTTAGTTGGATGAAAATTGTAGACTTGGTAATGTTTCGAAAAATTTGTGTGTTCGATTCCTGTTACTAATTGTGAAAAATTTCTAAGTTTAAAAATAACGGGGGAAAAAAACGATAAAGTAAAAACAAGCAAGAAAATGATTAAGTTAAATACTAAGCGATAAAATGACTAAGTTTAATACTAATCAAAAAATAATTAAATAAAATGTGATAAATTCAATAAAACTCTTGAAAAGCATATGTAGTGATAAAATGTAACTTGAGTGCGAAATTTGCTTACTGGAAAAAATTAAATAAGTTGATTTTTAAATTCCATGAAAGTTTCTTAATGATAAGTGTTTATTAATGCTAAGAGTAAATTGATTCCAAGTTTTGAAATGAATTTCAGTAGAAGTTATTTTTCGATAAGTCTATTTTTAAAATTTGCTGACATGAAGTTTTGATACTCGACTTATAATTTTAACATTTCTTGGGATCTTCATTGATGTTTAACTTTTTTGTGTTATGTGTTTTATTTTACCGTAGGTAAAAATAATTAAATAAATGTGAAATTTATAAATTGTAATGAAAATTCTGTTAATGAAATTAGTTGGTTGTAAAGTAATATTTTGGAAAAGCTGTAATGAATGATAAATAGTAAAACGCAGTAAGTAAAATAGTAAAGTATGGTAAAGTAAAATAAAATAGTCAGAGGGGATTTAATTCATGAAAGTTGAAAATTTTGTTTTATTCCATCAAGAGTGTTTGCATGAAAAAAAAAATAAAGAAAGGAAAATATGATTAACTTAAATATCGATGATAAAAAATAATTATTAGAGTTAATTAAATGAAATGCGATAAATTAAGTGAAACTCATGAAAAGCATATGTAGTGATAAAATATAACTTGAGTGGGAAATTTGGTTACAGTAAAAAATTATTTAAGAAGATAATTTTTAAAATTCATGAAAATATTTGATAGTGATAAGTGTTAATTAATACGAAAAGTAAATTGATTGTAGATTTTGGAAAATTAAATGGATAAATGTATAAAAATGGTAACGTATGTGATAATGTAAAATATTAACAATGAAAAAGAATCAAAGACGATTAAATGAATCTAAATCGTAAATGAGTTGCTATTTTAGTAAACTCAAACTAGAGTGAAAAGCATTTTAGTAGGAACATGTTAAAATCTCTTGTGCTAAGAAAAATAAATAACTTTTAAGCATAATTTTGTAACTGGAATAAATGTATGATAAAATGATTAAGTTAAGTATTAATGAAAAAGTAATTATTAGAGTTAATTAAATGGAATGTGATAAATTCAATGAAACTCTTGAAACGTATATGCAGTGTTGGAATGTAACTTGAGTGCGCAATTTGCTTACTGGAAAAAATTAATTAAGTTGATTTTTTAAAATCCGTGAAAATTTGTTAATGATAAGTTTTAATTACTACTACGAGTAAATTGATTGCAAGTTTGACATGATTGCAAAAATTGAAGACATGATAACGTTTCGAAAAATTTGAAGGTTCGATTCCTGTCACTACTTGTGAAAAATTTCTAAGTTTAAAAATATCAGGAAAAAAAAACGATAAAGTAAAAACAAGCGAGAAAATGATCAAACTCTAAAATATACTTAAAAAAAATCGAAATCACGAAAAAATAATCTAAGTCTGAAATGCTTGAAATTAGTTAAAGACTAAAAAGTTAAGAAAATAGTTAAAGACTGAAAATAACTGAAAAACGCTAAAATAGTGAAAAAAAAAATAATCAAAGTTCTAAATGACAGGAAAAAAACGTTAAAGTTCAAAATGTGTGAAAGTATATTTAAGTTAATTATTTCTTTGAAAATTTAACAAGTAAGAAAAAATATTTTGTTGTATGAAAGTCAAAAAAAAAAAAAAAAAATTAGTTAAGAAAATTATTTCTTCGAAATTTTTACAAATTAGAAAAATTATTTGTCAATTTGACAAAGAAAAAAGAAATTAGTTAAGAAAATTTAACAAGTTAGAAAAATAAAAATGATAAAGTTTGAAATGCATGAAAAAGAAAATCAAAGTTTAAAATATATTTCAAGTCCACAAAGCATTGAACCAAATCTAAAATCTCGAATGGGTTGTATTTAAATAAATCTTTACTTAAGTGAAAACTTTGTTATTATGAAAAATAATAATAATGATGATAGTTTCAATTATGAGCTGAAATACAGTTAATGATATGCCATGATTAGTACTAAAGAGTGAATTAACTGATGGTTTTAAAATTAATTTAATTGTAATATTCGTTGTCATGGTACAGATTCACATTAAGACTGCAAGTGTAATGGAAAATATAGCATAGTGGTTAGCATACGTTTTTGCTAACTCAAAGTTTGGGTGTTCGATTCCCGACACTCTGTAAAATAAAAATAATTAAATTCGCGGAAATATTCTAAGTCCGGAAAAAAATATTTAAAGTTCCGATAGATGGCGCCACGAACGTTCTTAAAAGTAAAAATCGAAAAGTAAAAACATAGCAACAATTGTTGCCAACCGAAAACTAAAAACTTTGACGTTGCCATCCAAAAACTTACCTTCTACAAAGTGTTGCCATTCCCTAAAACGAAGTCCAAAAGCGCGGGAAAATATTCAAAAACTCGCGAAAATACCCTCGTCATCTTCTTCAAGATTCAGGCGCAGCCCAAGGTCAGGAGGCGGTGGGAGGGGGATCGGCAGGTGCAACCAGGCGAGGTCACAGGCGCAGCCGGCTGCGCCTGCTGCAGGGAAACCGGCCTTTTTACACTACTTACAAATAGTAAAAATCTGCAGTTCTCGCAGTCAATGCTTTAAGAACATTTAAGTCAATTATTTATTCCCTCTTATCTACCAGTCGCATAAAAATTTGCCAGTCGCAAACAGCACAATCTTGCAGTTCATGCTATACTTGCATAGTCTAGATACTTAATGCATAGTCTAGATACTTAAGTCAATGTATCATTCAAATACACAACTAATGTATTTAGCCTTCGATCAAAAACGTTCGATTTATTAAATACCACATTTTTCTGTGTCGAGGAATGAAGCACCAAGGCAACTGCAGTTCTTTCGTTTCATTCAGAGCAGTTATTGAGTTTTACTTCTGTGCCGTTGACGAAAAGAACAGTTCATAGTTGCCACGTCATCAATCATGGCTTATGACAATCTTTTATGATTTCTTCAATGAGATTTGACTCCTAAATCGATCAAGCGCTACATGTTTGTCTAATATATATGTCCGTTCTATATGTCCAATAAAGGAAAAACAATGAGAAACAACTTTTTGACTGACAAGGTTAATTATGTGGCTAAACTCTTTCGATGCCTCTCCATCACGAAGAAATTCATGTCGCTCGTTCTCTGGATGTTCATAAACATTCAGGGAAAATGTTATAATCCTTCTCCATAAACATGCCGTGAGCTGAATATTTGTTGAGCTAAGGCATGGAAATAAATGTCACTTTCAGATTAATGATCAGAAACTTCTGCTTGAATTTGAAAGTTTAAACTGATAAAGATAGAAAATAAGATCGTATTTCGTATTTATACCACCTTATAAATATACGCGATCCTTCAGAAATGATTGTTACAATAAGTAAATTTCGGCGTTTCGTGAAGTTAATGTAAAAATAATCAAAATCGGAAAAAATCAAGCATTGTTGAATCATGTTAATCCCTACTACGTTCTTTAAGAGCTCTTGGTAATCTGGTTTTGTTTTATAAACAATAAATATTAAACACAGAAAAGCAGTGGGAAATTGTTTTTCATGACAAAAATAAAGCTGTTTTGTTAAAACCAAGGCTACGGAGTGAAGGGAAAATGATCGAATTCGACACCGTTTTTTAACACCAAAATCTGTTCAAATTCGGCTCCGATTCTGACTCTACATCCATGGCAGATTGTGTTCTGGGAGGAAAAAAAGACAGACTCCAACTCCTTTACATCTTCTTAAAACTTTACGAAAATAAAGTGTAAGTCGATTTTTTATCTTGTTCATGATCTTAAGTTTCTCAATCTCAAATACAGCCATATACAGTATTGAAGTCATAAATCTAGTAACGGATCACAGACACACCCAAAAACTTACAAAATGTATGTCTCAAAAGTAAAATAAATATATAAAACGAACAATTAATCCCATACTAACAGTGTTCTGGCATCATTTTCTCCATTCCAAAGAAGAAACAACTTCAATGCACTTCTGTATGCATATGAAACCACAAGTGTACGATACGAGGGTGTATATTACACTGGTGTGCAAAAATTAAGGACGAAACGGTTTTTTCAATATAATTTTGCACAAAAGCTTTCCAAATCAACACATTTAATACCGTAAGATCCCCAATACGCAAGAACATGTGTAATGTAAGCAGCACTTACTAAAAGAGAAATCAGAGGGATAAAAAGAAGCTTTATTGAAAAAGTAGCATGGAGTGCAATGCGACTAAAGGCCGAAACATCCCTGTGATGAGTGTGCAGCAAGAAACATCCGGTCTTTAGTAGGGGATATGATCTCCCCCGACTGCTAGGCAGGTTTCACAGCGTCTGCCCATGCTGAGAATGAGGGTGTCAATGAGTTGTTGAGGCATTGCTGCGCATTCGTCTTGCAGCGCCAATCGAAGCTCCCGAATCGTTACTGGTGGTAAGGTACGAGCTGCCAAGCGTCTGCCTAGAAAATCCCATATATGCTCGATGGGATTGAGATCCGGAGATCGTGCCGGCCAATCCATACGTTCAATATCCTCACTCTCTAAGAGCTGTTCGGCAGCTACTGTGCGATGACATGGTGCATTGTCGTCCATGAAAAGGAACTGCGGACCCATAGCGCCTCTAAAAAGACGCACATATGGAAGAAGAATATCGTTACAATAACGGGTCCCGTTGACTGAACCTGCGTCGAAGATGTGAAGGTCTGTACGACTACCAAGCATGATGCCTCCCCAAACGAGAACACCGCGACCTCCGTACCTGTCCCTTTCAATGATGTTCGAGGGATGATTGCGGCTTCCCCGCATTCTCCAGATGAGTATGCGATGAGAATCGCTACTCAGACTGAATGTGCTCTAATCTGTAAAGAGTACTCGTCCCCATTCATTATCTCTCCAATTCCGGTGTTCCAGGCACCACAGAGAACGCCTTCTGCGATGGGCAAGCGTTAGAGGTACACACCGTATAGGGCGTCGTGCAAACAGACCACCACCGTGCAGTCTTCTGGCCACGGTAAAACGCGATATCGGTCGTCCAGTCGCCTGTGTCGTGTGTCTAGCGATTTCTCCCGCTGTCTGCCACCAGTTTCTTCTGGCCTGTAAGACAATATACCGGTCATCTGCGGGTGTGGTTCCTCGTGGACGACCACTACTGAACCCCCGGATAGCTGTTCCTGTAGTTTGAAATTGTCTCCAAAGTCGTGAAACGATGCTGTGAGCAATTCCGAACTCTGCAGCCACACTTGTCACACTGCGGCCTTCCTCCAACTTCCCAATGATTCGACCTCGGGTAAAAGCATCCAGATGTCGTCTAACAGATTGATTATTCGCCATTTCTCGCTGAGGCAGCAACTCGGTGTGATTTTAACTGCTATACGGCGTGCAATCTCTTTGCCAGAAGCACTGATCTTACACCGACAACATGCTTTATACTACTCAGACACTCCCCCATTACGTCTGCCTGCATATCTGCGCATGTGCTACCGTACATCACCTTACTTAATCTCCTGATTGGTCTTTCTGTCCGCTCTGCCTCTTCGTTCAGCTGATATGCTAATTTTTCGACTTCGTCCTTAATTTTTGCACACCAGTGTATGGCGGTTCAACAGTCGAAACCATATTATTTTTTGCTAATATTTATTTTTATTTTATTTTAAACCAATGATACCTTCGTACCTACCATTTCTAGCTTAACCGGTGAAGGGTACCATGGTGGTTGAGGGGGAGGGAAAGAAACTGAAGGGAAAACTTGAAATACATATACATATCGCATATACGCACATACCTATACACACACATACATACATATATACATATATACATATACACACATATATACACATATATACATATATACATATACACACATATATATATATATATATATATATATATATATATATATATATATATATATATATATATATATATACATACATATATATACACATATACATAAAAAACATATATATAAGGGGGAAAAGACTTGAAAAAGTTAATAGGTTCAAAGTGCTATATTGGGGCCAAGTAACTAGGAATTAATGAGAGAGAATACTGTTACATATATATCCTCGTATAAAATAAAAATATTAACAGAAAAGTAAATATACAAAAATACTTATAGTAAAAAGACTCTTAGTTAAAAGGTTGTATACATCCAAGTTGAAATGCCTGGTAACGGCCCACTGTAAACATGCCTAATAACAACATTTTTCAAAAAAGAGGGAGAAACGGCTTAGTGAAACCTAATACGCGTATTTGTTTCTTCCACCGATGTTTACTGAAGAAGGTGAGAAGAAAGGCCAAAAATTGGCTTTCATTTTGGAAATTAAGTATGTAAAACTGGAATAATATAATATAATAGTGACGAAAAGAGTTACAATAAAAGGCATATTATGTAAAAGAGCAAACCGGTTGTAGCAAGAGTACTGGAGATACTACGACGGGCTTTCTCTTTTTCTCCCTTTTCTTTGAAATATAATAGTAATGACAGTAATAAAGTAAAATATATACATTATATATACAAAGTTTTAAAAAATCGAGGTTAATAATAGGATACCCCAGCTAAAATGCTTGATAGCACGCATTTTTGAGACACACAATCATGTAAAGCAATGAAGAGGAAACGTCTTAGTGAGTTCAGCTTGAACAGAAATGCAAGTCCACATCCTTTACCAATACACACCTGGAAGAGTTGGAAACAGACTGGAAAATCAGCTAACTTCTTGGAACTCGTAGTTGCGGATGGTCAGTTCGCTAATTAAATTATGGATGGAATTTGAACCAGATGGGTGCGAAAGAGCTTGACGAATATTGTCGGGTATTGTGATACTATTGTTCATCTTTATGTGAAATTGAGAAGTGAGAGGGCAGGAGTAAAGATAATGATCTGGAGTACCTACGAGTCCACATGCACAGTTGGGAGATGGAATTATTTTGAAGCGAGAGAGGTATGCTGGAAAGGGCCCATGCCCAGTTACTAAGAGGGTGTCAGATCTGTTCTTGATCCTGGTTTTTAAAGAAGGGTTTGGGAAGATGGAATGTACACTTCTGCCTGTTGTTTCACTTTGCCAACGTGTGTTCCAACTATCTTTTAGATGTTCTTGTAATTTTTGGTTTATGAAGGATTTTGGCACTGGCATGTTTAGAATAAGGGGGGTAGATGAGTCGTTTGCTGCTTGTTTGGCTAAGAAGTCTGCCGCTTCATTCCCCACCTGTCCTGCGTGACCCTTAATCCAACTTAATGAGATATCCTTCTGGCCTTTGAGTATTTTTTGAATTTTTCTTACTAGGGGATTTCGATGTATGGGATTCAGCAGTGCTTCCAAGGAAGAGAGACTATCAGAGTATAGATCTGCGGCAGAAGAAGGGTGATTTATTTGCAGGTACGACAAGCCTTGAAAAATAGCCATAAGCTCTGCCTGGAATACTGAGTTTGAAGGATTGAGTCTTGCGGACCAGTTTTGGATGCGGACCCCATCCCGTAGCACAGCATAGCCTGCTCCTACTCCACACTTTGTTTTGGAGCCATCCGTGTATATCTCCAGATTCTGCAGTGAGGGAATTTTTCCCTTTAAGCATATCTTAGGAAGAGTACACTGGATGCTTGGATGGCTATCCCACTTCTTGGCAGTTTCTTCTAAGTCGCTAGGGCTGAAATTGTGGCCAGGAATTTGAATCGATTTGCTTGTGAGGGAAAGTTTTGACAATAGAGCTTTTGACTTGATCGTAAGGTCTATTGGAGGGATTCCAGCGATAACATGGAGTGCGGCGTGGGAGGTTGTGCAGTATGCTCCAGTCACTGTTAGGAGAAGAAGTCTTTGTATTGTTTGTATCTTTAACGCTCTGCAGTGCATCCAATTCGTCCAGACAGCCGATCCGTATAGAATTGAAGATTCTACAACATTTAAATAGATCAGCTTCCGTTGTGATATGTTCATGCCCCAAGTAGGACCAGCAAGACGTTGTAGAAGTGCTTTCTTCCTCAGTGCTTTCGTTTTTAAAAATTCAGCGTGTGGCACAAAAGATAAATTTTTGTCAACGATGATTCCTAAGTATTTGACTTCGTCCGCACGTTTTATAAAAAAATTTCCAAATTTTAGACTAGGTTTTTTTCACTAAATTCCTTGGTTTATTGAAGATAACTGCTCTTGTTTTGCCCTCCGATGCCTCTAAGCGATGTTCAGTCAGCCATATGTGGAGAATTTGAAGAGATTCTCTAGCTGAGTTTTGTAATTGAGCTGTTGTTGAACCGTGTACAACGAAAGCTAAGTCATCTGCAAAAGCCTGAACAAAAGTGTGATCCAGCCATGGTTTTGCAAGTAAAGATGTTATAACTAAATTCCATAGTTGTGGGCCACTGCAGGAGCCCTGCGGGCATCCCTTAAACTGTGAGGTAGAAAGGACTTCGTTTTGGGCTATCAAGGTAATTTTTCTATTATTCAGCAAGCTGCTGTAAAGATCATAGACGCCCTTTTCGCATCCAGTTGCTGCTAGAGAAGACGAAATATCTTGCCACTGTAAATTTTCAAAAGCTGATTTTATGTCTATGGAGATAAAAATGGTTAAGAAACCTGAATTTATCCTCTGGTCTATTTCTGTTAAAAGGGAATGAAGTGCATGCTCAGTTGAAATTCTTGGTGTGAATCCAAATTGAAGGGGATGTAAAAGATTGTTAACCGAAAGAAAGCTTTGAAGTCTGTTAACAATGAGCTTTTCCAGGATTTTTGACAGAGTTGGAAGTAGCACTATAGGACGATATGAATCTAATGACGTCAGCGGCTTGGAGTGTTTGTGAAAAAGAATTAAGACTCCTTTTTTAAAGCAAGTTGGAAAAAAACCCAGTCTGTAACACTTGTTCATGAAGTTTAAAAGAAAATTTGGGTGAACTTCGAAGAAATATTTCCAAATGTAGTTGTCCAATCCGTCCCTTCCGGGAGCTTTTTTCATTGAAACGTTTTTCATGACGAAGCTGAGTTCTGAGGAGGTAAAATCTGCATTTTCTACAGAGGAAGAGTAAGTGGAGACATGGTTATCAGTGGCTGTGGAAACATCTTGGGGGTAAAAATGATGTAGGAGTTTAGTGTAAAACGTTTTAGCGTCGTCATCGGTTGCCGTTCTTTCGTAAAGAAGAGAAGGGTGCACAGTGTTTCCAAACGTAACTTTGTACGGCTTGGAATAAGTGGAGCTAGAGGCTGAGCAAAATTTTCTCCAGGAGGCTCTTTTGGCTGTTCGGATGTGTTTTTTATACAAGGCAAGTTCCCTCTTATAGGAAATGTAGAAGCTTTGACGAGTGTCTGTCGCTTGGCATCGTTGGTAGTGTCGTCTTTTGGCGAGCAGTAGCTTCTTATGCATTGATAGGTTATGGTCCCACCAAGAAAGGGAAGGTTTGGGAGAGTGAAACTTTATTTTGAAGGACTGGAGTGCACATGATTGTAATATTCTAATAAATTCTTCAGTGAAAATTTCTAGAGAGGCACAGTCATTGATAGGTGGGAGAGTGGTGAAAATAGAGGGTATTTGCGCTTTAATTTTTCGCTTGAATCTTTCTGGATTATACTTTGATTTAAAACGGATAAAGCGGTGGAATGTCAATGGTGCTGAGAGATTCAATTGAATGTACTTATGGTCGCTGAGTGATTCATCGGCCAGAACTTCCCAAGTAAGCGTCAATGGCAAATTCCTAGTAAGAGTTATATCTGGCCAGCCTTCTGCTTTGTCTTTGGTGTAAGTGGGAGGAGCATTAGATGTATTAGCGATGCTTAGATTATGCGAAGAAATAAAATCTAAAAGTTCTCGGCCTGTAGAGTCTTCGTTCCTGTAACCCCAGACTCGGCTGTGCGCGTTTAAGTCTGCTGCTATAATAATTGGAGTAAGAGCTACTTTCTGTAGGAGATCATTCAGTGGGGTAAGTAACAATGAAATATTTTCATTAGGTGAAGCGTAAGCAGAGATAATAGTAGTTGTCGAGTTATTAATGCTGAGTTTTAGGGCTACAAAGTCCATGCCAACTTGTGTGACAAAGGAGGAAGGCAATAAGGAGGGGAACACAATTGCTGCTTTAGAGCTGTCTGACACGATTTGCGTCCAACTCCCTGGAATGCCTGCCACTGCTCCGTGTAATGCATACGGTTCCTGAAGGGCGAATAGTCCTATGTCGTACTCTTTTGCCAAAAACTCTAGAACTGACGTGGCTGCGTAGCTACGGTGCAAATTTATTTGTATAATTTTAAAGTTGTTTACAACAGAAGAGCAAACATCATTGGCCTGAGTAGATACTGAATACATAACTAAGCTGTAGAAAAATTATGAGAGGAGATGAAATGGGATATTGCCTAAGATTCGTATTGGGTTATCTTTCGGATTGTTTCAACTTTTTGCTTGTAAACTGAACAATTTGTATCATTAGCTGAGTGATCGGTGGGAAAATTGGCTTTGTAGACGCTGTTTGCCTTATGACAATTACTGCACGTCAGATGTTGACTATTGCAGTCACTGCCGTGATGGTTTTTTGCACAGTTTGGGCATGATGTTTTTCCCGTTTGACAGTTTTTTGCTATGTGGCCAAATTCTTGGCACTTGTAGCATCTTGTTATGCTCAGAAATTCTTTAATACGGTGCATTTTCCAACCGAGATTCAAAGAACGACCTGAGATGAGCTTGTGAAACGCTGAAGGTTGACATTGAACGACCCAATTTATCTTTCCTTTACGTCCTGTTAGACGAAACTGAATTTCAAAGTCTTCGTTTCCAAGGTCATATTCCGTTTGAATTGCTCTTGTTAATTCTTCTTTCGAAGCCTCTGCGTGCACTCCGTAGACAATTATCCTGGGCAGTCTCCGACTCGGGATCCGAGTAATTATTTTTTCAGCGAGATACTTGTTAGAGTTGAGGGAAGTTAAGAGCTTAGAGAGTTGCTCTTTGTTTGCAACGTCTACTGCTAGACCTCCATTCCTTATAAATCTGGTCCGTTTAATACTAAGGCCATATTCAGAAGGATCGTGATTGGACGTCAATAAATTCATAAGGTCATGTGAGCTGATTTTTTCCTCAGTTGGGTACAAAAGAGCTGTGTGCTTAGAATAGGCGGTTTCAGGTGAACTCCTCTGAAGGTTTTCTGCATAGCTTGGCTCCTTAGAAATGACTTGGTGAGTATCACATGGAGCAATGGAACCGTGTAAGGAGTTTACTATTGTAGGAAGATCGAAAGTTGACGTATTTGCGTCTTTGATAGCAGGACTTTTGTCATTTGACAGTTTAAAGGTTTCTGTTGTCATCGTGGAGGCATCGGTATGCCCTTGTGAAGGATGTGACTTGTCGTACTTATCCATTCTCTTGCGTAGGACTTCTACAATGGAAGTAGCTATTTTTCTCAGATCTTCGGGGAAAAAGTTCTTTGTTCTTCTGCCTGCAGGCGCCCCCACTGCGTTAGAGGTCAACGCCTAAGCACTACACCGCTCTGTCAGTCAGTCGAGATCTTCCACGTAGTGACACACCATCCCAGAGTCCTCAAAATTCGCCTTGATCATCCAGTCAAGAACTTATCACAGAATCATCCGCAGCAATGAACTAATTTATTACTCTTACTACTACATTACTCATAAACGGGAACAAAACGCCCAATGACAATTCACGACATTCACTCAATTTTGGCATCAACCTCACACCTAGCAGCTACTCTAGCAAACATAGTGGCTGGATTTAAAGTGACAGGTATTCAGCCATGAAACCCATTGATATTTTTACTTGCTTTTACAAAAAAGGAAGTATTGTATTCGCGAAAATATTTCACTCAAAAATCGGCCTTAATTTCCATTTTGCTCACCCCCGAATGAATGTTGAGTATTTTTTTCAACTCGACCACACATGGATAAGTGCCTAAGAACGTGTAGACACACGAAATATCCATTTTGACCATCCCCGAGGTAATTACAACGATTTTTCTCGTGACGTCCGTATGTACGTATGTGCGTATGTACGTATGTGCGCATGTGCGGATGTGCGTATGTATGTCGCATAACTCAAGAACGGAAGAACGGTATGTCCTAGAAATTTGAAATTTGTATGTAGACTCCTAGTGGGGTCTAGTTGTGCACCTCTCTTTTTGGTTGCATTCGAATGTTCCAAAGGCGGTCTTTTACACCTTTTTGGGGGGAAATCATTGTTAATTTCAATGAAAACTCCAGTGTGTTATAATTTGGCAAACAGTTGGCGATATATCTCCAACCTTTTGGTCGCCAAGTTTTGTCACCAACTTGGCGACAAATTTGGCGACATTTTTTTTCAAATATGGTTTTATTTTGGCCATAATTGGCAATATTTAGAGAGTTGACCATTGAATCACATTAAAATGTCCAATATTGTGAAAAATAATCTGTATAAACGTTTTTTTTTTTTTTTTTTTTTTTTTTTTGCTCCGTTTCGCAACAAATTTGGGGTAAAAAAATATTTAAAGTGTTTCTTTGCTTAATACAAGGCACTACTATTATTAAATTTTCGTGAAAGGAAGTCTTGTGATGCACACATCAGCTCGTTTTATGTTTATTTCATGCCATCGTGCTTTTTGTGACTAATAGACGAGAAATAACATCGTCCGTATCTAATAGGCCTGCTAACGCCTCTGGTAGTGCAGCAGAAGTCTCTGAGAATTATTTGCCTATCGAACCTCCAAGTATTTCTCCCAACAGGCCTTCCACTTTGTCACATATGGACTATTCAACACCTGAACAACTGAGACCATTTTCAAAGGCATTACCAAAGCTTGGCATCAAGAAAGGGAATAAAAAGAGGAAGTCCACAATCCTAACTGATATTCCGGTTAAAGAAGCCCTCGGACAGGAGCAGTAAGAAGCAAAAAGGAAGAAAATGATGGAACAACAAAAAAAAAAAAGAAATTACTTAAAAATTTATTAGTTTCTATGGAAGTAGAACAGGAGGCAGTAAAGGAAAAAGTATGAAACTAACAACTGCAAAGGGAAAAAGTTGGTACATACTGCAAAAAGAAAAATAGTGAATGACTGTGATGACGAAGATGAAAACTGTGGGTAAGGGATGAAATTTACTGCACATATTACTAATAGGGCTACAAATAAACGATTAAAATTACAGATCAATGAAATGAAAATAAATGGCGTAAATTAGTATCGAATGTAACTCCCCCCCCCCCAGCTATGCGAGCCTGTACACGTTTTGGCATCGAATCATAGAGGTTCTGAATGTCACGATTGGGAATAGCATCTCATATCATTTCAATCTGAAGCCTAAGGTCATCCGTACCAACTGCCGGGCGAGACACATAGGGCGAGTCTCCGACCAACACAATCCGAGACATTCTTGACAGGCGTCATATGCGGAGAACGAGCAGACCAAGGAAGTAGCGTACACTATCGGGCACGAAAGAACACTAGTACGTTACGTGCGACATGGGAACGTGCATTGTCCTGCTGAAACACTGCCTCAGGAATGCTCTGAAGAAAGGGTAGTACCTCCAGCGTCACAGCGTCCCTGAACTAGTGCTCGCTATTGAGGTTACCCGTAAATCGGACTTGATGGGACAGCCCTTGATATTTAATAACTTTCCAGACTATGGTGCCTGGTGTTATGCCGGTATGACGTCGAATTACACACTCTGGGAGGTGACGTTCCCCTGTGCAACGTCTGACGTGTACACGTTCATCGTTATAGTGCAGATTAAATCTGGATTCATCCGAGAAGACGACCTGTTGTTAGATTGCACGCCATTGGGTGTGTTGGTGGGCACATTTCAGCCGGAAGTGGCAATGGTTGAGGGTAAAGGGAATCCTGTATAGGGGAATCCTTGCATGCAGGCCCTGGCGCAGCATACGTCGACGAACCGTGAATGCAGCAAGTGACCTGTAGTCATACTCCAACGTTGTGCTAGCATAAGAGAGGACGCTATACGATCCATCATAGCTAGGCAGGTGAGGTGTCGATAATCTCGTGGCGTCGTTCGGTTTCGTGGGTTGGCGCATGTCCTTCGGCTTATTTCATCGTCCTCTGTCCATATTTTGCAAATACACATCACATTTGAGGCGTTACACCACGTGAAGGCCCTGATTTCTTTATACGTAAGTTCACCCTCACGCATGCAGATCATTCGGCCCCATTCGAGCTCCGTTACTCGTTCTTATGACGCTCTGCGTTTTGGACGAGGCATATTGAGTACTAGAGAAACATTTACCATCGTCAGATAATCATACAATGATTCCAGAAAACCTTTAGAGCCCTTTATCTACAGTGTCTACGCTGCAGTTCAGAGGGCGTAACTCGGTTGACGCATGCGCGACGCCTCCGTAATTCTAATCATTTGCATATCCTGTTCTGCTATACGTTTCCTGTGAATTTCAGTTAACTTGCATAATTCCTTCTTGGTGTTGCAATTTTCACAAACATGAGAGTAATAAAACCATTCTAAAAAAGGACAAGACTGGGATCAGTGTCTTAGATGCAAAAAGTGGTGTTATGAAAAGTGTGCAAAAGGAAATACTTTAATTTTTGTTTCTAAAATCTGTACCATTGATGATGATGACTAAATAGTTTCTGTTTTTAATTGGTAAAAACTTTAATGTTTTCTATTTATCCTATAAAATATTCTTTTATTAATTCTCTTTATTTATTTTTAAACTGTTTTTAGTTAGAAATAAAACATTTCAATTTGATTAAATATTTATTTCACGTACTCCTTGGTATTACTTATAATATGCATTAATGTGCCCCACTTGATGCGTAAACTTGAACCAAAAAAATTACTTTTGCGTTTAAAAACACAAGTAGAGCAATAACTGAATACATGAATTTTGACTTTATTAATTGGTTTATAAAAACACAATGTCTAAAATTTCCTAAGTTAAACACAAGCATTGGAAAATTCATTGGAGAAAAAAGTGAAAACGTCTTCAATAACTCACAGAAGACTTGCTGGTAAGCGAAAAAGAGAATATGATTTTTTTTTTGAAGTGCATACAGTTGATTTAAGAAAGCAGGCACTTGTTTTCTAATGTTATTTTTGTGGTACCTGATAATTGGAGGTATCCCTCAATTGTTTTTCAAAATTAAAGTTCATTGCAAAAAAAAATTTAGGATTTTAAATTTATACGATACTAATCCCAGAATCCTGAATTTTATTTTTTGCTTAATTTTATTATTTCTTCTCTTAATCATATCAGCTAAAAGTGACAAAAACAAAATGTACACTGTATTCGGTGCTTTAACCCTACAAAGACATTTCAGCACAAAATCGCATTCTTTTATCTGGCTGATTCGGTTACACAGATACCCTTAAAAATACACTCATCTCATATTTATTAGGCTTTTCTAAAATTTAACGCAAGAAATAGAAGCTTTCTCTAAGAATGATTAAGGAGGCCAGCAAAAGAGGAGAAACCCAAGTTCTCTAGTATTGATTTATCAGCCTTCACAAAGCCGCGCAATAAAAAATTCAGTTGCCTGGTAAATAACGTCTTTGAATTTAAAAACATTTCACAATTTCTTTCTCCTGCCTTCGTAGTACTACCATCTAGTATTAAATAAAGTAATTTTTTCCCCCAAAATCGCTCCATGCAAGATTAAAAATAAATCAAGGAGTTATTTATGATCCAATATTTTTTTTCCTCGAAACATACTCCTAATCCTAATTCAGAGTTCATTAAAAATGCCGTTAATTCTCTGTGGCATTGACCTTATCATATTAATAAAACGATGATGGCGAATGTAGAAATTATGTCAGCCCTATTCCACTTTTACGGCTGACACAGATGACGCTATAAACGGAAAATATTTTCATAACGGAACCGCTATTTAACGTAACGAGCGTAATGTAAGATGGATCTTTTTGTTTTATGGCCTTTTTAGTTGATATTATGAACGATACATCTCAATTAAATAATTTATGAATTCAGAAGCAGTAAATCCCTCATTAATTTTCCATTAGCGAAAGATACATCGTCTCTTAGGTAATTAAACCAGTACTGAACATTTCATATAATATTCAATAAAATATCTAGATTGAATAGCGGTGAGGAAAACTGATAGTGTTCAAAAAACAACAGACAACCGAAAGTACATACACATTAAAGTACATTAAAACTGGTGCAATTAACATCCTTTTTAACTTTAGAACTTTAATAACTCATGAAGAATTGCATTAATTTTAATTATCTTTTAACAGTAAATGTTGAAGACAAACTAAAAGTACCCATTATAGGATGAAACTTTAAAAATACAAACTTATTATTAAATAAAGACATTGATTGCAATTAACAACATTAAACCTTACGGTACTTATGTGAGTTTTTCTTGAAACGCTACCATCTAAAAAAAACATTCCTATTAGTCGGTTCTTAATTTTACATGTGTGCGTTTGCAAAAGGGAAATATTCATTAAAAAACAAATCAAGGTTTTTTTGTTAAAAGTTATTTGAAAGCTAATGGTCTTTCTTTAAAAAAAAGGAAGTACAGGTAAAGTAGTGTGCCGTGGGAATTTAGAGCGCAGTATCTGAAAAATTTTCATTGTTCCTTTTTTTTTTTTTTTGCATTTCGTTCATCTATTGTACTTTAGCTTTGCGCAAGCTCGCTTACTTGGTTTTTACTAAAAATAAAGCACGAAATAAACGTCAAATTCCAACATTTCCCCATTGTTAGTAGGAAACCCAAACCGCGTTTTTTTCCGATATCTGAAAATCACATTTCTGCCGACTACAGCAATAGACACTTTTGCATTTATTACTTACTTTCTCTAAAGATTACAGTGAAATCTAACTGAATAAAATTCCGAATATCTTCTGAAATCCTAACCCACACAAACACACACACAGGTGATTTTCTTTTCAAAAAAAAAAAAAAAGAGTTTTAATTTTTAACACACTTCATTACATTTTGAGGTACATTGGCACATATGCTGATAACAAATAAATGTAAAACTGCTGATCGAAAAAAAACACATTGTAAAAATACATTTAAGAAAGGACCAAAAGAAAAAAAAGAAAGTTAAAAAAAAAGAAAAAGAAACATTTTCCAAAGTTTACTGATAAATGATGCTTTGCTGAAAATGCAATAACGCAGTGTTTTGTTGAATGAAAATTATAATTTCGTAAAATAGCTTGTGTCTATGGTTTTAAATATCCAGTGGGAAGGCTGTAGCCGTAATTCTCTAATACTGAAATGCCAATAAGAAATACTAGTTGAATCCTTTGTTGACGACAACAAGTTTGGTGCAGGTTCAAGGGTTTATGCTGATGAATGAGTTATTTGCAATCGCGAATCAAATAGATTAAGTTCATTTTTAAAAAATGTAGGTGAAAATGGGGCACACACACACACACACATGTGAACATTTCTATTTTTTTTTTTTTTTTTTTCATTTCTTAATTTCAGAAAATATTTTCATTTTCTCACAGAAAAAGGGTCCCCATGATTTAATAGTCTTTTCTTTGTGACATGGATTTTTTTTTTCGGATTTTTTTTAAAAATATGTCTATACTTTATGGATTTTTTTTTAAAAAATTCTTCAATTGTTCACATGTGCCCCTATGGGGGGGGGGGCAGATGTGAACAAGCTCAGGGCACATGTGAACACGATTGAAAAATGCAGGACGAGCATCATATTTCAACGAAAAACTCGTTATAATGAAGCATTCAGGTATATACTAATTACATTCAAGGATTTGTAACTTATACTGTCAGTTTGAATTTTACAGTAGCTGTCATTAAGAAAATATTTTTTCTGAATTATAGAACCCTGCTCACTGTCAAATTTTAAAGTTTCATAGCATGTTTTAATAAATAGATCGACAAGAAAAAATATTATAAGACTAAACAATAAAAAGAATATTTTATTATATAAGGTGTATTCTTCTATATATATATATATATAAATGAATGTTTGTCTGTATGTCATCCATGAACTCAAAAACTACCCGGCAGATTTGACTGAAACTTTCACCGTTTGTTATTTTTGGTACTGGAAATGTTTATAGACCAGTTCGAAAAAAATCCGATCGATAGTTCCTTTTTTATTCCAATTTAAGTCACAATCCATTGGATAAATACGAATAAAATTATCGGCTGCAGAAATTAATTCGCGTGAAAGATCTCATTGATAAAAAGTTAGCTGTTGCTATTTTTCTTGAGTTTGAACAAATAAATTCTTTTTTATTGTTTTATGGCTTTTCATGCAACGGGGAGATTTAAAACTTTTTCTATTTGATATTTTTAGCGATTGATTGATCTTGCAAACTGCGTGAGTACAAAATTTGAGTATAGTCACGGCTTCACTTGATACCTGGACCGATTATTATGAAAATTGCTATATATATGTATTTTTCCCGGAGAAGGTGCATAATATGCTCATTGAAGCCACTCGCCACCAGGTGGCACTGCAGAGTAGCAACTTCTGCCCCGTTCAACCGATTGTCATGAAAATCAGTATAATGATGTATTTTTTTGTTGGCGTAGTAACGCACGTCGGGTACAGCTAGTGTTATATAAAGCACTTAAGCCTCATACAAAATATGATGATAAATTTAAAAAAATTTCTAAACTTCAGTTTTTAGTTAAAGAAATATATTTTGTACTTTTTTTTCTTTGTAAATATTATATACCACTAAATTTTTAGCCAACTATTTAGTAGGTAACGAATTTAAAAAATAAAAAATAATAAAATAAATAATCAGCAATTATGTAATGATAATTAACAATAAATTTACAAACTGAGTGCATCAAAATAATAATTGTAAATCTCTACATCTCTTTTGAAAGTTATAATAAGTCTTCACTAATATTTATACTTGTGGAGATTATAAGGGAGCCCCAGAATCTACGTTAGAACTAATTTTCAAAAATAAAGAATTTTTAATTTAATCACAAAATTTAAACATTGACATAAATTTACGTGAACGTTCATGTAATGGCTTGCAATAATTAAATTTAGCTTATTAATTAGTTTGAAATATGTTTTCACCCGAAGAAGACAATGATAAAAGTACATCAGCTTTGCTTGACGTTATACTACTGAAACATACCATGTTCACATGTGCCCCGTGCTCACATATGCCCCCTTTTACCCTACATATTTAACTGTAAAAGTGACTTATGACAGTGTAGCATGTGAATTTCTAATAAAGGTTTTGATAAACCTTTATAAGGGTAATTGATGCCTTCAATAAGGTAATATTTCCAACCATGTGAAGGTTAGAAATACAGGGTCCTGTATGAAGATTTCCCACAAAACAAAAGGATGAAGTGGAAGTTATGAGATGAGGTCGGTCTCGTGTAGTTATTTCGTCTTTGCAGCTTTCAAGATTAGTTTTTGTAATTGTTGGATAGTTTTACAATAACAAAAACAAATTAAATTATAACACTAATACATGTCCTTACTTCATTAACAAATCTTTATCAAATTTTTAAATTTGTCGCCGCTATGTTAAATTTACATTCAAGCAAATAAATTAAAATGTCGTTACAAAAGTATAGTTACAAAAGTCACAGGTTGTAAATTATTTCATAAGTGAAAATTAACTTGTCTGAATAGTTTTTATCACACTTTAGAAATACAAGCTTTATGTTCGAGTATATTTTTTATAACTAAAACGATTAAATGACGACGTAGGTATCGCGTGTGTTTAAATTCGAGAGGACTGATTCGGTAGATTTTGTGTATATTGATGTTACATATCAGCCAGTGAGAAGCAAAGGATGTAAAGTGAACTTTTTAAAATTTTGAGTAAAATGCGTTTAAAGTTCAGATCCTACATAGGCTTTCATTGTTTTTGTTTTCTAAATCATGCTGTATAGCAGTACCCACCAGAGCTACTAGCACCATCTTTAGCCCTGAAACAAACTAGACGTTATCCTACCATTTGTACTGGTTATCTCCAAATTTTACTTCTGTCACTTACATCCCTATGCTTCTCTCTGCTTCACATGTGTCGATATGGTCCATGAGAAAGGCAAAGTTGCAACTATTTTAAAAAATTCGATAAATTCATCATTGAACACAGAAATATTAGGAAAACAACCACATTATCTACATTTTATCTTTAACTATAAAGTTATCTTGAACAAAAGTAGAATCTTGGCTGTATGAATGCAGATGTGTTTAATTTGCGGTGAGTTCAAAAAAGTTCAGTAGGTACTTTTTTTTTTAAAGCTTACATTATTTATTTATTTATTTATTTATCTATTTTTATTTATTTATTTTTATTATGTTTTTTTATTTATTTTTTGCTAAAATTAAGATTCTGATACTCTCAATTCATGGAAAAAAATATAATTTATGAATAACTGGTGTTTGATAATTTCTAAAATAAATTTAAAACTTAGAGGATATATCTTTCTCTTAATCTTTAATGAGTTAATACTACATTTTCTACTTTTTTTTTTTTTTTTTTTGCACAAATCTAATTTTACTCATCTGCAACTTTGCCATTGTACTCATGCATCTTCCCGCTCAAGAATTACATTATAAAAGCTTTAGTCTTGAATCAATATGTACTCTGCCTAATGTTCCTTTGTAGATAAGAATGAAAAGGGATTAAAGGGACCCGTCGTCAGTGATCGGAGTAATATCTCAGAATCTCTTTTGCCGATTAAATCCTAGTCTTTGCTTAAGCACAGGTAAAACTTTCCTTCCCGATTGGATACAATATCCAGTTAGTCGAAGATTGGTTTTGGCTAATTGTTCGTCGGCAGTGTTGTAAGTCTTTCTACAATTAGTCTACCGAAACATTCAGTCTTTCTTTGTGCGTATTTTTGAAGTGCAGCTACTCGACCTATTTCGAGGAACTCTCATCCTTCCTATTCATTGGTTTTCCTAGAGTTCACTTTTTTTCATTTGAAATACTTTCTTGCTTTGTTAATCACTGCAACTTTTTTTTTAAACTATTTTTTGTGATCTGCCGAGGCTGATTGAATTTTCTGTTCCTTCCACTATTTTCCACTGCTCTCTTATTTCCAACAACAGTTTGACGACTTTCTCGGAAAAGTATCGATTTAAATTCTTCGAACTTTGCATATGCTTTTCGAGAGATTTCGAAAGAATCCGACATTTTTTCTCCTGTTAAATGCACTTCTTTGAAAATTGACAGTTTTAGAAAAAAGTGTATTTTGCATGTTTTTCCAGCAAACTTTTACTTTGAAGACAACAAATGTTTTTTCTAATGAGAGCATGCTTTTCAAGATGTTTTTCTTTTGAGTTCTTAGTTTGAGAACTCGTGCAAAATCGGGATTAAAAATATTAATTTTTCTGGAAAGTTCCGCATATTTCGTTGCATGTTTTCTCCCTTAGAGCTTTTCACGTGTAGGATGTTTTTATAATACTAGTATCATCTGTAGAAACATTCACAAAATGTCGCTTAAAACAAGTAGATTCTTAATATTCAAGTTATTGAAGTTTCAGAATGAATTTAATATTGAACCTTTCAGAGTGGGGAACGAAAGCATTCTCTGGCTCACCAGTTTCTACTTAAACATTCTTTCTGTAGCTCATTATGAACCAAGAAAATAGTTTCTTCCTCTATGTAGGGGAATGTGGGGTAAAGTGAAATAGTGAAGATAACTTAACTTTTTCAAAATGAACAAATTGAAATCGGCTTTGAAAATTATAGTATATAAAGAAAGAACAATATATTCTAATAAAATTTGAATTAAGCATTATTTCCGGTTTTTTGCAGTAAATTTGTATCTTCAAAAAAAAAAAAAAACGAGGTGATGTGTGCATCACATGACTTCCTTTTACTCCAATCTAATGTCATTATCCCATTATTGGCAATTTTAATGTGATTCAATTGTCAACTCTCTAAATATCACCAACAGTGGCCAAATTAAAACCAGATTTTTTTTTAATCGCCAAAATCGTCGCCAAGTTGGCGACAAAACTTGACGACCAAAATACTGGCGAAAAAGACTGTCCACCATATTATAACACCACTTGAGTTTACATCGGAAGTAACAATGATTCCCCCCCCCCAAAAAAAGGGGGCAAAAGACCCCTTTAGAAGCACTCGGTGCAACCAAAAGGGGAGGTGCACAACTAGACTCCACTAGGAGTCTACGTACCAAATTTCAACTTTCTAGGACATACCGTTCTTGAGTTAGGCGACATACATACGCACATCCGCACATACGCACATACATACGTACATACAGACGTCACGAGAAAACTCGTTGTAATTAACTCGGGAATCGTCAAAATGGATATTTCGCGTGTCTATACTTTCTTAGGCACTTATCCACTTGTGGTCGAGTCGAAAAAAAAAAGACTCAACATTCATTCGAGGGTGAGCAAAATGGAAATTAAGGTTGATTTTTGAGAGAAATGTTTTTCGCGAATGCAATACTTCCTTTTTGTAAAAGGAAGTAAAAAAGTGGAAGATTATTACTTGATTTTCACGGGGTAAAAAGAAAAATAAGATATTTTTCTATTAAAATGTTTTCTATTTAATTATTTAATTCTTTTGATCAAATGAATGAGTGAGTAAAAAATGAATGAATAATGAATAGATAATGAAACAATGAACGAATAAATAAATTAGTTACCTAATATTAAAAATAAATGAAAGAAAAATGAATGAGTGAATAAATAGTAAATGACTAAAAACATAACTGGATGAATGAATAAAAAAGTGAATTATTCAATGAAGGAATATAAATGAACGAATTAATTAAAAAATACTTAAGTAGTTTAATAAATAATTGGATAAGTAAACAAAATGAACTGTTTCACTTTGCCTCGTCCACTTTGTCCCCCGCATTCGCTTGTCTAACTGTACAAAACATTTAAATAAAAATAAGCTTATATTACATTGATAAATACTGCACCGGATATTAGTAGGTCTCAATACGTATTTAAAATGTTGATAACAAGAACTATAGCATTTTATAATGACAAAAATATTTTTGACTTACAACAAATATTACAATATCAGTATCGATTTTCGAAAATCGAATGCATTATATTTTATTCTTTTATCTTTAGAGGTATATTTTCCTTGACTGGCATAGACTGCACGTGTTACAACGTAGTTAAAATATTACCGGATAGATGGGCGAAAAAAATGAAAAAATTTCACCTTTTCGCTCTTTCCGCTTTTTTATTTTGTCCCACAACCCCCTACGATTGTACTGATAAGTTTTAGTTTCAAAAGATAACTGCTCAGTTTCGGTTTGTTCAGCTGCATCTTCACTGTTTGGTACGTTTAATTAATTTCATTGACCAAACTAATTTACTAAAAACATATTTTCGTTCTATTGCTTTTAAACCAAAGAATTCAAGAAATAGTAGCACTGATCAGGAAGCCATACGTTGGTGTAAAAATGAAGACGCAATTGAAAAAAACATAGTGGAACACGTTTTTTGAAGCTTAAATCATATGCCCTCGTCCCTCTCTATCGAAATGTCATGTCTTAAAGTTAAGTGATATTTTTCGAAAAGTTGCCAAGTTAAGCTAAAAACGGACACTTAAACAGTCGCTGTAGCTTCATTTATATTCATAAATATATATGATATATAGATATATTCATTCTGATCATCGTTTTCAGAACCAAATGATTCATTATTACACTATTTGCGGTTCCCAGATGAGTATTTAAAACTTACACATCAGTTTAATTTTTATTTTCATCGGAATTTTGGGTAACATGATTTTTTATAATCTGAACAGGCGTTGAACCCAATTACTTAGGATTACCGGGGCTCTACTGTATTGCTTTGTACTTAAGACAGTACATAAAGTGCTTAAGAGCACTGTTTTGTTGACGTTCTTTTTATTTATGTCTATATAATGCAAAATAATTGTTTTCATTAAGTTTGATCGCACTGTAAAAAGATTCCAAAACGTCTCAGATTATTTCCTGGCAACGTTCCGGGATTTCACAGATTTCGACCAGTTCCTGTGAAATTCAAGAATTTTTGCGAAAAGGTTTCCTAAATTGCTACAAGTTGCATGAATGAACAAGTTGCAACTAGTTTTTAAAGAAATCAGCGTTTTTATGAATCGTTTCAATTTCAGCTAACTTACGGTCCGTCCGGATTAGCTATACCCAAAAAGAGAGGGGAAAAAAATCTCTGGATACTGTAGTTTTGCTAGAAGTGCAGGCAAATAAGGGGATAGATAATCTCCTGCAATTCTGAATTAGGTATGGACCTTGTTTTCGAAGATTCCTTTGGAGATTAAGTAGTAAATCAGAATGGGTGCCAAGTCATTACTATAAATTAGTGCAAGGTTTCTTGGAGGGTTCATGATTTTTTCCGAAAACATGACTGACTTTTGGTGGGAAGATCTATGAGTTCCTAAGAAAGGTGCCAAGTTATTTTTAGGAAAGTCACTGACTGAGTTTTAGTTGGAAAACCTAACTGATTTTTACCAAATACGTTACTGGCAGAATTTAGGCACATTAGCTGCCCATTATTTTCCAGGAACCTTTCTAAACTGTTTTTACAGTGGGTAAATATTACAACTAACGCAAATCCAGCCTTCATTTTCGTTCATCGATGTGACAGCTTTTGAATATCAAACTTCTAAAGTTCTAGATGCAAACCCAGCTTTTGCAGATTTCCAACTACTGTGTCACTAAAAATGGCTCTTAGTTGCTTGGTTGCTCAGAATGAAGCATTATTGGCACTTCCTGATATAATAAATAAATCTACTCATTGTGAGGGCTGGAGATGTCTTCACATGAGGGTCAATCCATGCAGGTTCGACGGATGGGTGCGCTCGACCATTTTTATTTTTTTTTAAACTCATATTCCTAAAGCTGCATATGAAAGATGTTTAAAACCACTTTTATTTTTTCTCTACACTGGAGTTTTGATTTTTTAGAGGTAATAAAAAGTGATATTCGAATTCAAAAATGTGACTTTTAGACCTTTGCATTTTGGTCAAAATCTATGTGAATTACATTTATGACAGTTAATTTAACGCTTTGATGTTAAAGTGCGTAAGATGATAGTCTTACATGCTAAATTACGTAGCTGTAACTTAATAATTAAAATAATGGCAACAGGTTAAAGTTCAAGATCAAATGTAAAAATGTTACTCATTTCAAAGGGGGATAACTCACGTAGAGGATGGAAACACAAAATGAAATACGACAAAAACTAATAACTGGAACCATGCTAATACGAATATGTAGCTGTTGTTGTGTGTTTGTGCACCCTTTATAGAATATAACCTCTCAAAAATCGGAAAAATGACAAAAATGACGTTTTTAGACCTCTGTAAACTAAAAAGGGATGGAATTAAAAATAAAATTTCTTGACCAATTGAATATTCCATTCAAGTATTATACATGTTATATATATTGTTTCGTGTATTTGGTTTGTAAAAAATATACAGGTCTTTGAAATTGAGCAATTTTGCTAGTTAATTCACACACTAAAACAGAAATAAAAAGTGTAAAAATTTCATTGCACCTTCTTAAATTGCATATATTGTGCTCTATATAATATATTTTACTGAAAATCCATACTGTAAGTATAAAAATAATTATTTCAATTTGATAACTTAGAAATATTTGGACATGAACGTGTAGTTCATACTTAATTAATAGTTAATTTATAAACTGTACTGATAATCTACACAAACAAATTTTCAATTCATACAAACATACTCGCGGTACATTAACTTATGTAACTTGCCTAACACATTCAAAAACATTATCTACATAGCTGAAAGGGAAAAAAAAGTGCGTTTTCAATTTCTTGCTTCAGTGTAGTTTTAAGAAAATGAACTCAGACAGTAGTACTATAGTTCTGGTGATGATATAGTATGTGGCGTACTGAAATACTGTACTCAAATACACAACAAAAACCGCTAATCATTGCATGAATCCTTGTGAGCACTCAGTATATTGAACTAGCTGAAAAAATGCTGCAAGAAAGGTTTGACTCTGCAAATAAAATTCCCAATACAACATCTAATCACTGCTTTACGCCACCCTATTTAAATGTTATCAGAGTAAAATTGTTGTCCCCTAGCAATAGGTATGAAGAATAGTGTGTTACTAAAAAGACTATCAAAAGAAAATGTCCATTATTGTCAAAAAGGTTATTACATAGCCTGTGTTGATTACTAAATTTAGAAACCCTGTCATTGCGTTGGTCCTGGTACATTTTCAAAGTATCAAATTATGAATGTGCCTTGGTAAAGCATTTCAAAATGCCATATACTTGAGTCACCATTACAACTATAGGACTACTAGGTGAGTTCATTTTTTTCAAAATTACACTCAAACAATAAATAAAAAACTCACTTTTTAAAATTTACATTTTGTACATATAATGTTTTTACATATGTTTAAGGCAATTAAGATGTGTTAATGTATAGAGCGTATGTTTGTATGTATTGAAAATTCGTGTGTAGATTATCAGTATAGTCTATAAATTAACTACTTAAACTGTCGATGAAGTATGAACTACTCGTTCATGTCCAAATATTTCTAAGTTATCAAATTAAAATAATTACTTTTATACTTACAATATATTTTTTCAGTGTAATATACTGTAAAGAGCACAATATACGTAATTTAAGAAGGTGCAATGAAGCTTTCATACTTTTTATTTATGTTTTAGTGCTTGAATCAACTAACAAAATTGCTCAATTTCAAAGACCTGTATCTGTTTTACAAATCAAATACACAAAACAATATATATAACATGTAAAGTACTTGAATGGAATACTCAATTGGCCAAGAAATTTTATTTTTAATTCCATCCCCTTTTGGTTTACATAATTCTAAAAACGTCATTTTTGTCATTATTCAGATTTTTGAGGAGCTGTAATCTATAAAGGGTACACAAACACACGGCAACAATTACATATTCTTATAAGCATGGTTACAGTGATTAGTATTTCATTTTGTGTTTCCGTCCCCTACGCGAGTTATCCCCCTTTGAAATGAGTAAAATTTTTACATTTGACCTTGAACTTTAATCTGTTGTCATTATTTTAATTATTAAGTCATAGCTACGTAATTCAGAATTTAAAACTGCCATTTTATGCACTTTTACATCAAAGCATTAAATTAACTGTCATAAATGTAATTAAAATAGTTTTAGGCCAAAATGCAAAGGTCTAAAAGTCCCATTTTTGACTAACTACAAAAAAAAACTTTTAAAGACCTCTAAAAAATCAAAGGTCCAGTTTAGAGAAAAAATAAAAGTGGTAAACATCTTTCATATGCAGCTTTTAGGGACATGAGTTTCAAAAAAATTAAAAATAGTGGAGCGCACCCATCCGGTCGAACCTGTATGGATTGACCCATACATGAAGATGTAATATTTTACTAGCTTTAAATGATGCGTTCAGTATCAAAACCAGGTTAATCCATAAATTTGAAAAGTTTTTTTTTTTTTCTTTTCATTATTTGATACTTCATTAGCTATATACTACGAAGTGTTTGGAACGAATGCCACTCAATCAGATTAAAAACGGTTACCTAAACCAGTTTTACTTCAAAACCAGCTCAATCTAAAAATTGTCTTTTTTTTTTTTTTTTGCTGTAAATAAAAAGATAATATTTTTAAATTTAAAAAAAAGGTGTTCTGCGAATGTTTAAATTTTTTTTTGAAAAAGTTAAATGGTCAGAACGTTAAGCGGTTTTTTATTATCCTGTCGAATTTCTTAAAAAATATACCCCCCTCCCCCCCCCCCCCCCCCCCCCCCGATCAGGTTTTCAAAATAAATTCTTCAAATAGCTATGTTAGTGGCGGATGAATTCAATTAAAAATCATTATGAAGCTACACACCATCTGTCAAACTGTAAAGAATATTAAATTATATTTTAAAAATTTCAAAGAAAAAAACATTATGAAGACAAACCGAAAAAAGTAAACGGATTAAAGTAAACGGAAAAAAGTAAGCCCACAAAAGAAGGTTTGTAATTTGAAGACATCAGCAACAAATCCTCGTTGAATGCAACGTTGTGATAATGTGATCATCGCTCACTTTTTGGTTGTACGTATTGTCAATGCAAACACAAATATCATTAAAAGTGTGACTGAGCTCCTCGTGAAAAAGCAGTAATTGTGCTTGTGAAAAAACGGGTGGTGGCAAATACACTCCTGCCTATGTGAGCATCTGACGGGGAAAAAAGAAACATTAAAAGAGATATTTATTGGCAGATTTGAACTGTTGCCATTCTGATTAACAGCACGACACTCCAACCAACCGAGCAGTTGTGCCTTCGTTTTTGAATGCTATTCATTGAAGCAATGTGCAATAGAAAACAGCCAAAAAAGCTTTTTGGCAAAAAAAAAATAATAATAATAACATGCGTCTATGTTTTGTCATTAGCCAGCATGATTCGCTTTAAAATTATTCGTAAAACATGAAATTTGATTAATGAATGAGGATGGTCTCGCTTATCAATTGAAACAAATATTCTAGAGAAATAATAAATTAATTGAAAATGAGTGTTCTTATTTTTGAAAATTGATGCAATTTCGCATAGCAGGCTGCTTTAACCTTTACGGCTTGAATACCAGTACATGTCTTTCTTTTAATCGAACATTTAAACTTCAAAACCAAAACCAGTTGAACTGAGTCCGTTTTTTAAGTGTAATTTTGCGAACGTAGACAAAATGCATTTTTTTTCCCGTCGAAAGCAGAAGAGTAGAAAAGGATTTCTTACTAATTAAGTTAATAATAATTTTAATGTTTTACATAGTATTCGAATAAATAGTTAAAGGTTTACTTGCTGAAACTCGTAATTTCAGTTTGGGGTAGTATTTTTTTCATTTATACAGAAGGTCGTACACTTCTATTAGAAAAATTTACATTTTAGCATACAATGAAAAAGTTTTTCTGCCCAAAAAGGATTCCCTTGAGGTCTGAAATCTTAAATGTAATACATTTTTTATACTTACATTATGCTTAGTGGTCTGAACTGAGTCAAAGCTTAAAACAAATAAAGAACACCCTTCGATTAATAATCAACTTATTTGAATAATAACTGTAGACCGCATAAAGGAGTCGAAACGCAAAACAGGTTAATTGTAAGCTTTTTTTTTTTTTTTTCGCCGAAAGCGAAGCAAAAAAATTCGAAAATTGTATTATAATTTTTCTTATAAAAAAAAATTTTGAAAAAAAAAATAGAACCGACTTCAAAATTGCTCTAAAAAGTGAAAAATAATTTTATTCTTTAAACACCATCGATTATACTTTTAAACATAATTTTTGAAGTTGGCGCAAAAACGATCGATAAAATCATTCACAGCCATAACTCAACTACAAGTATAAATTTAAACAGGTCCAGTTTCTTCACTACCACATGCATTACGCATTGATGACAGCATATTTGAGTAACGATATAAATGTTTCGTTCCTAACTTTGGATGATTTTTTGATAAAAATATGAACGAAGCATGGTTACAATGGATTTTACTTTTTGTTTTTGCGCCAACTTCAAAAATTATGTTAAAAAGTATAATCGATGGTGTTTAAAGAATAAAATTATTTTTCACTTTTTAGAGCAATTTTGAAGTCGGTTCTATTTTTATTTTTTTTCAAAATTTTTTTATTTCATTCTTTTTAGTGTAAATGTAGATATTTCAGTAAAACTAAGAAGTTACCTAGTAAGAAGTTCGGCTCTATATCACTGTATTGCTTTAGAAAAGTCTTTTTTCAAAATTATCATTACAATTACTATTAATGTTACTGTTATATGGCACCAAACTTTTATAACAATGAGTTTCATATTGTCGCGTAGATGAAGATAGCGAAGACAATGTGAAAGTCAAATGAAGCGAATACTCGTTAGTCTCAACTCGAGATCTTTATTCAGAACCACGAATGAACGTTACATCTCCTTATATACAACTTGAGAAAGTGCTGGAACTTTCCAGACTTGGAAAGATACAGAAAATAATAGAACATTCGAGAAAATACGGGAAACAGTAGAAACGAAATTTTTGTAAAATTCACTTTGTCCTAGTCGGGATTTGACCCTTGGTCGCTCGTGTGGGAGGCGAGAATTCTACCACTGGGCCACCGTTATCCACGGATGAGAAGTGCGAACTTCGCAACAATATCATTTTAATCATTTAATAGGGAAATTGCATAAAATTTACTGTTTTTTGCCCATAACTTTTTTCTAAAGAACAAATATGGTCAAACAAAGTAATGGGACCTAAGTTGAGCCATCCCCTATCTATTAAAAAAAGAATCATCAAAATCGGTTCACTAGGTGAGACGCTATGAGTGGACAAACAAAAAAAAAACATACATACGGTATGAACTGATAACCGCCTCCTTTTTGAAGTCGGTTAAAAAGAACTACAGGCCGCATTAAGGTTTTGCAACAGCAAGGGGCGCTTCCGAAAAATAGATTTTTAGACCGTTAATATATTTTTCGTCTTTAGCCGGCCCGATAAGCTTTGAAATGAAGGGGTACTTTCTTCAAGAAGTAAGGAAAATCTCGCATAGTGACCGAAAAATAATCCACAGAAATAATATATAAGATAAGATATTGAAAAGAAGCGTTTTTATTTTTGAAAATTTATACAATTTGTTATCGCAGGCTGCTTGAACCGTTCGTTTTTTAAGCGTAGCTTTTCGAATGTTGTTAAAATGCTATTGGATATTTGTTTTTTGCCGAAAAACTTTTATGTTTTACTTCGTATTTTTATGTTTTACCTTGCATTTTTATGTTTTACTTCATATTCTAATAAATATTCATAGTTTAAATAAAATGCGTAATTTTAATTTGGGGTGGTAATTTTTTAATTTATACAAAGGGTCAAAAACTGTTAGGACTCGACCGATGCATCGGCCTGGTCGATGCATCGGCGCCGATGGTTCAACAATTTAGCCATCGGCATCGGCATCGGCGGCCGATGCTAACTTGGAGGAAACATCGGCCCATCGGCCTTAAAAAACATCGAAAAGCCGATGGAACTGGCCGATGTTTTCGAAAAAAATGACCTTTGCTGTTTTACTTTTTAATACAAAGTAAAGGGAATTATTGTTTTCATACAAATTTTTTTACTTGAATTTCATTATGAATTTATATTTTAGTCACCTCTGAAAGAATTTTTAATACTGCATTCAGATACAAACAAGTTAATTATTGCGTTGTTTTTTGCGGCTGGATGCACGTATGTATCTCTCATAAGTCATAACTCAAATATAGTAAGCTGTAGAAGGTTAAAATTTCGTATGTGGGGTCTGAGTACGTTCCAGTTGTGCACTTCCCTTTTTGTTTTCAATGGGGTGTTCTAAAAGGAATATTTACTCATTTTTTGTGGCTATCAATTACTTATTTCAATGCAAAACTAATATAGCGTCTTAGACTGATCATTTGGTGATATATTGCCGAACTGAAGACCAACTTGGAAACAAATAGGAGAGGGTGTCCCAAAGCGGGTAGGTTTTCGAAGAACGCTCAAAAGTTGTAGTTTTTGGATTTTTATTGCAACAATTTCGGTTTTATTTCCTAGCAGGGCTCTTGAACTTCAAAATAAAAAGTGATTTTTGTATTATTTCAAACCCAATATTTTATTTATTATCAATTTTTCCAAACATTGGAAAAACCCGCTTTGCCCTATCAGGGAGCTCAAAGGCGGGTAAGCTTAACTAATTGTGGTTTGGCACATTTGCCAATCAAATATGAAGTTACCAGCAAAATACCCGGCGTTGCCTGGGTCAGTAATAATTGTGAGAAACAATCGCTACTTTCTCTCCGGTTCTGTTTTAACTGAAAGAACTCAAAACACACCGCTTTGACGTGATTGAAAATTGAGCTTCTTCCTTACCCATAAAAGTAAAATAGCAATAAGTATAAAGAACGAAATAGTACTCAGAAACGAAAGCACGACATTTAAGCATATAAAAATTTGAAGAATTTCCAAAATATGAACTAACAAAAACAAAGATCACTAAAAAACCGTTCGCTTTATTTATTAAAAAAATAGTACACACAAACACATACACACAAAAAAAGAAGAAAATACTCTACTATGTTTCCCTAAGTGTTGAAAAAGTAGAGTTTCCGAACATTTAAATGACTTTAAATTCATGTTTGCTCCTGAGAAGCCTTGATTCAAAATTTTCATTATGATTACTATTAATATTTCTGTTGTAAGGCAACGAATTTTTGTTACAATGGGTTTTATATTTAATCATTTAATGGAGAAATTACACGAAATTTACTGTTTTCCATCATAACCTTTTTAAACTAAGTTTTTTAGAAACAAATTACAGCCTATGTTGCTCCCTGGTAATGTAGCTATCTACGGTGAAAAAATGGTTAAAATCGGTCCAGTAGTTTTGCAGATTACCCCGGACATACATACATACATTGCATTTGAGGTGATGGGGGGGGGGATACTTGACTCAATTTCAGAAATAAAATGAAGGAGTTTTGGAAGAGTTTTGAAGGAGTAAAATGAGATTTTTCAGGGGCACTAATGGGTTGTCATTAAATGATGTCGCACTTTTTTTCAACATATTTGATCCTTTTCCCCTTTTATTGCAAAGTGTCACAATTCACGTAACTCCTCCTCTTGTCACATGTCAAATTTTTTATAAGCATATTGTTACAATAACTATGTGATGTCATTTTTTGCCACCCTCTCCTTTCCCCTTGTCACACTTTCATGAACCCGTCTCCTCCTCAAGGCATGGCATCACTTGTGGATGACCCTTTTTACTATATCATAACTGCAATTTACTAAACAAGTGTTTTTTCAGCACAATCACTTAATGTAGTACAGTTCTTTATGTAGTTTTAAATATTTTAATAATAATTAGACAACCTGACTTTTGCTGCTGAGAGTGTGGTAGAGGAAAAAACAATAATCATAAAACTTGAAAAAATAGCCAAGCACCATTTAAGCATGTTTTACATCACTTATCAAATGTTTTAGTCTTCTAATAAAATTTTCACCTTCAACTTTTATGACGTAACAACGATCAATTTGTAAATCACATCTTTATGAAAAAAATAAATGCACGAAATTACTACATTAAAATCACCCTTGTGACAAAGTTAGTTGTCGATCAAAATATTATAAGTTACTGTCATAGAGGAAGATTAAGTAGTCTTGAACTAAAAAAAGAAGGAATTTTGAAGGAGTTGAAACCAAAATGAAGGAGTTTGAAGGGCCCTACAAAAAAAATTGTCCTAAATGAAGGAGTATTGGAGGAGTTTTGAAGGAGCGTGCGAACCCTGCGTGAGACCCGTGGCGTAGCTAGGGTGGGGCGGAGGGGGTGGTTCGCCCCGGGCGGCACTTTTTTTAGTGGCGGCAAATTTACCCTCAATATTTTGGAAAAACAAGCGTATCTTCCCAAAAAGGATAGTATATTTTTAATCTATATTTGCAAGCAAAAAGAAAATCTCTTAGAAATGTAAGTCTTTCGTATCACTACCGGAATGAAATTACTTAGATACCAAACAAGAGAGTTTTTCTTGATAGCATATCAGTACAATTCCTTGTTTGTCTGTCAGGGGATGGCAGAGGAAAATCATGGATTTTTTTTTTTTTTCTACTATAGAGGTTAACTCGAGGAGGAAGAAAACAATGAAGTTTTCCTAAATTTCGTTTTTAGAAAACGTTAACACTTGATTATAAGAGAGTTTCTTGAAAACCTCCTAATAAAACAAAAACTTCCCTTTTTTAACATCAGGAAAATGATGGCAAGAGTGAGAAAGAAAGGGGGAAGGATTCTTCAAATCCCTGACAATCTTGACAATTTTTTTCCGTTCGATTTTTCTTTTTTGCCATCGGCCTTCGGCATCGGCCATCTGCAATCAGCCATTGGGGAAAAACAATCGGCCATCGACCATCGGCCATCTTTGAACAATCGGCCAACAATCGGCATCGACCCATCGGCCAAAAAATGCCATCGGTCGAGCCCTAAAAACTGTCATTAGAAAAATCTACTTTTCTGTATAGGATTTTTTTTCTGAACTAAAAATTATTCCATTGTAGTCTGAAATCTTAAACCTGATAGTTATATTTTCGTTTATATTACGCTTTAGTTTTCTGAATGGATCCAAAGCTTTAAAAACAAAAATTTAAAAAAAATCTTAGAATTAGGTATCAATTTAGTTAGTGGTTGCATCAAGTTTTCGTAACACCATGGAGCGTTTCCATCTCATTTATTTTATTACCTCACTTGTTTCATTTAAAGTTTTTAAGTGCTCCTGTAATGCGTTATATTTGTCTAAATTTATGCTGCAGATCGTCCGGGCTGGGGCGGAACACTCATTCTTCTGGTTACCAGTCGAACGCTCTGCCGATCAAGCTGTTCTGCTCTGTCGGTCGCAGCGGAAGTTAAACTTATACATTTAACCTAAAACCTCAATCCGGTGCTTTAAAACAAGTTTTTTTGACAGAAAAAAAACAACTTTTAGACCATTTTTCGTCATTAGCCAGCATGATAAGCTTTAAAATGAGAGGTAAATCACAGAAATCGATCAGGAAATAAGGAAGATCTCGCGTAGGAACAAAAAACAGGCTACAGAAATAATATATAAGGATATTTATATATCTGGGAAAGCACTACTCCCACTGTGTATAACTTCTTGATACAGTGGGAGCTAGGCACCACCAGAAATTTTTCTAATAATAATAAGATAATGAGATACCATCAATAATATAAATTGACAATCTTATGGAATGCGTTTCGTTCAGCATTTCTACTAATTAAAAACAGTTGCTAGGTGAGAATCATTTTATTTTATTTTATTTGTTTTATTTATTTACTTATTTTTGCGTAATATTGTTGCTAAGCTGTTGTACAGTAATGAGTCCAACGGCCTTAGATTTCGGCCTTCTCTCGAAAATAAAGTAATTTCAATGAATTATTTTAAAACATAAATCCAAACAAATCTGCCATTATGCCAATTTAAAATTAATTCAAGATCAGGGATTCAAAAATAGAGCAATTCTGCTATCTTCTGCTATCATCATAAAAGATTCATGTTGCTTCTCCTCTTCTACATCCATGTTGAAGAGAAGAAGAGACATGACTCTCTCTTCTCTTTGTCTACAAGCACTGACCCAGACTGCCCAGAGGCACTTTTCAGAGACAGTAAAGACTTTTCTATTCTTTACTCAAGAGTTGGTTAGATAGAATAATGCTCTCCGTTCATTAAAAAAAAAAAAAAATATTTTAAAAAATCCTCAAAGTTTACAACATCAACAACATTATAGTAAAAAGAAATATTCTTAAATATATAAATTTCGGGATAGAAAAATCTTGGGGTCCGTGCGCCCCTTTGAACTACCCCCTCTGTATGACAGTGTTCCTTCCCCCGTTAAACTACTGATATACAATTATTTCTTTATGTACGTTAACAATGGCTTTGGTGTTGTAATTAATGAAATAATTAAGTGATAAAATATTTCTCAAGCAACTCTATAGTATTTTATTTAAGACGAAACTTGATTCAAGTTAGTCGTTATAATTTGCTGTACTTTCTGTAAGAAAAAATCTTTTTCTTCTTAAACTACATGAAAGTAGTTTATGATAAGAAAAACCTTATGGACGCACAGAGATTTCTTAACACATTTTTACAGTGATTTTATTCTGTAACTAAGGGACAAAGGATTTCTGAAAGTAACTAATTTTAATAACATTTATTGGAGATAAAATTATTTTATTTTACTGATCCCAAGAATAGGTTTACCTAGAATAGCCTGTAAAGAAAGATTGAAAATAGTGGAATCGATTCTTCCTAACTCAAACAGTAACGTCAACAATTTACAAATAAGAGTTAACATCTTTCTTTTTGTTTGTTTGAACTTAAAGCACACTAAAAACATTTATTGAGAGATATAACATTCACGAGAATTTCATACACCGCGAGCAATAATAAAAAACTCAAATTTTTGAGTCGTCGTATTTTAACTTGAAATGTAATATAAAAATGATTTGAATGACGGTACATATACTGCATTTTCGATAACTTCGAACGAAAGATTTCGCGTCTTGAATAATATGTCCTACTTCAAAGAGAAATAACGATGTCGTTAAATATTTCTTTTTAAGTGTAAAGATGAAATCTGTAAAATATCTAAAAACGTAATTTAAAATAGTGCTCATTCACTTTTGTTAAATCGAGGGCTGGGCAAAAGGCATAACTGAGGCAATGAGAAACAAAATGATGTAAGTGGGTTTTTTAAAGTTTTGAGTAAAATAGTTCAAAGTTCAGACCCTTTATAGGCTTTCATTGGCATTTATTTTTAAATCATGCTATATTGCAGCATCTACCAGGGCTACTAGTATCATCTCTTGCCCCAAAACAGAGGAGAGGTTCTTCTACTATTTGTACTGGCTATAGCTAAATTTTTAATTTGGCACTTACCTCCCTTTGCTCCTCACTGCTTCATACACTCACTGCCAAAAGTTAAGCACGGAGAGGAAAAAATAAATTTCCGGGAGCCAACCCGGATTGGAGAGGTTGTAATTCGCCACAGAGGTAGATAGAAGTATGCAATTAATTTAGGTAACAGCCAATCTCACGTTTTCGTGTCGAGAAATGTGCAGAAAACGCAGTCGTACAAAAAGGCAGCATTGTGAAGGGTTACAGGAGCTGCTCGTAAATGCTGATAAAAGGTGTTTAGAACTTTTGTACGATTTGTTTTAAAGACAGGCATGTTTGTATGGCTTCTAGAAGACAAATGGAAGATACTGAGCGATGGCGTGCTGTCGAGAGCATTGAAGCAGGACAATCAATCACATATGTTGCTATTTTCATTGGCGTTCAACCTTCTGTTATTGCATGATTATGGAAACAATTTCTAATAAGCCAACACCTGTATGAAGCCCTGTGACGGGTCGCCCGGGGGTTAGAACACCTCCGAAGATCGATATATTGCTGTTGTAGCCAAGCGAAACGGAAAAGAGACCTCCACACATGTGGCATATATGGTTGCAGCGGCCATTGGTAAGACGATATCTGCAACTACTACCCCAGTAGCACCAGAACGTTCAAATCTGGTACAGAAATCGTGTTATTGGTCGAATGACGGTGTTAAGTGTTACTTGCACGTAAAATTAAACGTACAGCAACAGTGATATTATCACGGTGCCAGTCTAGTTCTGAGGTGACGTCATATTAGACGTTCAAAAAACGTTCTAATGCCACGGTGTTATTCCCGTGCTAAAATAACGTAATATTTGACGTTCCGATATCACCGCATCTGAGCGCCCTCTATATCTGTATACCGTGGAATAGTTACAGAAACTTTCTTTGCTTGCCAACTTCAACAGCTTTCGGAGCAACTGCTGAAAAACAATTCGAGCAAAGGATATTCTTCTATCAAAAGTAAGTGATTAATTTAATTATAATTATTTTTAAATCTTTCACATGTAAATTTTGTTTATAAGTCGAATTTCATTTAAATTTTGAGTTAATTGGTTTTTTTTTTTTTTTTTTTTTTTTTTTTTTTCTTAGCTTCGAACATTCTGCAAAACTTAATTGTTCCATTTGTATAACTTAATATCAATGACTATTTCGCGGATACATTTTTTGCTAAAGTTTCTTTGTGAAATTTTCATTTCTGATCTGAATTCGTAATGATTGCTACATTTATTTCCGTAAAAGGGTTTGTTTTAGTTATTCTTGTTTTTGACTATGAATTTTTAGTTGCAATAGAGTAAACATACACATTTTTTCCTTCGCTGAATCTTAGTTTTTATGTATTTAAAATAAATATACTTTTTTAAAAGTAGACGGCTCACATAATGATTCTATTTTTGAAAAAATTGACCTCCAAAATTTTTATTAAAAATGTGTTGCTGCTGTAAAATGTGATACATACTGTACAGAAAGGAGAAAATTACTATTCTTGAATATTGAGACAGAAAATGAATCTAATTATTTAAAGAATTTTTCCATTTAAAATATTCATGATAAAGAATCAATTATATTAGCAGAAAATGCCTCAATCAAAATAGTACCTAAAAAAATTATGGTGTTGAAAATAGTCAAGATTATAAAAACAAGACTGGATGTATAAAACATCCAATTTGTTCTATTCTAAAGCAATATTTCCTGTTGTTAAAGATATTATGTCTGACTATGCTTTGTTGTTTTTATTTATTTTTTTTAATTTTTTTTTTTATTTTTTTTTATTTTTTTTTTTATTTATTTTTATTTTTTTTTTTGAGAAGCAACTTGAAATAAAATGCTAGGTTATGTTGCCGGTTTTTAAAAATAGAATGCGTATTGCTTGTTTATTCTATCATAGTAAAACAAAATGGCGAGCTGCTACCAGCTGTTGATTGCCATCACCTGGTGCTTGAAATTTTTCTGCGTTTAATATTTCCGCACAGATTAAACAAACAAAACAGACTGGCAAAAATCAACTAATTGAATTGAAAATGGATGGGGAAAGAAAAATAATATTAAATAGAAGTGTTGGTTTTAGGAGTTAAAATTATCTCCCATTGTTTTTTGTATTAAGAAAAATATTCACCCTGTAACGAATTGTTTGAACACGGATTTTTTTTTTTTCAAGTCTTTATTTCGAGTTTTAGATTCGGCTTTTAAATTTTTAATGTCTTTTTGACGAAAAAAACCAGCCTTGCTCTTGCATCAATCGGGGCATACTATAAGTGTAATTAAATTGTATTAAATTACGAGTAGAGTATGTTTTGTGTCATTTTTAAATAGGATCGCATTTATGTCGAATCGAGGGGCAAAAAAATTATCAACCTGACTTCTTCATAGTGAAACCTGTGCAAGTTGACCACTTGCGGTGCAGTACTTTGGTGGTCAACTTAGACACGTGGTCAACTTATAAAGGGAGTAATGTTTTCTTTCTTTTTTTTTTTTTTTTTTTGTCATTTCTTGTACCATGTATTCATTTTTTGACTGATGGACACTTACTCTTTCCGTTCAACTCACTTTCATTGTTTAACATTACTTTGAAACAATAATTTAAAATGTTATTTAAATATTTTTAGAGGTTATTTTCTCAGAATGACGTATAATGTGCCATGTAAATTTAAAATTTCAGTAAATTGATCAAAAAAAAAAATCATTGTTTATAGAAAGTTATATGATGCTAATAGTTCTTAAAAATTCATAGGTAATCAAAAATAACAAATTTGACGCTTTTTTTTTCTCTCATATACATTTGATACATTTATAACCATGATGATCTACTTTTCAACAAAATATTGAAGTTTGGCGCACTTATAAGACACTAGTTTTGAAAATTCCATATGTGTCAGCTAATTTTCTCTGGATTTCTCCCTTTTCAATTAATTTTAATACTTCCCAAGCAGCACAAAGGAGTTCAAAGCTCGTTCTATAACACGTTCAGAGCACACCAACCGACACGTTCAAATTACGTTCTCCCAGAACGGTCTAAAAAGCGTCTACGTGTCTCGTCGATCGATGTCGTATAGCACGTCGAAATCTGGTGTTGTACCACCGCTTTTGCACCAATTTTGAACGTGGAATATTACGTTATATTAAAAGTGGTAGGATGACGTTTCATTTTGGTGTTAACAAAACAATACTGAATAATCTGCTTTCACAGATAAAAAAAAATCGAAAAAATGAAGAGTGTACCCCATAAGGGCGTTTTCCACTTACAAATTCAGTTTTCGTCAGATCTCTGCTGAATTTCGTACTGAAATCTTTTGATGATCGAAAATTCCTCATAGAAAGACCCCCCCCCCCCCCAAAGAACACCACACTGAAGATTTTTCTTTGCAAAAAAAATCCAATTTACGTCGGATGTTTGACAAATTTGGCACACTCAATTTTGTCAAGTCATTTGATGATCAAGAAGTCTCATAGGTGAGTGTTCGCCCCATTTCTATGGTGTGCAGATGCCCACATACAGGACTTTTCCTTTTACAAATCGAGTTTACCAAATCTGCCTCGTAGATACTTTGATGCTCAAGAACTTCCTTAGGATAAATAAATACCTTTGTGCTGAACAGTAAAGTAAGACAAAACAACGTTAGAAGAAGCACAAATTTGTAAATTACAGCAGACACGTGTTTCGGCGTTACAGAGAACGCCTTTTTCAATGCAAAAAATAATGAGCTTATGGATGAAAAGACATCCGACAAAAGGACTTTTGTCTGCTGTAATTTACAAATTTGTGCTTCTTCTAACGTTGTTTTGTCTTACTTAACTTCCTTAGGGTTTTCGCCCCTGCAGATGGGAAACAATATATAGAGTATTTTTCCTTGTACACATTCAGTTTACGTCGGATCTTTGCCAAATTTGGCTCATAGGTCTTTTGATGCTCAATAATTCACATAAAGGGTTTTCCTTCTCACAAAAATCTAGTTTACACTGGACCTTTGACAGATTTTGCACATAGCTTTCTTTGATACTGAAAAATCCACATAGGGGAGTTTTCGCCTCCCTATGGAGGTGGAAATTCTCCCAAAGAAGATTTGCCCTTATGCAAAATTCAGTTTATGTTGGATCGTTTGAGAGGTCCTTTGATGTTCAGGAATTCACATAGGGGAGTTTTCTTCCCACTCCCTTGAGGGAGGAAAAATCCCATAGAGCGTTTTCCTTTTTACAAATCGAGTTTATGATATTTGCCAAATTTGACACATAGTTCCTTTGATGCGCAAAAATTTACAAAGGGGGAAGGGTAGTTTGGCGTCCCGTCATAAAGGGGTTTTCCTCGGACAATTCTAGTTTACGACAGATCTTTTCCAAATTTAGTACAGAAGTGTTCTGATGTTCGAAAACTCAAGTAGAGGAGTTTTTGCCCCTCTAGTAAAATGCAAAAATATCTTATACAAAAATCCAGGAAAAAAAGCTTAGCCATATTTGGAAAATATAAATCATCGTTTTGCAAAATTTGGCATATTGAGAGGGGTCAAGGTCCTTCGACTCCTCCCATAAATACTACCTTGAATTACAATGTTCAGATTTTGTGCACTTTTTCCTAAACGTAGTTTTTTTTTAACCTTTTGTTTACAGTATCTGTTAAACGTGTACAGTTTTTGTAAATAAGGGTTTTATATTTTCTGTTCTGCAGACTTAAATAATAACACAAAATTTACAAAAATATCGATTAATTTACAGATTTTGATGAAATGAACACTTGTGGAGGCTTAACTGTCCTGAAATGCAACTCCCTAGAGCAGTTAATAGCAGTACGCCTTGCAGTCACACCACAATTTCGAGGTTCGACTCTTGGGCTTATTCAAGGTGTATTACAACATAACTTCAGAAGTAATTTCCCATGAATACATGAACAGGTTTTGAAGAAAAACTGGGGTAATTTAAAAAACCTTAGCTACCCTGGATTTTTTTTTTATATCAAGTCCATATGCAGTTTTAATTCCTAAAACTTAAGAAGTTGTCCAGAAAGACAGATGCCAATTTTCGTATACTTGGTATTATTTATTTTAGATCTAATATGTAGTTTGTTTCTGAAATAAATGTTTCAATATGCTGCAAATTTTGAAAAAAAAAATCGACTTTATCGACATAGTCAAGTGGTTTTTCAAGTGGTCGTGTTAACAAACCCACGAGTTTTTTTTTTTTTTTTTTTTTTTTTTTTTTCCGTGCTGGGCCCGGTTTTACGAATCCTGTACATTAATAAATTAAAATAGTTTAATAAATAAAATACATATTTTAAGGGGAGTTAGTACCCCCTATATACCGTCAATGTTAATTTGCACATGTTCATGTACCTTTCTCTGAAACTCTATTAAAGATACAATTATGAATTTTTTCTGTACCTAAAGTAGACTTTTTTCTTTATACTAAAGAAAAATTTTACAGAAAGAAAGCTTTTTTAAAAAATTCTAATTAGATGTATGGAATTAGTGGCAAAAATTTCAAAGCCTAACACAATTCAGGTTCTGAGAATAAGGAACATTTAGTTTCAAAAATACCATTTCTCGATAAAACAATTTAAAGAAGAAAATCATACTTTATCAAAATATGTTTACATTTTTTAAAGGTTTATTTTAACTTACTTCTCATATGAGCACGATCAAGAAGTTTGTATCAATAAAAAGGTACTGAAATGAAGTATCAAAACATATAGAAATCAAAAAATCGAATTTTTGAAAGTATTTAGGGTACTGACTCCCCTTAAAGTTCTTACAATTTTCAAATGATGCTCTGTAATGGCTAAGATGTGTCTACTACATATATGGAGAAATAAATTTAAAAATAAAATACAGCAACAGTAGTAAAACCATCACAAATGTAAAAAAAACGCAAGGGATTTTTTTTTTTTTTTTTTGAAGTGCCTGCTTCTTTTTAGTTGGTCTGTGATGAATAATATTTGGATGACAAAAAAAATTTACTTTAGTTGAATCATTTTATGATTCTACTTGAAAAGGGTCTCAAATTTTCCATGGACTTCCCTAGTAAAGCCATTTTACGGCATTAACTTTTTGATTGATTAAAGAATTTTATGGCTAAAACCCTGAATTTCCTCTATTCCCCCTTTTCTCTCTCTCTCTCTAAAATGCAAGATGTTTCTTAGCCCTCAGAAAAATTCATGTGAATTATATTCTTATATTCTTTAGTTAATTGCAAAAAGAATCACGTAAGTCACACAAAAAATTAATGAAGTAACGCATACAAGTTAATAAAAAATTTAATTCCAAAATACCCTTCATTTTACATGATAAACTCTTACACATATTTTGATTTTAGGAACAACCAATAAGGAATTAAAAATAAAGGCGTTGATCGTTTTGTCTCATTAATGACCTTGGCTGCCTGAAATGAAAATACAAATAAAAAGACAAAAATTGCAGCTTATAATAAGATTAAGTGCGTAAAAAATTTGAAGTACAGTCAGAAATCATCACCTGACGTAAACATTCTTATTTTTTGAATGATACAAATTAAACTAAATAAGTTGGAAAAAAATGTAACCCGAAGTGTTCAAATCCAATAGTACAATACAACCGTTGATCATACCTTGGGAGCCCAGTGGTTCATCATTTTTTAGAAATAGTCATAGAGAGGCAATACATTTTTTTAACATAAGAGACAATTTGACTTAGGATTTTCTTTAATGAAAAAAATTACATAATGATGTATGTAAAAAAACATAAAATATGATTCTAGTTTTAATCACAGAAAAACCATGCTGCTTTTAAAGGAATTTCAAAATCCAACTCGAGTACCCATGTTTGTGACTTTTGTTCTAAATATCGAGCAAGACCCTTAATTTCTCCAAGCGGGGAAAAAAAATCACTAGGAAAGTTCTATGCGTTTTCTATGATAGTACTTTTTTTCCACCATTTCATACTGCAAAAAACATATTTTCATTATTTAAAAAATAAATTGATACTCTTTGCATTTATGCATCATTTTTGCGTGTTTATTTGTTGTTTGATATGGAACCTGAATTGGTTAGTATTTTTAGTCTAATTGGGTAATAATTTTAAGTGTCATAACTTGATTCTACTTCTACATAGGAAAACCAGTTTGTACACATATAAAACATGGCCTGCTGCTTTCAGGAGAAGATGCTAGTTGCATTACTGAAATTATATATTTTGTGCACATCTCAGAGTTAATAATGAAGAAAGGTAAGAACCAATGTACCACAAAATCGCGTTTATTAAGACTTATACCAAAGGATGAAATGGAAGTTGTCAGACAAAGAAGAGATGTGCACTAATTTGTTTTTTTCATTGTAAAAAAAATAAGCTTATTTCATTTGTTTCTGTTTTAATTTCTTTGTGTTCTATTTCGTATTGGGTCACTCACATGTTAAATCAACTAGGCACTCAACCAGACCATTTCAGACTAACATGAAACTTTCAGAAACTTTGCTCTTTTGTATCATTAAGATGCATATGGTTTTAAAAAAAATTCTTTCATAATTCATCTTACATAATTAAAAACTGAGCGTATGTACCTATCTATCTATGCATTAATCTATCTATCTCTGTCCGAGTTACTTCTCCCGAACGCCAGTAAACTGAACATCGAACCAGGTATCGATGTATTCGTAATTTTCCCGTATTTATGTTTGGCTATTCAAAATAATCCCCCGATAATATTTAGCGGAGATATCAACTGAAAACTACTAATTATAATACTTAGATTTCGACATAAAATCCCTATTTTTCGAGGACTTTCCTCCATTCAAATTAACAGTGCTTCATCAACTTTCCGTAACAATGCTTTTATTGAAATTTGTAGCATGCAGAAAATCATTGAGAAAAAAGATCTGTTGCATTTTTTTTCTCAAACATGAACAACTAAAATTCTGAGTTTTGCTTTGAGGTTTTTCCTGTGATTGAGATACTTAAAATGTTCCCTTTTTGGTTATTTTCCCGGAATCTGCCTCAAAATGTTACTGATTTTTTTAGTTTTTTGTTTGATTGTGAGATTGCTGAACAATGGTCACTTGACATAACTTTTGTTTTCGAAGTAGACCGTGTAAAGCCAGGCTACGCAACTAATGAGTAATTGATGTTTGTTAATATGCCTTCCTGCAGTGCTTTGAAATGATATCTCAAAGCTATGGGAGCATCAGGATTGTGTAATGGCTGAGAATTACATGCACTTTAACTTGATCAGTAACTTAAATACTCTTCGAAATTTTTTTTTCACATAACTCAATATTTAGGAAAAAAAATTCTCATTTTTTTTTTTTTTTTTTTTTTGTTGAGATAATGTCTTTTAGAGTTTAAAAAAAAATACTTTCAGAGTGGAACTATTAAGGCATAGCAGCAGGGGTGATGGTGGACTCAAGTACTTTTTTCTATAGACAGTGAAATTTATAGAAGTTGCCCCCTTTACATTTGAAATCATTTGAAAAGTACCATTTAAAATTTTTTTTTAAATACTTTTTTAGTTTTAGATTGCGTCAGCCCAAAATTTTCGGAAATTTGGGATCACAAACACCCCTGATTAGCACTAATTTTTTGAGACGAAAGACACTATCTCAAGTATTTCTGTAATTTCGTGAGAAACATATTTTTAAAAGGTTTTCAATTTACATATCGAATTAAAGAGCACGTAATTGTATTTCAAAAGGAGCTATTTTACAAGACTGAAGTTCTCATAGAAATGCAGTTAAATATTTGAAAGCACTGCCGACCAGCAAATGCTTTTTAACGAATTTCAAAATCATAAGTTATGAATGATTGATTTTTTTTTTTTCAAAATTATTTACAAATTTAAGAAGTGGAAGAGAAGATTTTTGAAAGTTTCATGAAAATATGAAAAGGTCAGGTTGAGGATTTTTTTTCCCCTTGATTCGACATAAATTCGATCCTATTTAAAAATGGCACAAAACATACTCTCATAATTTAATACAATTTAATTCCACTTATAGTATGCCGATTGATGCAAGAGCAAGGCTGGTTTTTCGTCAAAAAGACATTAAAAATTAAAAAACCGAATCTAAAACTCGAAATAAAGACTTTAAAAAAAAAAAAATCTGTGTTCAAACAGTTCGTTACAGGGAGAATATTTTTCTTAATACAAAAAACAATGTTAGATAATTTTAACTCCTTAAGCCAACACTTCTATTTAATATAATTTTTCTTTCCCCATCCGTTTTCAATTCAATTAGTTGTTTTTTGCCAGTCTTTTTTATTTGTTAAATCTGTGCGGGAATATTAAACGCAGAAAACTTTCAAGCACCAGGTGATGGTAATCAACAGCTGGTAGCAGCTCGCCATTTTGTTTTGCTGCGATAGAATAAACAAGCAATACGCATTCTATTTTTATAAACCGAAAACATAACCTAGCATTTATTTCAACTTGCTTTTGAAAAAAAATAAATGAGTAAAAACAAAAAAGCATAGTCAGACATAATATCTTTAACATCAGGAAATATTGCTTTAGAATAGAACAAATTGAATGCGTTATACAACGAATCTTGTTTTTATAATCTTGACCATTTTCAACGCCATAATTTTTTTAAGAACTATTTTGATTGAGACCTTTTTGCTGATAAAATTGATTCCTTATCATGAATATTTTAAATTGAAAAATTCTTTAAATAATTTAGTCTCATTTTCTGTTTCAACATTCAAGAATACTAATTTTCTGATTTCTGTACAGTGTGTACTACATTTTACAGCAGCAACACATTTTTCATAAACATCTTGGAGGTTTATTTTTGCAATAATAGAATCATTATGTGAGCCGTCTACTTTCTTAAAAGTATAAAAACTTTAAAATAAAGCATTTTAAATACATCAAAAACTGAGATTCAGCAAAAACAAAATATATATGTATACTCTATTGTAACTTAAAATTCATAGTCGAAAACAAGAATAACTAAAACAACCACTTTAAGGAAAATAAATGTAGCAAAAAATTCGAATTCCGATCAGAAATGAAAATTGCGCAAAGAAACGTTAGCGAAAAATATATCCGTGAAATAGCCATTGATAATAAATTATACAAATGGAACAATTAAGTTTTGCAGAATATTCGAAGCTAAGAAAAAAACCCCAATTATCTCAAAATTTAAATGAAATTCGATTTATAAACAAAATTAACATGCGAAAGATTTAAAAGTAATTATAATTAAATTAATCACTTACTTTTGATAAAAGAATAATCCTTTGCTCGGATTGTTTTTCAGCAGTTGCTCCGAAAGTGGTTGAAGTTGGCAAGCAAAGAAAGTTTCTGTAACTATTCCACGGTAAACAGATATAGAGGGCGCTCGGATGCGGTGACAGCTGAACGTCAAATATTACATTATTTTAGCACGGGAATAACACCGTGTCATTAGAACGTTTTTTGAACGTCTAATATGACGTCCCCTCAGAACTAGACTGGCACCGTGATAATATCACTGTTGCTGTACGTCTAATTTTACGTGCAAGTAACACTTAACACCGTCATTTGACCAATAACACGATTTCTGTACCAAATTTGAACGTTCTGGTGCTACTGGGGTTCATACGTTTTATCAATCTCAAGTTAAAATAACTTTCTTTTTGAAGCCCTTTTAGGTAAAACTATAGCACAAAGGGCAACAAGCTGGACTCTCATGGTTAAAAAGGCAATTGAAAATGTCTTATTTCTTAATCCCTTGCACCAGAAATACTGCAATGCAAGTAACTTTTACTCTAGCACAATTCCAGTGTTGCAACAAAATATTGCAACTGGAAAAAAATACTTTGCACTTTTCTATTGACACATGTTTTCATTGAACAAAGAGTACAAAAGGTAATCTCACAAGTTTGTAGAATAAAAGGGTTCTTAGTAGTTTTCCAATGTGGTTAAACTTACAAGGAGGTTTAGTTATGCTGCTGTTTTTTTTTTTTTTTTAAGTTGTAAAATGCTGGTCTGGAATCAAAAATATTTTTCGAAAGCTATAAAAAAAAATAATAATAAAATAAAATAATTTGCTAAATGAAGTTTTAAAAAATAAGCCAAGTGGTCAACTTACAAAGGGTTTTTTACAATACTCCAAACCAAATTTGGGGTACATTAGTGGTCAAGATAGACAGGTGGTCAAGATAGAAAGGTGGTCAAGTTACAGAGGTTTTCCTTCATTATACAAGATAGGATTAATTCCGTTCCTGACAAAAGCGGTCAACATAGACAGGTGGTCAACTTACAAAGGTAGTCAACTTTACAGGTTTTACTGTATTTTCATGAAACTTTCAAAAATTTTCTCTTCCGCTTCTTAAATTTGTAAATAATTTTGAAAACAAAAATCATTCATAACTTATGATTTTTAAATTCGTTAAAAAGCATTTGTTTTGCTGGTCGGCAGTGCTTTCAAATGTTTAACTGCACTTGTATGAGAACTTCAGTCTTGTAAAATAGCTCCTTTTGAAATAAAATTACGTGCTCCTTAATTCTATATGTAAATTGAAACCCTTTTGAAAATATGTTTCTCACAAATTTTAAAAAATACTTGAGATACTGTCTTTCATCTCAAAAAATGAGTGTTAATCAGGGGTGTTTGTGATCCCAAATTTCCGAAAATTTTGGGCTGACGCAATCTAAAACTAAAAAAGTATTTTTAAAAAAACTTTTAAAGTGGTACTTTTCAGATGATTTCAAATGTAAAGGGGGCAACTTCCATAAATTTCACTGTCTATAGAAAAAATTACTTGAGTCCACCATCACCCCGGTGCCCCTTAATGGTTCCACCCTGAAAGTTTTTTTTTTCAAAATCTCTAAAAGACAACATCTCAAAAATTTGAGAAATTTTTTTTCTAAATATTGAATTATGTGAAAAAAAAATTCGAAGAGTATTTAAGTTACTGATCAAGTTAAAGTGCATGCTAATGCTCCCATAGCTTTGAGATATCATTTTAAAGCACTGTAGGAAGGCATATTAACAAACATCAATTAATCATTAGTTGCGTCGCCTGGCTTTGCACGGTCTACCTCTAAAATAAAAGTTATGTCAAGTGACCATTGTTCAGAAATCACTCTTGAACAAAAAAATTAAAAAATCAGTAACATTTTGCGGCAGATTCCGGGAAAATAACCAAAAAGGAAACATTTTAAGTCTTCCGAGCACAGGAAAGCCCTCAAAGCAAAACCCAGAATTTTATTTGTTCATGTTTGAGAAAAAAAATGCAACAGATTTTTCTTCTCAATGATTTTCTGCACGCTACAAATTTCAATAAAAGCATTGTTATGGAATATTGATGAAGCACTGATAATTTAAATGGAGGAAAGCCCTCGAAAAATAGGGATTTTATGTCGAAATCGAAAAATTATAATTAGAAGTTTTCAATTGATATCTCCGCTAATTATTATCGGGGAATTATTTTGAATAGCCAAACATAAATACGGGAAAATTACGAATACATCGATACCTGGTTCGATGGTCAGAAAATATAAAACCCTAATTTACAAAAACTATACACATTTAACAGATATTGTAAACAAAAGGTTAAAAAACAAGAAGTTCTGTCTAGAACTAGACGAGCCTACTTTCCCGTATACCCATACTGCTTTCTACCTGATCAATATTCTCAAAAATAGCTAAAATCGCAAATGTTTTCAAACATATTTTTAAAATACTTTAAGCTGATTTCTAGGAATAAAATATTCCTCACTCATCTAAAAAATTAGATGCGTAAAAAAAAACTGAACAAATAAAATAGCAGCAACTTTTAAACAAAGCAGCTAATACACTTTTTTCCATTAAAAAAAGCTTTAACAGCTTTCAACACGAAAAAATATTAATTAAAATTAATAAGCTCATTTAAATATAAACATCATATCAAAAAAAAAAACTTTTCTTTTTCCCTGTTGCCAAAAACAATTTTTTAAATGAATTAATGCACTTACAAAATAAATGAAAAAAATAAAATGTCAACTTAAAAAAATAATTTTCATTGTCAAAAAAAAAAAAAATCGTCTGCGCATAACTTTATGTAGAAACATAAATGACTTTATTTCACAGTTTAAATATGCTGCGGAGTCGGAGTCAATCTCATTTTGGTGTAAAGAAGTCGGAGTCAAATATATAAGAATCGGAGTCAGTCATTTGTCCTTCGTGTATAAATTTTTGACAAAGCTACGAAGTCAGAGTCGAAGTCGGGGAGTCGGAGTCCGATTAATTGTCGGGCACAGGAGTCGGAGTCGGAGTCAAGTGCCCCTAAATTCTCGGAGTCGAAGTCTGGAGTTTGGTGTCAAGAACTATTTCCAACAAAATTTGTTTGAAGTAAATCGCCTTCAAGTACGGAATCTACATTGACTTTCAGTTTCCCCGTAGGCGCTAATGTTAAGGGATTTGAACTGTTCAAAATAGAACGGAAAATTGTTCAAATCAAAAAGATATTTTATATACAAGTTTTTCATCAAAAGCTTTTCCTACAAAGTTTGTTTGAAGCAAATTCGCCTCACAGTTCGGAATTGCCTTGAATTTCCCCGTAGGCGCTAATGTTAAGTTTTTTTGAACTGTTCAAAATTGAACAAAAAATAGTTCAAATCAAAAAGTGAAATAAGGGAATGAGGTGTCCTCGCCGAGATTTTTTGAACAAAAAAAGTTTTTTTCGAATCGGACTATTCATTCGAAAGTTATTAGGGGGGGGGGGACAGACAGACAGACAGACCGACAGACCGACAGACAGACATTTTTCCCCATCTCAATACCCTACTTTCCAATTTTTAATTTTTCGACATTTATTTTGCGCATTAAATTTTCTTAAAAACATCAAAAGCATTCGGAAATTCTATATGTAAAAGTCTTAATTCGAACGCAGACGATTTATTCCCAAAATGTATACGTATAAATGTGTACATATAAAATAAGCTGTTTGCCGCTATTGCACAGATGTATTCCCAAAGACAATGGTAGGATCTCGAGCTAAAATTCGAACTTTGAGCAATTTTTCGGTGTTTTAGGGTGTTTTTAACTTTTGAACTTTGGAAAATGATTGAAAACTTGTAGATTAGAGTTTAAATAAATATTTGTTCTAGCGCGCGAGATGTGTGAAGACCGTTAAGACCCATTTTTTCAACGGAAAAACCTGAAAAATCATGTTTTTAATGACTTATACGGTGGAAAAAAGCATTTCGTAACACCCGGCAGTGATCAAAAGTTGTGTTTTATCATCCAATTCCTCGATTTATACTAAGCATTGAGCCACATATCAGGAGAAAAATATGGTCATACTTTTTAGTTTTCAAAATCGCGACTTGGGTTCATTTTGAGCTCTGCGGGGCTTAGGGGGTTGAGAAATTCAAAATTGTAGCCCCACTACGAAATAGTCGAAGAATTTTGCCGCATTTTAAGCCATAATAAAAGATCCTAACTCAAAACCCGCGAGTTCGGTGGATTTTTGCCCACTATGCCACACTGTGCGTCGTGCGAAAAATGCGAAGATAGTTAATTCGAATCTTTATAGGTGGAAAAATATCGTTTTAAAAACTTATTTTCTTCAGCAGAATTCTATGTTCATTTCTATTGATTCCAATCACTTATTGAAAATTTAGGTTTTTTGCAAAGAAATTTCAAATTAGGTGCTGAAAAAAACTTGTGTTATGCACCAAAAAAAAAAAAATCCATACAGTACCTTGACTTGATGATATTTTGTAGAAAATTTAAAGCTTTTTGTTCTGGATATTTTTTTTTCACGCAACGTTCATGATAGTTGAAAGAAAACTTTGAAATTGAACCACTTTAAGAAATTTTTACTATTTAGGTACAGATCAATTACTCTACAGGGTCATTCCATAGAATGTCAACCTCAACCTCAGAAATTTTTTTTCCACAAAGCCTTAATTGTGACCTATCATTTCATTCAGCATACTTTCTAGTACATAAATCCAATAACAGTTTGCAAAAATTTCATTCGGTGTTTTTCTTCTGGCTCAAAACGTGCGAGGTTGTAGAAAAGGCTTAGGATGTGCAAAAACATGCGTCTACGTTTTCTTGTGTAATGTAAAAATTTTTTCAAATTTTTAAAAGAACTATGTTTATTCTAAATGAATAGATGTTGGCCCAATAAAATTGACTGTTCTTTTTGCATGCATTATAAGATAAGTCTTTTAATTAGTTTGGTTATTTCACTGAAAATATTTACGTTACGTTAGTCACGAAAATGTACTATTTTCTGCTTAAAAACTAAACCAGATGATTAAACCAAACAGCACTTTTTATTTTCTTACATCTGTGTCATATCTACTTAAAAATAGCAAAATATTCATTTTAGTATCAGTAGATGTAAAATAATTAGTGTGACTAACGTAACATTTGAGCTGTGACTAACGTAACGGTTTGCATGTGACTAACGTAACATTTTAAAAATGACTGCTAATATTTAAAATTTGTTTAATTTAATGTAAATTTTCATGAACAATTTTGAATATGTAGGCATTCTATATTGATTAAAAAGAAAAGGGTGAAAAATACCAGTAATATTACATTGTAGACCTTCTGTTTACTTAGAAAAATACTTTTTTAAATTATTTAGGTTTTTTATTTATTCCCTGGGATACAGAGCTACATCCAGATGTAACTGGAAAAAAACGCCCGATAGGAACAGCTACTCAGAATTTCTGAGATATTTCTTTAGTTGTATATGATATCTTAGATGATTGCTCTTTATTGCTAACTGTTCAAGCTGTAGTGTTTTATTCAGCGGCTTACAATACCGGCCGTATAAATTGTGCACAATTTTTTAGAACAAAAGCTGAACGGTGATATATTGCATTTGTATTGCTATCATCATGCACTTGAAATCGTACTGCAGAGTGTCTTTAAAGAAGTTCTTGCCTTTCTCAGTTCTAGACTCGATATTCCATTATTTCAGCGCTTCAAAATTCAAAAATTACACATACCACTTAAATTCTAAAAGAAGAATTTGATGACATATTATTGTTCATAGAAAGCGGAATTAAGAAATATTACAGAGAATTCTCATAACGTGTAATAATATTTCTTGGTGAAGTCCTCGCTCCTACAGGGATATGTTTTCGGCAACCTGGAGCTTATCTGTGAGCCAGATGGGTGGCAAAAGGAATTTATTGTTTGAATATTAATATATTTAGGAAACAATTTAAATTGACCTTACATGAAGAGATTGCCCGTAAATGCTGTTTTACAGTTAAATGTTGTATGAAGATATAGTTTTTCGCAGCAACCCTTTATAGGCATTTTAAATTAATATAAAGTCTAGTGTCTAAAAAATTACAGCGTACAAAATGATGACAAACATGCAGCAGAAGCAGTGTTTTGAAAATTCATAAATCACTTATGGTACTTAGGGGATGAACTAGTAGCTTTGTCCGTATTGAATGAAGGAATTAACTTTGAAGATAGGAAAAGACTACTTCAAAAAAATGCTTGCTGAATAGGAAGACGTGTATGATGATTGTATAAAAAATTCCAAATAACAGTAGATGATTTGGAATACTTTCTTAGTAAAGATCTTCCTCTTTACAGAATCCATTGCAAGTCAATAAAACTGTTTGATAAGTTACAAACACCAAAAGGTGTTTTCCTATTTGATCCTGATTCATGGCAAAATGAAGGAAGCTATTTAAAGGGAAGAGAGGGTAATTCCATAGAAATGTCAACCTCAACCTCAGAAATTTTTTTTCTACAAAGCCTTAATTGTGACCTATCATTTCATTCAGCATACTTTCTAGTACATAAATCCAATAACAGTTTGCAAAAATTTCATTCGGTGTTTTTCTTCTGGCTCAAAACGTGCGAGGTTGTAGAAAAGGCTTAGGATGTGCAAAAAACATGCGTCTACGTTTTCTTGTGCAATGTAAAATTTTTTTCAAATTTTTAAAGGAACTATGTTTATTCTAAATGAATAGATGTTGGCCCAATAAAATTGACTGTTCTTTTTGCATGCATTATAAGATAAGTCTTTTAATTAGTTTGGTTATTTCACTGAAAATATTTACGTTACGTTAGTCACGAAAATGTACTATTTTCTGCTTAAAAACTAAACCAGATGATTGAACCAAACAGCACTTTTTATTTTCTTACATCTGTGTCATATCTACTTAAAAATAGCAAAATATTCATTTTAGTATCAGTAGATGTAAAATAATTAGTGTGACTAACGTAACATTTGAGCTGTGACTAACTTAACGGTTTGCATGTGACTAACGTAACATTTTAAAAATGACTGCTAATATTTAAAATTTGTTTAATTTAATGTAAATTTTCATGAACAATTTTGAATATGTAGCCATTCTATATTGATTAAAAAGAAAAGGGTGAAAAATACCAGAAATATTACATTGTAGACCTTCCGTTTACTTAGAAAAATACTTTTTTAAAGGTCTTTATGAAGGTACTTCCAATTTAAAGAATTATTAAAAAAGAAAAAAAGTGAGTAAAGCAAAATGAGTACTCTGCTGAATGTGCATTCAACACAAGAATCCAAGCTTAAGAATTAAGATACTAGAAATACAATCTAAACAAAGAAGAACGTCTCTTTTTTAGAAAATACATCTCCACCTATTATTAAAATGAAGTAAAGGCTGCTCGTTGGAAAACATTTGAAGATGTTACATAATACAGTGACAATGAGCGCTGCTGTCATATAATTCAGAAAATGCAAGAATGATCATTTAGAAATTCAATTATTTGCGGTGATATCTGGAATTAAAATGCATTCTGATAAAACGTTCGAATATTTTTTTTTTCAATATTACATTTTAATTCAAAAGGATGCACATTGCTATTCGTTCGATGAATCAGTAAACCTTAAAAAATAATATGCCATTGAAAAGTACTACGGAGTTTCTTATAACGATAACTAGTATAACAGCAGAATACTAAAATTCAGTGAAACTACCAACTTGCAAAAAGTTAATTTTTTAAAAGAGAGATATTTAGGATTTCATTAGATCAAGAATGATGTTATTCAGTTTGTAAAAGCAGTTTTTTTTCATTTGTTTATTTTTTTCGCACATTCAAATTGAGTTAATTGAACTGAATCCTTCCATTCAATTTCTTACACTAATATAGAAAAAAAGTAAAGAAAGAACCATAATGCAACACAAAGAAGGTTCCTAAAAAGTGTAAAAGTAATAAAAGAGCAAGAAATTAATTACAAAAAGTTTTTTATATGCATTCATTGCTTGTTATTCGATGGTTACGTTAGTCACGTTACATTAGTCACACACAGTTTTTCGTAAAAGTACCATTAAGGGGCAAAAAAGATTCATCTGTAACAAATCTGTAGTACATTTTTTAAAAAAGATTGTTTACCTCTTACAAATACATCGGCCAATTTTAAATGCCTGAGTAAGTTTCAGAAAAAATTGTCTCGTAATATAAGCATTGTTTCTCAGGGTTGCAAAAATGTTACGTTAGTCAAGACGCCTTTTTTGGTGAAAAAACACCCACCAGCGCTTATTTTGCTTCAAATTCTTGGTAGAAAGGAAAAATAGTCACCTTGTACATTTTAAATCTGCATATTAAACCAAAACACATTTTTTTTTACTCCCGGTGTAAGTAAAAAGAGTTTGAAAATCAGCTGCGAATGTTACGTTAGTCACTATGGAATGACCCTACATTACAGTAACATCAGAGTCACATACAGATTTTTTCCGCCTGAAGTCCACCGTTTAGAAAAAATCCTTAAATTTTACGGTAAAAGTAACTGGCATCCATGCTGCCATTAACTTTTACCGTAAAATCCTATTTTACTGTAAAATTTTACGGTAGAATGAACGAGAGTAAAAGATGCAAGCAGGTTCGATTTCGGGACCTTCGTATTGGCCGGCGACTTCGATGACCACCATACTAGTTGGCACACATCGAGTCAGGGGAAATACGGTGTTATGTGCTTCGCACTGTACACTCTTAATTCAAAAGAACGAAAAAATAACTCTTAAAAAGAGTGAAATCTATTGCGGGTGCATTCATTCTTTCTGAGTGCTAGCTTTATCGAAAAAAGACGGTTTACGAAAAAACCAAGACTAAAATTCGTCCTTATTCGCGTGAAATTCGGAAAAAATCCTTTTGATGAGCGAAAAATAAAAACATTCTTTAAAAGAAGGACTCAAAAGCATTTTTATCGGTTCGATTCTGTCACGTGATTTTGTTTAGGGAGAATCTTCTATACCTCCACGTTCGGCTTAACTAACGTTGGTCGCAAATACCAAGTGCATGTCGCTATCTAAATGTCTTCATTTAATGAATTTGAACAATATTTGTTGCCGAATGAGATTTCTGAAGGAAATGCACAAAAACTACATGGTAAGTGCGAAGAATTTTCTATTTTATTAAAACTTGTAACTGTTAATATGTCTTGAACTGCTCGTATATCGTTACAAATCACCCACGTGCAATGTTACGGCGAACTTTTTGTAACTTTTCCTTCCAAATTAATGAAACTTTCATCAACAATTTTGTTTCGGTCATCGAATCAAAAATATGACATTTGAAACAGTCGTTACCATCTTTGGTGAGTGTGTGTACTGTATATATATTTTAGGCAGGTGTTACAGACCCGACCATGCGCAAATCTATAGGTCGGATACCGAATCCGCTCCCGATGGTCGGAGCTCCAACCACTGCATAATTTTAAATTAATCAAATATTGTTTTTGTGTATAATAAACTTTAAACAGTATCATGAACTTTGTATATTACACTCATTCATGTGTAACGGGCCATCCATTAATTAAGTAAGGGTCCTGAGAGGGAGGGGGTTAAAAATTCTCTACATACCCTTGCTTGGAGAAGGGGGGGAGGGGTTAGATCCATTCTTACGTAATATTTTCCAAGCTGATATTTTATATAGAAATCCGCGGTCAAGTCGTTTGGCAAATATTATATTTCATTTGCTTCAGGAAGGTAAAAGTATGTATTATAGGATGAGCTGTTTTTTACTTGTGTTTCAAAGAATGAAACGTGTAAAATATAATAAAAGAATCGCACTGTGTTTTGCATGTCTTATTTTTAATTATTATCGCATTATATACAAAAATTATTTGTCGAAAAAACATTCGGTCTAGATTCCTTACAGTAAACATTTTTTTACTCAAAAATGTTTAAAAAAAATAATGATAGTTAATTTAAGAACGATCCCAGTGATGCAATATTTGTTATTTTATTATTGTGAAGAAAAAAAATAATCTTACGTAAGATGGGGGGGAGACTTACATACCATTACATAGGGGGAAGGGAAGGTCAAAAACTGCCAAAATTGTCCTTACGTAATTAATGAATGGCCCCGAAGAAACAAAATTGAATTCAAACGTATCTTGTCACAATTTATGAGTGACTTTTTAAATTAATTTGGACTGATGTAACTTTTAAAACGTTATTAACGTTAAAAGGCACACCGAGAATATAAATACACAGTTTCAAAATTTTAAATCTATGTATTTGGAACTGTGTGGGTTTTTTAATTTTATTTCAATCTTTAGATTGGGAATTGTACGTAATATTGCACATGGGTGATTTGTAACGATATACGAGTAGTTCAAAAAATATTACCAGTTAAAGTTTTAATAAAAAAGAAAATTCTTCGTACTTACCATACAGTTTTTGTGCATCCTCTTCGGAAACACTAAAAACAGTTTATTTTCCCTTTTTTTAACTTAAAAACTATTTTTTTTTTCAAATGAAATAACAGTTTTAAATTCAAATACACAGTATAAGCACATGAAAACACGTTTAAAAAAAATTTCACCAAATGAAAGTGAAATGATTTTACCTATTTTATTCTAAAAAAGAGTGAAATAGCGGCTTTCCAAAACGGAAAGCAGCCACTCATTTAGGATATTAATTTAGTCTTAAAAAAGAGTGAAAAACACTTATCAAAAGGGAGTGAAATTAGCTTATCCAAAAGGAGTGAAAATAACCGCTCCGCAAAAGGAATGAAATTCACTCCTATAAGGAAAGTGCGTTTTCAATACTGGAAAGGAGTGAAAATTTACTCAGTCTGAGTTAAAATCGCTGGAATTTTTTAAGAGAGTAGGTTACGTGGTGTATCAATTAGCGATGCAGTCGTTAATTTTTTCGGTACAATTTTCTGTTAATTTTTTTCTGTAATGTAAACATCCCATTTCACAGTAATATTTACCACAAAAGTTTCCTGACGTTTAATACTGTACTGGAATGCATGCTCATGGAATTGCACACAAATCCTTTTCTTTATTTTTTTAATTTCTTTTTTTTTTTTTCGTGGAAAACGGTAGTCATCGTAATCCTGAAAAACTTGTCTGCATCTCTTATTTCTACTTGCGTAAACCGGTAGCAGAAGCAGCGTGACGTTACAACCGTCGCAGATATTTGAGGAGACCTGCAGACTTTTTCTGAATTAGAAAAAAAAAATCCGCTTTTTGCAAAATTTTCTCAAATTTTAAGCAGAAAAATATAATGAAAAAGGCGCCTAAGTCTTTGTAGATATCCTCAGTGGCTATAAGACGTCAAAAGCACTTGCTTCCTAAACTACCTGTGCCTCAGTTTTCTATATTATTTTGAAGCTTTTTAGCCTTCGTTTCGTAATTTTTTAATTTAGCATTTTATTTTCAAGCATTCCTTTTTGCTTATTCAATCATTTTAAGTGTTACGACTAATCTCAAAAGCTGGTCTACGTTGCAGATTACTTTTGGGTTTTTTTAATCTCCATAGCAGACTACTGAAAAAAAATTCTGGTACCGCATTGCGTAATACTAATGTTTTTTTTTTTTTTTTTTAAATCTAAATTAATTGTTGTAATTTTGCAAGCTAGTCTTGTTGTCCCGAAACAAGTGGAAAGGAATGTATTAAAATTCAAAAACCATTTCTAATACGTTATCAAAATGAAAAAAATTATCCCTCATCCTTTATTTGCGATCGCCCTTTTGGAAGGTTAAAACAGAAGTAGAAAAGTTTAAAACTTTAATCAATCGAAAAATAAGAACATAATCAGAAATAACCCAATATTTTTGAATTTTAGAAAAGACAAAAAATTCTTAGGCGGGAAATACAAAAATACTGAACATTTCAAAAGGGTAAAATTAACATTATGGAAATTGGAACAAATTTTGGAAAAAAAAAATATATATATATATATATATATACATATACAGTGCTGAATTTGCCTATAAGCTAAGCAAGGTATAAGCCTAAGCTTAGGGTCCCCCAACTACCGAAAAATTGCATGATGAAAAGAATACTTAAAAAAATGATTTTAATTTCTAGTGCTTTAAAGCCTTAAAAGTAGCAGCAAACCTTGTATTTTAAAATTTTAACAAATGGGAGGGGGATGCCAAATTCACATCCTTACTGAATCCTGCAGCAAAAATGTACAAATCACGGTTCTCACTTTTCTGAAATCTATTGATTGAGATAAATTTTCGTAACTTATATGCGTCATATTTTTCTATTTATTTAATTCCGAATTCAGGATTTTGGAAGTTATTTTGTTGTTGTTTGCTTTTATCTTTCTTCTACTGCATCCAGTTTACCAGTTTAGCACGCAAAAAAAATAAATAAATAAATACAACGCCGAGGTGGAATGATCGGTAAAGCCCAGGTTCGTAACTGGAGAGTTCCGAGTTCAATACCAGCCGGTCGGAGATCCTCCGTGTTCACTGATGATGACTGGGGCACGTTAAATATATCGCAGTCATAAAAGTCCTCCACGTGAGTCAATACCTCTGGGGATGCTGAACCAGGAATTATTCGTCTTCAGGTTTGGTTCTAAATTTCGAATTGTTGATAAACTTTGCTTCCATCTATCGTTTGCTGTCTGAGCTTATTCAGACTTCCACCTAAAAGGTTCTCGTTAAAACGGAAGCCGTCCCTCACTGCCTTAAATCGACTAGCACTTGCTACTCGAGCACGGTGGTCCGAGTGGCATTAGCATTAGTAACAACAAAATTATTGCTCTACCTCTTTTCTTTTTCGCTCTCTGCCCTACTTGTAATAGAAAAAAAAATTGAAAAGAGAAATCGATACATGTATTTTTTAAACTTAAAATGGGTGATTCTTACAAAGTTAAAACAATTCTATAAAGCTATACAATCAAATATTAAAATATAAGAGACTGAAAGGTACACATTTAGTGTTTTCAATAATTTTAATTGTTCTCGAGTTTTTGAAAATAATTGAGTCTCTAAAATTTCTTGGAAAGTGCTTCAGTTTTGTTTCTTATCAAGTGACTATGAATTGCTCTAATTGCGAATTGTCAGGATATTACGTTCTTGTTACATGTTCTCTAAATCTGTACACCATTTCTTTTAAAGTATTTAATACATTTTTTACTATTGATCTTACTATACTTAATTCAACGTTGTGTTTGTCGGTGGTTTGGTGGGATGTGGGCTCAAAAATTAACTATACCGAAAGCCGATGTGAGCATGTTACAATGCATTATCTTTTCTTCTTCCTCGGTCTTCTTCTCTGTGGATTAATGTCAACGATTTGTAGTATCAAAAAGTTTTTATTTTGAATTATCTTTCGTTGCTTAATAGTGAAACATTTTAAAAAGCGTATTTTGCTTATTTTTTCCTGATATTTTTGTAGTTCCAAATACCCCTTATAAGGCCTCAAAATGTAGAATCTCCGGTGGAGGAACCACCGGATCCCCTAAAATTGGGGATATCCATGCATCATTCTTCTGATATCCGTCCTCTGACAAGATCAATCGGGAAAGACAGAAGGAAAAGTAAAGACAATAAAAACACATGTGTCAGTGGAAAGAAAAGCATTGATTGATAGAAGAAAAACTTTAAAAATGCCTGCCTTTTCCACCTTTATAAAAATTATCTGAACTACAAAAAGCACCCCCCATGCCTAAAACAGCTTTGGATGTGGTTAAGTCTGAATCCGGCCCTGTATATATATATATATACAATATACAGTCGGCAAATCTCATCATTCGAGTCGGCAATTTCAGAATTCTGCACCCCCCCCCCCCCCATAGGTGAGGGACTCGACACGTCCCTGATGAAAATTTACTTTTGTTTTCATTTCTGTATGCAATTTTTTGTTTTATTCATTGCATAAACATATTTGCTACTTTCCTGCTGCATTTATCGTCAATCGAATCAGTACTTATCCATTTTTTCACATTTTACCTCTCCGTGCCTAACTTTTGGCAGTGAGTAAATATATATCAATTCTTCATGATAAAAAATGTCCGTAAAAAAGTATTGTGTTGAAAACTACTTGCATGTTGATCTTCTTGAGTACTTAAAAAGTTTATAAGGGTTAAAATTAACTACGCAACATAAAAATACGTTTTATTTCATGCCTAAGAGGCAAAAGACATAAGAGCAAAAAAAAAATCGAATTCTGTTGTTTATATATTTTATGACCAGAATGATACATTTGACTTACATTTGTAATAAATAAGTTAAATTCAAAATTTGATAAAATGATTAATAGTTTGTAAAGAATGTTTTATGGGCCAAAACAGTGTAGCGAATTTGTTTCTAGCCGGGTTTTCACATGGTACCAAATTATAGATGAGAGACCTTATTAAATACGCTAAAATGAATTATACATTGATACTGGCACCCGAATTGCTTTTCATCAATTACACTAGTATACAAAAAAAAAAAAAAAACTTTTTTTCTGTTAAATGGAGACGAATACCTGATCTTCGTGTAAAATGATGCGCTGAATTCAACTATGTAAACAGTTTTTCCCCATCACCCACAGATTTTTTGTAAGACTGAAGTTTCAAAGAAATGCGAATATTCACATGAATGATTAATACTAATATAATGTTCAAAAACTTAGCTATTGTTCAATGCTTTATGTATTTGGCATCAGGGCATTCCCTCTTAAGTGTCTAGAATTAATCAACAAGAATTTATTCACTTGAATAACGGAAGGCGTTTTTTTTTAGCTTTGCGTCAATAATAAGTAGAAAAATTCTGGCTTTAAGTATTCAAATTCAACACCAGTGTGTTACAAAGTCTTTTTTTTTTTTTTTCAAAGTTTTTGAAAAGGCCTAGTTTAATATAAAAGACCAGTAGAATAACAGTTCCAGTCGCTTTAATTTTTAAATTCTTCTTGTCATTGCTATCTAATTCGCAGAGGAGAAAACAGCATTGTGTAAGACCCAAGCAGTTCATAAAACTTAATTTTAGATCATAAATAATTGTCCCATGATATGCGTTTCACTAAATTTTATCTAAAAGAACTTACAAATCTCTATGCGTTTCCTTCATTTTAATTGAATTTGTTAGTGATACTGAAGGCAACGAGCTTCAATCGTGCAATTGTATAGCTTTTAAACTAGTTGCGAAAGAGTTAAAACCAAGTCTCATCGGTTTGATATTAAAACACGAACGTAGACATTACAAAGTCAATACTATTACAGTACACTAAAGCATTTTCTTGAAAGTAAAAATCTATGAATTCTTTATGTTTGCATTCCAATGTAGAAGCACATAAATTGATTCAATTCAGGTATTGGATATCATGAAAATGGGTTCTATTGAGACAAAAAAAAGTGTGCCAGCAAAGTGACTATCTCCGCATTTCTTGTTTTTATGACAAAATTTTAATTGTTAATTATGAGTTTTTATCATTACGCGATGTATGAAAACAAGGGAAAAATAAATCTCTTAAAACCTGTAATTACATAAAAACTGTCGGTCATGGAAAAATTCCGATTAGATATTTGATATCAGCGCAAAAAATCACCCTAGTTTTTTTTCCCCCACACACCTAATATGAAGTCATATTGTTCTCTCCCGTTTCTCTTGAAAAAAAATGAGTCGGACAGGTACTATTTTCTGCACGTAGTGAAGAATTTGTTGTGCAGAGTTTACATGTATTGGTCATTCTCCAGAAAGTGTAACTTTTGAACGAAAATATTTTTCAATTTTGAAAAACCTTTTGTTTTGTTTTCTTTTCTTTTTTTTTCCATTCTTGCATGAAAGTGTTATCTACTAGAATTAACCACAAACAATGACCCAGCTTAATTCCAATTATTTTACGCAAAAACTGAAAAATGAAAATACCTTGCTCACGGAAATAAAAAAAAACACTTTTAGTGTTTGAAAAATGGAGGCCAATTTACTATCGAAGTAGTAATTTTGTTAATTGTGCATACAATGGGCTATTTTATTGATTAGTGTGAATCCAATATTAAGCTCTCTTAATTAAAGTACGGCATAAGTTTTAGTTACTCTTTAGTTCAAATGTGTGTTAAAAAGTAGTAAAAAATTAATGTATTTCCAAATTAGTAAATTTGAGAATATACCGGCAATTTATGATTTTGATAGACTGCCTAAAACTGATGTATTTCCCCTCCATCATTTATTTTCACCTTAGAAATAATAACATTGATAAAGTCTATCACAGAGGTGAGATTTACGGAGAAGAGGAATTTTGAATTAATATAGGCCTAATGGATACATTTTTCACGGAAATATTTTTTTCTTCGTTGCTACAATCTGCACACATTGAGCATATGAAAACATGTTCACTTCTTTTTTTTACATTAATTTACATCCCTGAAATTCAAGTTCACGGAGGTGGAAATTCCCAATAACCACACTTGGGTTTTTAAAACAAAATCTATCTTCTTGTTTTTCTACAAAGATCTCACAACTTGTTTATGGCTGAAAATAAACAACGGGGCTTCCTTGTATCTTAGAAAGTAAAATGTAATGTCATTACTGTCATCTGTTTATGAGAAATGGCATTTTATGTTCGCCATAGAGTTTAGAATTCACAAGTTGTAAACCAAATATATATTTAAATAAAAATTATTATTAAAAAATTGTTGGCAGGTTTAAAGCGAAAAAATTTTGGTGAAATTAAAATGCACTGTTAACCGAATTATTTCTTAAAAATTTTTCATTAAAAAGCGTGTGACAGAAAGTTAATACTTTTTCAAGAATGACTCATATATGTGTGTATATATATATATATATATATATATATATATATATATATATATATATATATATATATATATATATATATATATATATATATATATATATATACACACTGGTGTGCAAAAATTAAGGACGAAGTTGAAAAATTAGCATATCAGCTGAACGAAGAGGCAGAGCGGACAGAAAGACCAATCAGGAGATTAAGTAAGGTGATGTACGTTAGCACATGCGCAGCTATGCAGGCAGACGTAATGGGGGGAGTGTCTGAGTAGTATAAAGCATGTTGTCGGTGTAAGATCAGTATTTCTGGCAAAGAGATTGCACGCCGTATAGCAGTTAAAATCACACCAAGTTGCTGCCTCAGCGAGAAATGGCGAATAATCAATCTGTTAGACGACATCTGGATGCTTTTACCCGAGGTCGAATCATTGGAAAGTTGGAGGAAGGCCGCAGTGTGACAAGTGTGGCTGCAGAGCTCGGAAATGCTCACAGCATCGTTTCACGACTTTGGAGACAATTTCAAACTACAGGAACAGCTATCCGGGGGTTCAGTAGTGGTCGTCCACGAAGAACCACACCCGCAGATGACCGGTATATTGTCTTACAGGCCAGAAGAAACAGGCGGCAAACAGCGGGAGAAATCGCTAGACACACGACACAGGCGACTGGACGACCAATATCGTGTTTTACCGTGGCCAGAAGACTGCACGGTGGTGGTCTGTTTGCACGACGCCCTATACGGTGTGTACCTCTAACGCCTGCCCATCGGAGAAGGCGTTCTCTGTGGTGCCGGGAACACCGGAATTGGAGAGACAATGAATGGGGACGAGTACTCTTTACAGATGAGAGCAGATTCAGTCTGAGTAGAGATTCTCATCGCATTCTCATCTGGAGAGAGCGGGGAAGCCGCAATCATTCCTCGAACATCATTGAAAGGGACAGGTATGGAGGTCGCGGTGTTCTCGTTTGGGGAGGCATCATGCTTGGTAGTCGTACAGATCTTCACATCTTCGACGCAGGTTACGTCAACGGGACCCGTTATTGTAACGAGATTCTTCTTAAATATGTGCTTCTTTTTAGAGGCGCTATGGGTCCGCAGTTCCTTTTCATGAACGACAATGCACCATGTCATCGCACAGTACCTGCCGAACAGCTCTTAAAGAGTGAGGATACTGAACGTATGGATTGGCCGGCACGATCTCCGGATCTCAATCCCATCGAGCATGTATGGGATTTTCAAGGCAGACGCATAACAGCTCGTAACTTACCACCAGTAACGATTCGGGAGCTTCGATTGATGCTGCAAGACGAATGGGCAGCAATGCCTCAACAACTCATTGACACTCTCATTCTCAGCATGGGCAGACGCTGTGAAACCTGCATAGCAGTCGGGGGAGATCATATCCCCTACTAAAGACCGGATGTTTCTTGCTGGACACCCATCACAGGGATGTTTCGGTCTTCAGTCGCATTGCGCTCCATGCTACTTTTTCAATAAAGCTTCTTTTTATCCCTCTGATTTCTCTTTTAGTAAGTGTTGCTTACATTACACATGTCCTTACGTATTGGGGATCTTACGGTATTAAATGTGTTGATTTGGAAAGCTTTTGTACAAAGTTATATTGAAAAAATCGTCTCGTCCTTAATTTTTGCACACCAGTGTATATATATATATACATATATATATATATAGATATATATGTATATATATATATATATATATATATATTAGGGTGGTCCTTATTTATATGGGGAAAAAAATTCGGAATTCAACAAGTGACGCCCCCTAGTTTTGTGACACTATAATAAAAAGTAATCGGTGCAAAATTTGAACTCGATCGGTCAATAATAACACGTGCCCCTAGGACGTTGAACTTTAACAATTTTGATAATTTTCTCACAAATCTTCGAGTTTTTACTTCAGACCCCGTACATCGTTTCTCTTATGTTTGCAAAATATTTTTACAGTGAGGTAGCACTAAAATCAATCTTTTTAATTACTTTGTATCGTCTAAAGATTTTTTATTGAATAAGAATGAAATCTTGCTTTAGAAACTTTACCTTAATCGTACGCTTTTCTCAATGTATCTCAATCGTGTGCTTTTTTTTTTCTGATAGTCTTGGAGTGTTTGTAAAATACTAAATTGCTTTTGTGACTCATATTTGGTAAATTGATTGTGAAATTCTTCGATTAATTGTGCTCTTTATTCAGTTGTATCATTCACAACTTTCAGCATTTTAACGATATCTCGGGTCATTCCATAGTGACTAACTTAACATTCGCAGCTGATTTTCAAACTCTTTTTACTTACACCGGGAGTAAAAATAAATGTGTTTTGCTTTAATATGCAGATTTAAAATGTACAAGGTGACTATTTTTCCTTTCTACCAAGAATTTTAAGCAAAATAAGCGCTGGTGGGTGTTTTTTCACCAAAAAAGGCGTCGTGACTAACGTAACATTTTTGCAACCCTGAGAAACAATGCTTATATTACGAGACATTTTTTTCTGAAACTTACTCAGGCATTTAAAATTGGCCGATATATTTGTAAGAGGTAAACAATCTTTTTTAAAAAATGTACTATAGATTTGTTACAGATGAATCTTTTTTGCCCTTAATGGTAATTTTACGAAAAACTGTGTGTGACTAACGTAACCATCGAATAACAAGCAATGAATGCATATAAAAAACTTTTTGTAATTAATTTCTTGCTCTTTTATTACTTTTACACTTTTTAGGAACCTTCTTTGTGTTGCATTATGGTTCTTTCTTTACTTTTTTTCTATATTAGTGTAAGAAATTGAATGGAAGGATTCAGTTCAATTAACTCAATTTGAATGTGCGAAAAAAAATAAACAAATGAAAAAAAAACTGCTTTTACAAACTGAATAACATCATTCTTGGTCTAATTAAATCCTAAATATCTCTTTTTCAAAAAATTAACTATTTGCAAGTTGGTAGTTTCACTGAATTTTAGTATTCTGCTGTTATACTAGTTATCGTTATAAGAAACTCCGTAGTACTTTTCAATGGCATATTATTTTTTAAGGTTTACTGATTCATCGAACGAATAGCGTTGTGCATCCTTTTGAATTAAAATGTAATATTGAAAAAAAAAATATTCGAACGTTTTATCAGAATGCATTTTAATTCCAGATATCACCGCAAATAATTGAATTTCTAAATGATCATTCTTGCATTTTCTGAAATATATGACAGCAGAGCTCATTGTCACTGTATTATGTAACATCTTCAAATGTTTTCCAACGAGCAGCCTTTACTTCATTTTAATAATAGGTGGAGATGTATTTTCTAAAAAAGAGACGTTTTTCTTTGTTTAGATTGTATTTCTAGTATCTTAATTCTTAAGCTTGGATTCTTGTGTTGAATGCACATTCAGCAGAGTACTCATTTTGCTTTACTCACTTTTTTTCTTTTTTAATAATTCTTTAAATTGGAAGTACCTTCATAAAGACCTTTAAAAAAGTATTTTTCTAAGTAAACAGAAGGTCTACAATGTAATATTTCTGGTATTTTTCACCCTTTTCTTTTTAATCAATATAGAATGGCTACATATTCAAAATTGTTCATGAAAATTTACATTAAATTAAACAAATTTTAAATATTAGCAGTCATTTTTAAAATGTTACGTTAGTCACATGCAAACCGTTAAGTTAGTCACAGCTCAAATGTTACGTTAGTCACACTAATTATTTTACATCTACTGATACTAAAATGAATATTTTGCTATTTTTAAGTAGATATGACACAGATGTAAGAAAATAAAAAGTGCTGTTTGGTTCAATCATCTGGTTTAGTTTTTAAGCAGAAAATAGTACATTTTCGTGACTAACGTAACGTAAATATTTTCAGTGAAATAACCAAACTAATTAAAAGACTTATCTTATAATGCATGCAAAAAGAACAGTCAATTTTATTGGGCCAACATCTATTCATTTAGAATAAACATAGTTCCTTTAAAAATTTGAAAAAAATTTTACATTGCACAAGAAAACGTAGACGCATGTTTTTGCACATCCTAAGCCTTTTCTACAACCTCGCACGTTTTGAGCCAGAAGAAAAACACCGAATGAAATTTTTGCAAACTGTTATTGGATTTATGTACTAGAAAGTATGCTGAATGAAATGATAGGTCACAATTAAGGCTTTGTAGAAAAAAAATTTCTGAGGTTGAGGTTGACATTTCTATGGAATTACCCTCTCTTCCCTTTAAATAGCTTCCTTCATTTTGCCATGAATCAGGATCAAATAGGAAAACACCTTTTGGTGTTTGTAACTTATCAAACAGTTTTATTGACTTGCAATGGATTCTGTAAAGAGGAAGATCTTTACTAAGAAAGTATTCCAAATCATCTACTGTTATTTGGAATTTTTTATACAATCATCATACACGTCTTCCTATTCAGCAAGCATTTTTTTGAAGTAGTCTTTTCCTATCTTCAAAGTTAATTCCTTCATTCAATACGGACAAAGCTACTAGTTCATCCCCTAAGTACCATAAGTGATTTATGAATTTTCAAAACACTGCTTCTGCTGCATGTTTGTCATCATTTTGTACGCTGTAATTTTTTAGACACTAGACTTTATATTAATTTAAAATGCCTATAAAGGGTTGCTGCGAAAAACTATATCTTCATACAACATTTAACTGTAAAACAGCATTTACGGGCAATCTCTTCATGTAAGGTCAATTTAAATTGTTTCCTAAATATATAAATATTCAAACAATAAATTCCTTTTGCCACCCATCTGGCTCACAGATAAGCTCCAGGTTGCCGAAAACATATCCCTGTAGGAGCGAGGACTTCACCAAGAAATATTATTACACGTTATGAGAATTCTCTGTAATATTTCTTAATTCCGCTTTCTATGAACAATAATATGTCATCAAATTCTTCTTTTAGAATTTAAGTGGTATGTGTAATTTTTGAATTTTGAAGCGCTGAAATAATGGAATATCGAGTCTAGAACTGAGAAAGGCAAGAACTTCTTTAAAGACACTCTGCAGTACGATTTCAAGTGCATGATGATAGCAATACAAATGCAATATATCACCGTTCAGCTTTTGTTCTAAAAAATTGTGCACAATTTATACGGCCGGTATTGTAAGCCGCTGAATAAAACACTACAGCTTGAACAGTTAGCAATAAAGAGCAATCATCTAAGATATCATATACAACTAAAGAAATATCTCAGAAATTCTGAGTAGCTGTTCCTATCGGGCGTTTTTTTCCAGTTACATCTGGATGTAGCTCTGTATCCCAGGGAATAAATAAAAAACCTAAATTTAAATTCATCAAATCTGATTTTACCTCTCGAAGATTTTCTCTTGCTCTCTTAAGGGATGTACGATTGATCATAAGGTTATTTGGGTTTAAATTTACTGCATCTACATAGGCTGTTAATAAATGAGCAGCAACTTTGTCCCTAATATGGCATTTGTCTAACATTGATGAAATGCGAGCAGATCTCAATAGTTGTCAAGATTTTTTGCGTTGCGGTAAACCAGATATAGAAAAAAAGGTTCAACAGATTAGGATAGATACCCATTTCGGTTTCTAAATCTTGTGAAATGCAAGAGGAACTTGATGATAATAAATGACTATGTACTGAAATAGAAGACAGTTTAAAGTATAGATTTTTACATTATACCGATCTGGAATTTTTTTTTAATTTATATTTTAGACTAGCCACCTGCGGCGACCGGCTGGTCCGCCTTTTTACGCCATTCGCCTTTTTGCACCAGGGTTGCCGCCTTCGGCGGCTGCTTGGACAGTTTAGCGACGGTATTAATCAATGTTTTTCTCTATATTATGTACATTATCATTCGCCTTTTTACGCCTATGTTGCCGCTTTCGGCGGCTGCTTAAATAAATTTCGTGGCGGTATCAATCAATCTATATCTATTTATATCATTAGTAGTTTGAATAAAATATTTTCTAGATCTATCTCCAGTTCCGTCGTTTGGAATATTTTTAAAGGAAGGGGGAGGGGAGACACAAACGGGCGTACTCTTCATGCAAATTTTGTCGAAAAATAACAAAAAGCAATTCCACTTTTATGTGAAAGCATTGTTTTTTCGAAGTCATGGTGTGTGTATGTGTTAGGGGGGGGGCATTGACACCTCGTTGAAGTTCCTTAAATGACGGGCATGTCTCTTTCTTTGCTGTCTATTTACTATATCGACCTCTATATTTGTTTATCTATCTATACGATCTATGCATATCTATCGCTGACAGTAATTAACCATCTTTTTTCTTTTATATAAGTATTAATTCGAAAAAAACATTTTTTGTCCACTAAATCTCTATCTCTACGTCTACCTAATGCCGTCTCCGGCGGCTATCTACCTTTACGATCTATCTCTAAGTTTTCTTATCCATCTCTATTTATTTTAACTTCCCCGCTCATTTCCTAATAAAAACAAAGATTACTCAAAAAACCGCTTTTTTATTTAAATAGAGCAAAAAAAAAGTTATCTACAAAATTTCCCGTTGTGTGCAAAAAGTAACGAAGTAAAGTAAGTGACAAAGAAAAAAAAATCTCGCTGTTTTTATTGAATTAAATGCGCACATCTATGAAACGTAAAGTAATATAGATACAGCAAAAGGTCCAGCTTGGGGGTGGAGGTGGGGAATGGAAAAAGAAATAAATGCAATCCCTAAATTAAACAAAAAAAAAGGAAAGAAAAAAAAGCAAGCGCTGTCGGAAAAACACGTGGTCATCAAGTCATAAAATGTAAAAATAAGATATATAGTTTAAAAAAAAATTGTTTGCGATTAAGATTCCGCCGTAAATATCGAATCGAAATCCAAGTAGGGACGTCAGAGGCATAAAAGATTGAAGAACGCTTTTTTCGACCGATGCGTAGAAAGACATGATGTGTTCAGCATTAAAAAAATTGTAAAAAAAAAACTATTGCGTATTTTTAAGAACTTTTTTCTTCTGAAGAGGGCGAAATGTTTTTACTATTACCAACTTAAATTTTAGAAATGAGGCTTTGCTGCTTCTCGTAGGATGATATTAGAAAAATATAAAACCCAGAAAAAAATGCAAATTGAAGGTTTTTTCGAAAATTCATAAAAAATACAAAAATTGCTCTATCTTCAAAATTTTTTCATTCATCGTATTTGAAATTAAATTTCCAACACTATAGTACAAAAAAAAATTTGTGTGGTGCGATTGGTTCGGGGTCTGTGAGGTAAAAAGTACTAAAAAAGCGCGAAAAAACACATAAAACATTAAATAACTTTTTTCTAATTAAAATATCAAAAATCGAAGTCCGAGGTGCACATCTTCGGCAGAAACTGTACCTGTATACCAAATTTCATCTTTCTAGGCCTTACCGTTTTCCCGGGAAGCGCGCCACACACACACACACAAACATCTTATTTTATTATATGGAAAATAGAGTTTATTTTTATGGTAGGGTAATCGAGGATTTTTCAAAATTTAAATTATGAGAATGTATAAGCATTTAAGTATATAACTAAAGAACAGCGAATTAAAATATAATTGTCAATACTTATATTTATAGCATGGAAACCTAGTGACCCTATTTGCCACACCTATTACATACACAGAAAATTTTCTAAATCAACACACCCAAAGCCTGGAGGAGGCAATTTTTTGTTGTCAAAAATCATTCATAAATGGTCTAGGCCATTCATTAATGGCCTTTAGAATCCCTTGTGTACATCTCGGTGGAAAGAAATGTTCCCCTGCCGCTTGGTTTGAAACGAGCGCGAATAGCGGTATGCCTGCCCCAAGGCCATTGGTGTACTTGTACCCTATGTAATATGTAAAATTTTACAGAATGAAAGTGAGAGAATGGTTGGTCTGGAAGTAGCAACATCTATTGATGTTCAAAATTACTTTAAATATGAAACTTAGGAATATTTTTACATAAAAATGAGAAAATCCGCAATTTTTTCTTCAAAACTCAAAAAAGTGGGCCCAAGGGGCACGTGTTAATATTCATGGATTGACTTAAAATTTTGCATGGATCATTTATTTGTATAATGGAACAAATTGAGGGGGCGTCGTATAAAATATCTAGAATTTCAAAAATAAGGACCACCCTAATATATATATATATATATATATATATATATATATATATATATATATATATATATATATATATATATATATATATAGATAGATAGATAGATAGATAGATAGATAGATAGATAGATAGATAGATAGATATAGATATATAGATATATAGATATATATATTTTCCCCTTCCTTGTCTAAGAAAAATGGGAAATAAAGACCTTTAGGCAGAAAGACAAAAACAATAGCATACATTTTTTTAAGATTTAAGATTTTAACTATGTTTTTAATATCCTATGAAACATCTAATATAAGTCCCAATTTCAACCTTTTCATCTTATTTACTGATTGTTAAATAAATTATAGCACTATTCCTAATCACTAATGTTATGTTGTGCTCACAGAATTCTTAAATTGTTGTGCGACCTATTACGAGGCATTTAATTTCATATTGCAAATTGACTGGGAAAATGCAGAAGATAATTATAATTAAACATCACTCTGAATCATTTGACAGTCATTAAAGTGATATCATATTTTCATAACTGATTTCCAACTACTTTGAGTGCGACATGTTTGTGATATTACGAAAATGGCCTTTTGAACTGGGTTTGAAAAATGAGTAGTCACAAGTGTAACCTTACTATGAGTTTAAAAACGTTTTTGGAGAGCGTGAGATTTTATTCATCAGCGATATTTCACACTTGTAAGAGTGTTACAGGGTGACTCCAGTAATTTGATACTTGACCTCGGATGAATTGGTTTGCTTTTTGATTGAAAGAGGAAAAATTCCTTGTGTGATTGGGCGCAACACCAGTAATCATCATCACAAAAGAACCCGGCTTTCCTCAACTTGTTTTAGCAAATAGAATCCTTTAATCCTCAGCAGAGCAGAAGTCAGCATAGCTTCTCAGTGCCAAACTATAGCTTTGAAACGTTGTGCTCAGGTTTTAAACCATATTGTGTATTTATGATTTAGACCCTCCCCTCCCCCGGCTACTAAAACAAATCTTCTACAAAACCATTTAACTCACAGAAAACGTGGAAAATATTTTAAACCGCGTGAAAAGTTGCGAAATTACTCTATGAGGGTTAAAGAAATGATACTCAACTAGTTCATTAACATTGGTTTTACGAAATGGAATTTCATTATTACTTTAAGGACAAAAAATTTACGAGTCGCTAGCACAGATAAATTTGTCTTGTAGAACATTTAAAACATAAGTAGTGAATTACTGAAAATAATGTTTTGTTTTCTCATCTACCAATAAATTAGTAAATTTTCTAAGAAATTTGCTCTACATAACATTTTTATTTCTACGCTCATGCTTTCGTAAAGTAATTCTTGTTAAACTATTTTCTGCATATCTTTCGGATGAAGTATATTTTACCTTAAATTACTTGTAACTTTTTTCTTATGTCAGCTTTTTTACACTCTGAGGCATCGTAAACTAGGGCAAAGACCCAGAAATGCATCAAATAACTCCTTTGAAAAGGTGTTACGGCCCACTAGTGTCCCGCATATAATGGAGGTTAGGAAAAACGTTTTGAAACATGAGTTTAAAAACAAGTAATGTAACGACGCAAAATATGTCTTTCTATGGCATCTAGTATTTTCTGTACAGCTTTGTACCCTTCTTCAATGCTTATCATACTGTAAAAGTAGTGATAGCAATGTTTATTTCTTCAGAAATGCGTATTTGTGTGCAAGTAGCAAACCTTATGAATGCCTAACAGCTTGTGTAACACTTCAGAAAATACAGAGTCTGCATTTTGCAAGCAAAGCTTGACTGTAAAAACATTTACGTTTTTGGAAATATTCTTTTAGAATTTAGATTTTAAAAAATGTTTCAAGTCTATGTCGCTTTATTACGAATGCAGGTATCCATTAAAGCGAAGTCCACTGGGAAAAGAGATGGTTTGCCATCAAAATTCCATTATGAGTGAAACATGTCCTAAATATATCTATCCTTTTAAAAGCTTTTTGTATCGTGAATGTTTTACTTAGATCCGAACTATACTTGAGGTATGGTATGGCTTTTTCATGCACAGACAAATATCTCTAGAGATGCCTTAAATTTTCTTCCACGAACAAACCAATCTATTCGCTTTGAATACTCAGTACACAACTGCAAGTTTCTACTACCGACGAAGTGTATTGATGAAAGATTTCATGAAATACCGAAACGTAATATCTTGGGATCTCTTAAAAGAAGAAAATATCTTTGAACATTTTCCTTTAGTTTTAATTTATTACGTAAAAATTTCTATTCCCTCAATGTCTAAGAATATATGAAAGAAATGTCTAAGATTTTTTAGTTGTTTGTTTTATCTCACCAAAGAGAAGAAAAAAAACGGTGCTATTTTACGAAAAACTGTTGCGATTGAATTAAGATTGTTTTCTCTAATAGTATGTTAGTAACATCGTAAATCAGGCTTTTTAAATGCTTTCCAGATCTAAGTTACAAAAAGTAATTCAAGTAGTTAAACAAAATACACTTTGTTCAGTTATTTGAATAAATTAGGGAAATACTATTTTTGGAAGGAACTAGTGAGAAAAGTTACGAGCATTACGTGTAAAGTAAATCGGAGCTTACTTCTAAAACAACTTAGTAATTAATTCTTATGTGTTAATAAGAATTTTGTTCATAAGAACAAAATATCGCCATTCCTTCTTTTGAAGAATAAAAAAAAGCACCCGTTCTCGCCGTCCTCTTCTTTATAAATTAACATTCACAACGTTAATCAAATTTAGAAGCTAAATTTTAACTTCACTCTATTTAGAAATCAGATGGGTGGAAAAAAAACTCATTTTTAGAAGTATTCTCATAACACTAGTCAACAGTATTTTGCCTGGCTGTATTTAGTTTTTGAATGCTTAATGCTATAAAGGACTTTCCACTCTTGCCAATGACACACACAAGAGGGGTGTCCAGCAGGTTCAGATAATTATAAACATATAAATAAAATGTGATGAAAATTTCAAAGTAATGTGTAAAGTAGTATCGGAACTTACTTCTAAAACAATTTAGTAATTAGTTCTTATGTGTTTATAAGAATTTTTTTCATAAGAACAAAATGTGACCATTCCCTCTTTTAAAGAATAAAACAAACATCATGTTCTCGCATTCCTTTTTTTTTTTAAGTTTGTAGTTTCTCATTTTTATAAATTAACATTTAATTATGTTAATCAAACTCATCAAAAACAACCCTGTTTTAAAAATTTCCCCGCCAAGAAAACCTTTAACTTTAAAAAAAAGCCTTCATCCTAAACCCAAAAACCCTCAGCCTTAAAAAGTTATGATATCTAGTTTGCCCGCCAAGTATCTGCCAAACTATCATCCTCCCTATTCTCCTCTTTCAGCACACCTACTTCCGTTAGAATTACCTCCCACCTTCAACTCCTCAGAAATATGGATAGCTCCTTTAAATTGCTTATCCTGTTTGGCGGGAAGCTTTTCAAAGTGAAATGGTTGCTTGGTGAGCAAAAAGCTTCCAGCCAAACAGGATAAACATTTAAAAAGGATCTATTCATATTTCTGAGGAGTTGAAGGTGGGAGGAGACTCTAACGGAAGTAGATGTGATGAAAGAGGAGAACAGGGAGGATGATAGTTTGGCAGATACTTGGCGGGCAAACTAGATATCATAACTTTTTATGGCTGAGGGTTTTTTGGTTTAGGATGCAGGTTTTCTTTTTTGTGCGGAAAAGTTAAAGGTTTTCTTAGCGGGGAAATTTTTACAACAGGGTTGTTGTTGATGAGATTTACAGACTTACAGCTGGGTATCTCGAATTCCAAGATTCTTACCTAATTTAAGCTTAAATGACTGGACTAATTGTAAGTTTCCTTTCTGATATCTTTGTCTGTAATTTGTAATTTCAGTATACTGCTTTAATACTTGAAACGGTTAACTTGCAACTTTTTATTTCTTTATTTTTTCAACCTTGTACACGCATTTATTCGAAATGGATTTTCCAAGCTGACAATACACATATGTCAAAATTTTCTGCAAATACACTTGTTGCTATCAGAAGCAACGTAACTTGGTGTTGATATTCAGTTAATATGTAAATAAGTTTATTGAAACAGGCTTTTAACTGAACTAATCTTATATTTTCGGTTTCGATTAAATTGTTTCATACGCTAGCATGTGTTATTTTGATCAAAAAACATTCCTTGATGGGCTTACGTAGTTCTGAGGTAGAAGATTAAATTTGAACGCCGGAGGTCGTGGGTTCGATACTCAAACATTTCCCCCCAACTACGCCCCTGCAATGTTATTCAAACAAGCTGGTTCTGTGCGTAAATTAAAAAAGAATATATATATATTTTTTTTTTCCACTGTTGTCTTTAAGTTTTATGATATTTATGCACAAATTGTGGTTGAGTTAACGGTATTCATAATTTTATAATTCTGGGCTTGCAAAAGATTACTTTTGAGCAGTAGATACACAACGTGTTTTTGCCAAATGCTCTATGCTTGTTTGTTTATGCTTAAAAATTGCAAAATGTCTTGAACTACATATTTTTTGAACTCCTTGGGTTTTCTGTAATAAGCTTTCAGGAACTCTGAAACTGTAACATAAATTAACTTAAGGGGCTGTCCATAAAGTATGTTGCAAAATTTTGAACAAATTCCCCCTCCCCCTCCTTGTTACATGCAACGCTGTTCAACATGAGCATATTTTTAACGCGTGATGTCACACTTCTTGTTATCCCCTCCCTTCCCCCTGTCATAAAACTGTCGCACTGAATTCCTAAAAGAGCATACTCAGCAAAATGTTGATCTAAATTTAACATGTATGAGGTTTTAAGTGTTGAAGAAGTTGCTAAAATGGTCATTCTATGAAAAGTTTTTTGAAAAAGGTTACTTTGTCATCAATTAATGCTTTTTAAAATAATTTTTCAAAAGCCTAAAATGATGAACTATTAAAGCCCCCCCCCCCCCCCCCCAAGAATCATTAGCAGCAGAAAAAGGTGAAAATGAAAAAGTAGCCAAATTCCAGGAAAAAAAAGGCTGCTTAGATATTGAATACATTTTTTTGATGTGCAAAATACATTATTCATGATGTTGTATAATTCATTCTTTAGTTAACGTTTTTCAAGTTGAATTCCTCTGTAATTTTTCGAGAGTGCTCACCGAAGGGGGGGGGGGGGGCGAGTTCGGAATCATAGTCTCATAGTAATGATAGCTTTTCAACGGCTATAGTTATAAATAACTGCGCCCTTGAAATTTTAAGGAAGATGGAGGAGATGTCTTTGGGGTATTTTTCTTGAAGTTTTCATAATTGAAGGGGGTAGGGCACCGTTTACTTTGGGGGATGGCACCCAAGCATTCATGTCTTTTAAAAAAACATAAATTTGCTCAGCTAAGTTAACATTCATAATCTGGTATTATGTACTTTAATTTGATGTTATGTCTTTGAAACATATTGCAGTCATGTTTACCGTTTACTTAAGTAAAAATGTTTATTTATTTTTTTAAATTTCATTTAATTCTTATTCAAATACAATGGTAAAATTATTTTTTGTTTTGATGTAATTGTAAAATGAAAGTTCATTTATTTATTTGAATACTTCTTAAGACTTAATGTTTCAATACAATATACGAGTAGTTAAAATGCGATTAGTTTAAAAAAAAATTCAAATGAAAAATAAAACTCTGTTCATTTATCACTTCGTTTTAACATGATTGTAAAATAAAATCGTGTTAGTTATTTGAATATTTTGTAAGACTTATAAATGTTTTTATGTAAAGTACTATGAATTAAGCTCAGTGTTTTTTTTAATGTGTGATTATCGGTTCGTTTTTATGTTTTCAAATGAAAAAGTAGAACTTTTAATGCTACTAAAATAATAGAAGACAATAATAAATAAACCAAATAGTTTAATTAAACCAACATACTAATCGAAGTGCTCACTTCCCAATATCATTGTGGATCGACGAACGATGACGTCATTTGCTAGTTGGATGGCCTTCCTATCTCGAAGGCCTCGCCCCCACTCCCTTCGCCACCATTTTTGGTCACTAATGCTCTTCAGCCATTATTATTGAAATAACGTGCTCGAATTTTTTTCGAGATGGCCGATGGCTGATCTCTACTACGTTTCTTAATATTTAAACTTCTAGACTTCTAATTCTTAGAAGCTTTAGGGAGGGGTTCTCATCCCCCAGAAAATGGCTAAAGAGCATTAGTTCCCAGAAATGGCGGCGAAGACGGGGAACGGGGGGCGGGGGGTTTCTGACGCAGAATGCGAAGTTGAAAAGTTTAATGGCGGATCTCGAACGTGGATATACTCTAATTTTTTCTGGGGTTTCCTTATTTTAGGGAAGGGGGAGGGGGTGCACTGCAAAATTTTGGAAGGGCACCATTTTCTGGGGGAGGGATTACCCCTTTCTAAAGTTTCCAAATACTAAGCGACGTAGTAGAGATCAACCATCGGCCATCTTGAAAAACATTCAAGCACGTTATTTCAATAATAATGGCTAAAAAGCATTATTGCCAAAAAATGGCGCATAAGACGGGGGAAGGAGGGGGAGGTCATGACGCAGAATGCGCTGTTTTTTATTTTTGAATCTGATTTTTTTACGTGCTTTTAGTCACTCTTTTAGAGAACCTTTCTTTTTTGAGCAAGGAAAGAGAAGGGGGGGGGTGCTATGCAACATTTGGGTGAGCGTCATTAGGGGGGGGGGAAGAAACCTCTGGCTAAGGTGTCCAATTATTACTACGTGCAAAAGAGATTAGCCATCTCCAAAATCATTCCAGCATTTTTTTTCCAAAAATCCATAGCTAAATCAGTGGCGCCTTTTATAGTTCAAAATCACTCTCCCCCAATCATACAGATCATCCCTTATTCTGAAAAACTGGAGGAAACATACTTAATCTCATGACATAACTGTCACTAAAATACATGTATCTAAACATATCAATGTAACTAGTGTAATCAAATCAGTACCACATTTTGTTTTTCGCGAAAATGCCTAATTTTAAACGGGAATAGTCAAATGTGCTGCGTTTTCCTCACAAAACCTGCAGAAGTTCACTTGCAGAAAATTTGAAGAATTCTGCAGATATTTTAAAGATTTGAGGCTTTACCTTCAGAAAAACTGAAAAACTGCAGTTTTCATGCAGAAATATGTAGTTTTCCTGCTAAAGATTAGTGATTTTCTATCCCCCGCCAACCCGCCCGTTCCCTTACCCGCTCTAGCAGACCAAGCGATAAATTCTTGGCTATGTATGTACTTTCATTCCATACAGAAATTTTTAATGTACCTTATGAGTACTTTTTTTGTGTAGCCTGTCTAATGTGCCTGAGGTCAGCTGGTATTTTTATGAGTCTTATTCCTCATTGCGCTGATGTACTTGTGTAAAATTTGCTCCAGTCAATTTCGTTTGAACCTTGATTCTATTTTTTTTTTAATTTATTTAAAAGTAGTTTCCAGACATCGCTATTTTTTAAAGTTTATTTAAAAGTAGTTTCCAGACATCGCTATTTTTTAAAGTTTATTTAAAAGTAGTTTCCAGGCATCGCTACAAATTACTATTTTTTTTGCATCGAACTACTCACTACGGAATACGCTACTTTTTTAAAAAAGTAGTGCGCTACACTACAAACTATTAAAAAATGTAGCTACTACAGTAGTGTCGCTACTTGTAGCACGTTACTTCCAACCACTGTTTCAACTTAACATATACACTTTCTGAGGATATTTCCCCAGGTATAAAGAACAGCCGTAAATAACACGCAGGGGTCATTCCATAGAAATGTCAACCTCAACCTCAGAAATTTTTTTTACACAAAGCCTTAATTGTGACCTATCATTTCATTCAGCATACTTTCTAGTACATAAATCCAATAACAGTTTGCAAAAATTTCATTCGGTGTTTTTCTTCTGGCTCAAAACGTGCGAGGTTGTAGAAAAGGCTTAGGATGTGCAAAAAACATGCGTTTACGTTTTCTTGTGTAATGTAAAAAATTTTTCAAATTTTTAAAAGAACTATGTTTATTCTAAATGAATAGATGTTGGCCCAATAAAATTGACTGTTCTTTTTGCATGCATTAAAAGATAAGTCTTTTAATTAGTTTGGTTATTTCACTGAAAATATTTACGTTACGTTAGTCACGAAAATGTACTATTTTCTGCTTAAAAACTAAACCAGATGAATGAACCAAACAGCACTTTTTATTTTCTTACATCTGTGTCATATCTACTTAAAAATAGCAAAATATTCATTTTAGTATCAGTAGATGTAAAATAATTAGGGTGACTAACGTAACGGTTTGCATGTGACTAACGTAACATTTTAAAAATGACTGCTAATATTTAAAATTTGTTTAATTTAATGTAAATTTTCATGAACAATTTTGAATATGTAGGCATTCTATAGTGATTAAAAAGAAAAGGGTGAAAAATACCAGTAATATTACATTGTAGACCTTCTGTTTACTTAGAAAAATACTTTTTTAAAGGTCTTTATGAAGATACTTCCAATTTAAAGAATTATTAAAAAAGAAAAAAAGTGAGTAAAGCAAAATGAGTACTCTGCTGAATGTGCATTCAACACAAGAATCCAAGCTTAAGAATTAAGATAATAGAAATACAATCTAAACAAAGAAGAACATCTCTTTTTTAGAAAATACATCTCCACCTATTTTTAAAATGAAGTAACGGCTGCTCGTTGGAAAACATTTGAAGATGTTACATAATACAGTGACAATGAGCGCTGCTGTCATATATTTCAGAAAATGCAAGAATGATCATTTAGAAATTCAATTATTTGCGGTGATATCTGGAATTAAAATGCATTCTGATAAAACGTTCGAATATTTTTTTTTCCAATATTACATTTTAATTCAAAAGGATGCACAACGCTATTCGTTCGATGAATCAGTAAACCTTAAAAAATAATATGCTATTGAAAAGTACTACGGAGTTTCTTATAACGATAACTAGTATAACAGCAGAATACTAAAATTCAGTGAAACTACCAACTTGCAAAAAGTTAATTTTTTAAAAGAGAGATATTTAGGATTTAATTAGACCAAGAATGATGTTATTCAGTTTGTAAAAGCAGTTTTTTTTTTCATTTGTTTATTTTTTTTCGCACATTCAAATTGAGTTAATTGAACTGAATTCTTCCATTCAATTTCTTACACTAATATAGAAAAAAATAAAGAAAGAACCATAATGCAACACAAAGAAGGTTCCTAAAAAGTGTAAAAGTAATAAAAGAGCAAGAAGTTAATTACAAAAAGTTTTTTATATGCATTCATTGCTTGTTATTCGATGGTTACGTTAGTCACGTTACGTTAGTCACACACAGTTTTTCGTAAAAGTACCATTAAGGGGCAAAAAAGATTCATCTGTAACAAATCTGTAGTACATTTTTTTAAAAAGATTGTTTACCTCTTACAAATATATCGGCCAATTTTAAATGCCTGAGTAAGTTTCAGAAAAAATTGTCTCGTAATATAAGCATTGTTTCTCAGGGTTGCAAAAATGTTACGTTAGTCACGACGCCTTTTTTGGTGAAAAAACACCCACCAGTGCTTATTTTGCTTCAAATTCTTGGTAGAAAGAAAAAATAGTCATCTTGTACATTTTAAATCTGCATATTAAACCAAAACACATTTATTTTTACTCCCGGTGTAAGTAAAAAGAGTTTGAAAATCAGCTGCGAATGTTACGTTAGTCACTATGGAATGACCCGCAGTGCTTCAAATTAATTTTGTTTCTAAAAGAAGCAAATTTAGACGAAATCAAATCAGTATGTATTGAGTTAAATATTAAGAATTATTTCTTTCTCTGGGCATATTCTATAAGTTTTGGATTGAACGGAAATATGTTTTCTGTGTGTGTGTCTTTTGATTTTGCTTTTTGGTTTCGATTCTAGCAAAGGCAAATCTAAATCTCAAAACGCACGCGAGAATTTTCAGCATAATTACTCCAGAAACTTAATCGATAACGTCTCCTGCAAGCGTACGGCGAACGCTGTCATACACATTTATTATGAAGTTAGCTTCGATTCATTTATCCTTTTTAGCATTTTGAAATGAATTACTTTTTTGACGTTAAGGCATTTTTAAAAATTATTTTTAAACAGAAAGCGCCATTGCTCTTTGAGTGTAACTATAAATTGAAGCCGATATTAGGAAAATGAACATCAAATTAATTTCGTGCAATTTTGTAGTTGTTTTGAATGTTTACCAAAAAAGATTTTAGAATATATTACTAGATTTTTGCAAATACGATCCACAGGAATAATATAAAAGGAAGACAATGTTGCTAAAATGCATACTTTTTATTTGTTTCTGATTTCCTGCCGTAGAACGGTAGCTCCAATTTGGAGGATTTGAAAGAATATTCAGATTATTATTGTGTTAAATAATATGGTTTCCTTTAAAGACAGAAAAGTGCAAACATTTCAGGTTTTCCTTACCGTGCGTTAGTTTTCTTTCATTTTTACTCAGAATTAGGGTACAATCTGCACATAGCCCCAGTTCCACAAATCTAATGATTTCAGACATTCAACTAAAAGGCTGTGTAGAAATGACGTCACGCTTTGAGGGGGGAGGAGAGGGGTTCGTGAAATTTGAGTTTGTGACAAGGGGCAGGCGGAGGGTAAAACGAAGTGTGACATCACGTTTTTTTAATTTTTTTATAAGAATATGCTTATGATGAAAAACGTGACTTGGGACAAACGGGGGAGGGGGGAGGGGGTCAAAAATGTTGCAAAAAATAGAAGTTTTTGCTGTTTCTTATGCGTTGAATTTTATGATAATAGTAGACTCTCGCATGCCTTCGAGCCTTTATCAAATGTCAAACCTCATAATTTGTGTCATTACTTAGAATCTAATGAAATAATGTGCTATTTATTTCACCATTATTTAAATTGTTCTGCTACGAAGAAATTATTTTTGTTACCTTAGTTGAATTTTATGAGTTTTCTATTATATTCGGAAAGAAGTTTTTGCTCACCAAGCAACCACTTCACTTTGAAAAGCTTCCCGCCAAACAAGATAAACAATTTAAAAGATCTATCCATTTTTCTGAGGAGTTGGAGGTGGGAGGAGGTTCTAATGGAAGTAGCTGTGATGAAAAAGGAGAAGAGGGAGGATGATAGTTTGGCAGATACTTGGCGAGCAAACTAGATATCATAACTTTTTATAGCTGATGGTTTTTGGGTTTAGGATGCAGGTTTTCTTTTTTGTGCGGAAAAGTTAAAGGTTTTCTTGGTGGGGAAATTTTTACAACAGGGTTGTTTTTGATGAGATATCACATCTTTTTGCATTGATAGTATTACTTTGTCTGTATTTTTAGAATTGAGAACTTTAAGTCAGAAAATTTTCAATTGAAACATCGCTGTTTTGTGTTTTTAAGGAACAATAATGGCTAGCCTAATTTTACGTCAAGTTATTTTCTGATTATTAAGATTCTATGTTCATTTTGCGAGAATTGGGCGGTTTAAATTTTATTGCAATTCTTGTATCCTCTCTGTTGCAAAGAAAACTTCTTGGATAATAAAATACTATATTTTAAATTATATTGTTTTCGAGTATTTTACAACTTCGCAATAAATTATATTAGTTTCTTTATTTGACAGATTATTCAACATTTTCATGAAGGTTTCTTTAAATGTTTTACAGCTTGAGGGCTCTTTTAATCTAGCTTTTCACTTTTGGTTTAATTACATTTTTTCTTAAATCATGGATTATTTTACATTTCATGGGGTAATAATTTTAATTGTTTGGTGATTTATCTTTTTCTTGATAAAAGTCTTTGCCTTGTTTAATACCTAGTTTTGTTTAAAATATCATTTAAAAAACGAAATAACCCTATTGGAAAAAAAAATGATACCGGAAAAAAATATACCGGCTTATGAAACACCGGAACCGGTATCATACTTCCGGTATGTCAGTATTTATACCGGAACCGGTGTTCCATAAGCCGGTATAATTCAGATCCCGGTATCCCATACCGGAACCGGTATTCCATACCGGAACCGGTGTTCCATAAGCCGGTATAATTCAGATCCCGGTATCCCATACCGGAACCGGTATCCCATACCGGAACCGGTATTCCATACCGGAACCGGTGTTCCATAAGCCGGTATAATTCAGATCCCGGTATTCCATACCAGAACCGGTATTCCAATAATACCGGTATTCCATGCCGGAACCAGTACTCCATACCAGAACCGGTATTCCATACTGGAACCGGTGTTCCATAAACCGGTATACTTCATATCCGGGTATTCCATACCGGGACCGGGGCTCAATACCGGAACCGGTGTTCCATTAGCCAGTATACTTCAGATCCCAGTAGTCCATACCGGAACCTGTGTTCCGGTATACTTCAGATGTCGGTAGTTCCTACTGGAACCGGTGTTCCATAAGCTGGTACTTCAGATCCCGGCACTCCATTTCCGAATGGTTGTTCTATTTTGGAATTTATTTGGTTCTTCAAATCCCGGTAGTTTTAGCCAGAGTTGTTGTTCCAACTTCAGTTGTATACCGATATTTCTTTCTGGTACTGGTACAGCACATTTCGTTACTTCCTATCGCGGTAGTATATTCTGGTGATTCTCCAGAATTGTCTGTACTGACTTATGATGCGGGAATAGACACTGGTGCAGTCCATTTTGATGTTAAAGTGTACTGGCATTGCATAAGCTGGTACGGTGCATGGTGCCAGTAGCATACTGAAGTCACTAGAATACCAGCATTGCATTAGGTATATTTACGAAGCACAATACTTTAATGTAACATAATTAAATCGACTAAAAATGCAACTTATCAATATCCAAAACTTAAAAGAAGGGATGCAAAATTACAAAATTAATCAAAGCTATATGTAGTGCATTATCGAGTAAGCGATTAAAAAGTAAATATATTTAGTCAGAACAAAAATGTTTAATTGCAATATATTATTATGAGTCCAGCCACTTCAAGAAATTCTTTAAATGACAATAGTTCTTGAGAAAATAGAGAAGATTTATTTACGACAAGAAATATCGTTAGCAACTGCTAAATTAACCATAGCAATTAGGCAAATTCCATTAACACCGTAAACTCAATGGTCACACACGTATTTACATCACAATACGCAAAAACAAATCATAAATCTGAGCATGATACGCAAAATCTGAGCATGTTTGGCACCTCTGTTTTGTGCACAAAAAGTGCACTGTACAAACAGCACACTCTGTACAGCTAAATTGTACAATACTTTTCATATGCAATCACAATGCTCAGACTTAGTGCAATTTTTTACATAATGTTTTCATTGTGTAGAGACTACTTTTTGTCCGCAATATTTAAAATGAAAAAAAAAAAAGAAATTGAAAATTAAAGTTTCTTAATTTTAGCATGTTTATTAACAATAAATTTATTTAGGAGAACCTATCAAAAGTATTGTTCAGTTTTTGATGAAATATAAGAAATTCTAAAATAAAGCCTGTCGTGGAGTGGAAATCATCTTTGTTACCAAAAATCTGTTTATTACTCCTGAAATTCAGCAGCAGTTGTTACAACTGTTACTGCAGTTATAACTTTTTACTGAATACATTAATAAGTTAAAGTTGAACAAAATATAGATTTTAACTTACTAACATATATGGCAAGAATGTCCTTCCTACCAGGAATGATGATGAACCCCCCTCCCCCAAGCAAACAAGACCCCAAAGTTGAGATCAATAAACCCTTTAAAATGTCTATGGCATAATCTGGATTAATAAATCTGGATCACCGTGTCATAACCCAAATTTAATGCTCTTTCTTGCCACAAAAGGTTTTCTTGTGCATGCTTACGATATAAAACTATATAATCAATGGTGATGCATTAAAATTTCATAATTTAGAAGCAAAAATTTCACACATTCAGTATGCATTATTAATTTAGACAACAAAAAGTAAATAATAAGCGCCACATTATAATTTTTTCCAAATATTGTAACATTCGAGTTTAAACCACTTAAAACTACTATTGTGTAGATGTTTATTCTCCAATATTTTTCAGCTGTTCGTGTCAGTTTTGTTGCTGTATAGCATAGAAAAACATAGTGTGTTATCTATATAACTCACAGCGTGTTACTGGCTTCCATGGTTTGAAAATATATTTTGATACCTATCAGATATTTTCAAATTTAAATAATTAAATGTATTGTCAAATTGTTGCTGTTTATTTTCCTACATTATTCTTATAGTATATAGATTTAAAATTAATGTTTCTTTCATTACTTATACACCCAAACCTGTTTTTATGCGATGGATGGTGACCGCATAAAAAAATCCCATTAAAAAAATATTGTTCGAAACTTCACAAGTAGTTATAAAAGGTTGTTTTTGCAACACAGTTAAAAAAAAAATGTGGTGGATAGGGAACGCATAAAAAAAGTCTCACAAAGAAAATAACCCCAAAATTAAACAAAATCAAAATAAACCAAGTGAAGATAATTTTGCAGACTCCTGAAAAATTTCCTGAACAAGGAAATTTTTGGGAGGTCAGTGACTTCCCATCAGGATGCCCATGTCCTCACTTGAAGATATTACTTCACACTCGTTTTATAAATAATTTTCATACACTGCACAAAAACAGGTTTGCATATAAATAAACATGTATTTAATGTAAAAATTTATTCACTTTAAATGGTATTAAATCTAGCTGATATCTACAATTTTGAAATATAATTTAATATAAGAATAAAATATAGCATAACTACAGTTGATATTGACTATATATTGGTTATTGACTATAATATTTATATACTCTATGAAACTGATTACAAATATACACACAAGCCTTGTAAAGAATCACAGTATCATATACACAAATATAATGTTTTATGTAATATTAATACATGAAAAGCTGATTTAAAATCATAGGTTATATTAGCTTAGTTTTATTGATTATTGCTTACATGTGTTTTAATGCTTATATGTAATTTAAAATTAATGTTTTACAATAAATTTTATTAAATTTAATTGAGTTGCTTTTGCAACAATAGTAAACAAATTTTACAAAATTATAAATTTTAGAAACTGAAAAAAAACAAAAAAAACAATACCAGTCAGGGTTGGCTGATTGGACCCAATGGTTTTTTTTTAAATAACCCATTTAAAAAACCCATTATTTAGCCCACTTTTCGGTTTTTTAAAATTTTCTGAGAAGTTTTTTTAAAAACATTAAATATTTTCACAATTTAAACTTCTTTTTTATTTGTTCTTCATCACTGACAGTGGACATAAAAAACAAATTTTGAACTTCAGTGGTTTTTCTTAACTCTTTATGGCATTAAAAAATACTTCAAAGATTTTAAATAAATATATTTAACTTTTTTCTTTAACTGGTCAATAAATAACTCAAATTGTCTTGACTAAGCCCTGTCACGTCTGATTTTCTCAATATTTGTAGTTTGTACAGAAACTACTCTAGCTAAAAGGCTCTTTCATTTGAATTATTTTCTGCAAACCAACACATCACAAATCTCGAATAAACAAGGTATATTTTTTAGAAGACAACAGGCATTACAAACGGTCAGACAGAAAACAGAATAGGATGTACAGTATTTTCATTATCTTATGAAAAAGTTTAATATTTCTTACTCTGTGCACAGAAATAGAAAATAATTTGTGGGTCCGAACGTCATGCAATAAGTCCCTTTCTAGCACTTACCTTGGGTGGAGGGTATTGGAGACCCTCTCTCTCCTTCAGCAGCATATTGTAATTGTAGGGATATCAGCAACTCACTTGACGTGGTCTGACAAAGTTATTAAATTGGTAGATGCTGGCATCATTTGGGGCTAAGTGCAAAGACCCATAACAAAATGAAGTTAAAAAATGCTACAGGCCTATGTGAACTTAATGTAAATACAGTAACACCTTTAGTGAAAATACAGGGTTTTGTATATTTAATTTGAATTCTTGATCCTGTAATATATAAGTCATATCTTCTTATAGGAAATCTTTGAATAACTTCGTTTATTGACATAGAGTGGATAAATGAGATGAAAGTTAATTAGGTTGAAAATTAAAAATTTTATTTCAATTTTTTAATTATTATGACAATTCTTCTGATTACGTGATAAAGCAATTAAATTGATAGTTGCGGGGGTCGTAAAAAATGAAGTCACAAAAGCACTACAGGCTTGAGTGCTCTTAATAAAAACATAATATACCTGTAAGGAAAATATTGTGTATTTTCATTAAGAAATTTGAAACCTTGACCCTGTAATGTAAAAGTTCTCTGCTAATGGGAAATTTTTTAAGAACTTGTCGTGCACGGAACAAGAGTGGATAAATAAGATGAAAGGAAAGAAAATTTATATTTTTAAGTGACATAGTCGAACCTCCATAACTCCAATATTTCTTCCAAAGTTTTCATCAGGTCTCGAGCTATTGAGACTGTTGTGGAAACTTCACGTAACTTGAACGTTTTAGCTGGTGCCTTGGGACTTAAGTTATCAAATTTGAGTTGACTGTATCTAAATTTTTAAATTGTCATGATAATTCTTTTGAGGACACATGCCTCAGTTTCCGATTATTATCTTTGGATATAACAATAAGATAAACATATATTGACATATATATTTAGATAAACATATATTGACAAAAACAAATTTTTAAAATCAATATGCGTGCATTTGGAGGCATTCATTTTGTCTAACGCAGACAGTAGAGTTCCGGCACTTGAATGATAATCTGGCTGAATCTAAGAAACACCCTCAGCAGCAAGGACGGATTCAGGAATCCTTCGAGGGACAAAATTGCGCTTTAGAACTTCAATTTTGGAAAAATGGCAAGCCTATGAACCCTCTCCCTCACCATAATCCAGTATCGTTTAAAATAGTCCTTTTGGGACTGCAGTTTTGAAAAATTATCAGAGGAAAGAGCTTGAACTTCATTCCCTCACCAAAGCCTTCTCCTAAACATTACCAAAGATGATTTAAAATCGCATTTTTAAGACTTCAAGTTTGAAATTATTCCAAAAATCTTCTGATTAAAAGTTCCATAAAATTTTTGGCAGATTAACTAAAAAATAGTTTTGAAACTTTAATTTCGAAAAATTGCTTATAGAGTGCCTCCCTTGTATCCGTTCATGCATGCTCAGTAGGGCAAAAAAACCTCTACTAGCAGATATTGATAAATACCCATTAACAATACATTTATACTGCATCGACAAAAAATTTATCTTTGGATGCCTGTTAAAAAATCATGACCAATAATTCAGAACAATCATTTAACAGAATTCCAAGATTCTGGAATGGAAAAACTGTATGAATTCAGCAGAGTCCAGAGTATTCTTGAGAGAATTTTCTGCTTATATGGAGAGAAGAACCTAAGACAAAAAATAAGTAAAATAAACCTTTTTTTAAAAAATGAAGTGACGAAAATCAGAGTCCACACAACAATCTAACAGTGGCCTGAAAACTGCGCAACCTATGGTGTAATTGTCTATTTACTTTGCACGTTTTAGCTAGTTCTCTGATTTGTTAACATGTCCTATTTCCAGTTACTTATAAATTAAGTCATGGATATTTTCTATTTGTTTTTGTAACACACATCTCATTTTCCTTACTGATGTGTACAGTAAGTAGAACTACTATTATCCAAATTTTTTCCAGAAAAAGAAAATTAAGACAGAAACTAATGCAAAATATTTGTAGAAGTGATTCGCAAAATAAATAATCTGTCTAAGCGCTTTTCCGTCTGTGAGTTAGTTAAACACTAGCTCACACTAGTCACTTTGACAGAGATATTT